>NW_027397084.1:20717653-20738255 GCF_003265705.2 Callorhinus ursinus
TTGCCACCCCAGCTTTCTTTTGGTGTCCATTAGCATGGTAAATGGTTTTCCACCCCCTCACTTTCAATCTGGGGGTGTCTTTGGGTCTAAAATGAGTCTCTTGCAGACAGCATATCAATGGGTCTTGTTTTTTTAATCCAATCTGATAGCCTGTGTCTTTTGATTGGGGCATTTAGCCCATTTACATTCAGGGTAACTATTGAAAGGTATGAATTTAGTGCCATTGTATTGCCTGTAAGGTGACTGTTACTGTATGTTGTCTGTGTTCCTTTCTGATCTTTGCTGCTTTTAGGCTCTCTCTTTGCTTAGAGGACCCCTTTCAATATTTCCTGTAGGGCTGGCATGATATCTTCAGGGCACTTCTCTGTGCCTCCTGGATTTTGATGCCTGTTTCCTTCCCCACATTAGGGAAGTTCTCTGCTATAATTTGCAAATTCCTTTAGTTTTGGTTTGTTCTGGAAGCTTTTTATATCTCCTTCTATTTTCAATAACAGCCTATCTGGATATAGTATTCTTGGCTGCATATTTTTCTCATTTAGTGCCCTGAAGATATCATGCCAGTCCTTTCTGGCCTGCCAGGTCTCTGTGGATAGGTCTGTTGCCAATCTTATGTTTGTGCCATTGTAGGTTACATATCTCTTCTCCTGAGCTGCTTTCAAGATTTTCTCTTTGTCCTGAGACTCTTAAGTTTTACTATTAGATGTCGGGGTGTTGACCTATTTTTATTGATTTTGAGAGGGGTTCTCTGTGCCTCCTGAATTTTGATGCCTGTTTCCTTCCCCACATTAGGGAAGTTCTCTGCTATAATTTGCTCCAATATACCTTCTGCCCCTCTCTCTCTTTCTTCTTCTTCTGGGATCCCAATTATTGTAATGTTGTTTCATCTTATGGTATCGCTTATCTCTCGAATCCGCCCTCGTGATCCAATAGTTGTTTATCTCTCTTTTTCTCAGCTTCTTTATTTTCCATCATTTGGTCTTCTATATCTCTGATTCTCTCTTCTGCTTCATTTATCCTAGCCATTAGTGCCCCCATTTTTGATTGCACCTCATTAATAGCCTTTTTGTTTTCGACTTGGTTAGATTTTAGTTCTTTTATTTCTCCAGAAAGGGATTCTCTAATAACGTCCACGCTTTTTTCAAGCCCAGCTAGTATCTTTAAAGTCATGATTCTGAACTCTAGGTCCGACATCGCACTAATGTCCATATTGAGTAGGTCCCTGGCTGACGGTACTACCTCTTGTTCTTTTTGTTGAGGTGATTTTTTTCATCTTGTCATTTTGTCCAGAGGAGAATAGATGAATGAGAGAACAAAATACTAACAGGTTAACAACGTCCCCAGAAAATATACTCTAAACAATTCAGAAAAGACCTGAAACCAGGGGAAAAGAAAGGGAAAGATGGAAAATGGAAAAAAGAAAAAGATAAAAACAAACAAAAACAGAACAAAACAAAACAAAAAAAACAGAATATGATCGAATATGGTCAGGCTGGTGCATAGTTCAGTGCCACACACTAGATTTTGGGTATATTTTGGTCTGTTAAAACAAAGTGCCTCCTAAAATTTTAAAGAAAGAAAGACTTATATATGTACAAAGTAAGGGTTGATATGACGAAGGGATGGAATATGACTGTAAAAATGAAAATTATAAAAAATTTTAAAAAAGGAATTTATCAGATGGTGTTTGAAAAAATAAAGAAGAGGATTAAAAAAAAGGAAAGAAAGAAAAAAAAAAGGGGGAGAGAATGTGATCGGGCATGAGACTGGAAAAAAGCCATAAACTAGAGATTTAGGGTATATTTTGATATGTTAGAAGAAACTGTATCTCAAAATTTTAAAGAGAGAAGAACTTATATATACATGCCAAAAATAAAGGTAACTACTAGAAGGGATAGAATATGACTCTAAAAATGAAAAATAAATTTTTTTTTAAAAGGGATTGATAAGATGTTGGTTGGAAAAGGGAAAAAGAAAAATTAAAAAAAAAAACAGTTAAAAAAATTAACTTTGAAAGACTAATGAATCATGGTAAAAAAGCCATGAATTCTATGTGCAGTATTCCCCCTAGCACTGGAGTTTACTGTTCTCATTGATCGGTAAACTTGGCCTTGGCTGGCTGTTCGTGCTGATCTTCCGGGGGAGGGGCCTGTTGCCATGGTTCCCAAATGTCTTTGCCAGAGGCAGAATTGCCCCGCCCTTGCTGAGTACAGGCTAAGTAATCAGCTCAGGTTTGCTCTCAGGTGCTTTTGTTCCCTGCAAGCTTTCCGTACAGTGTTGGAGGACGAGAGTGAAAATGGCGGCCTCCCAATCTCCACCCGGGAGCCCCCGAGAACTCGGGGCCCCACTCCTCAGGGCACCCCCAAAGGCAGTCAATCACTCCCGTGTCCCCAGTCTCCGGCCGCACTCCGTGCTCACTCAGCCTGTGACCGAGCATTTCTATCTCTGGCACCTGACCCCTTGTGGAGTCTCCAAACCCAGCAGATCCCTGTGGTGCACTCCCGCACAGCTCCCCTCGGGGGAGGGAGGGGAGTCTCCCCGGATCTGCCGCTTGTTGGGTCCCTGCTGGAGGAGCAGTGGCCTGACAGTCACTGATCACAGTTTATGGCAACCACGAGCTGAGAGCTTGCTCCTCCGCTCTGTCCCTGCAGCTGGCTTCACTCTGACACCTGGGAGCTCTGCTGAACTCAGGCACCCCCGGTCTTTCTGTGACCCCGAGGGTCCTGAGACCACACTGTCCCACAAGGGTTCCATCCCCCGCTTTGCCACTGGAGCGACGTCCCTCAGCAGAGCCGACTTCTAAAAGGTCCGATTTTGTGCTCCGCAGCTCTATCACTTGCCAGAAGCGGCCGACGGAGGCCCCCTCCCCCGCCGTCTATCCTCCCGAATATCACCTTGGATTCACTTCTCCGCACGTCCTACCTTCCAGAAAGTGGTCGCTTTTCTGTTCAGAGCGTTGTTGCTATTCTTTTCTTCGATCTCCTGTTGAGTTCGTAGGTGTTCAGAATGGTTTGATCCCTATTCAGCTGAATTCCCAAGACCAGATGAAATCCAGGTCTCCTACTCCTCCACCATCTTGCTCCACCCCCTCTCTATATTTCAAATTTAACCAACATAAATAAACTTATAGAATAGTGCAAAATAAACCACCTAATTGAATTTACCTAATTGTGTCCTGGGCTGGAAATGGTTAACAAAATACCCAGTCAAAAAGGAGAGTGTTTCCAACAAAGGAGGTTGAAAAAAAGTTGAAAAAATAAAAGGCCTCTAGAACACTGTGTTTGGAAAATTGTATCAGCTACACTTAGCCAGTCGGTTTTTTAACAACAGCAGCAACAACAACAACAACAACAACAACAACAAAAAGGAAAAAAAAGAAAAAGAAAGAACCTATTTTTCTGTCTAGGTGGGATACTTGTTTCTCTGTGTTTTATCTATAAAAGGAAAATGAGAGTAAAAAATGCCATCTTTACAAACCAAGAAACAGACTCTTCATTACAGAGAACAAACTGATGGTTACCAGAGTGGCTGGTGGGTGGGGGGATGGGTGAAATAGGCGATTGGATTAAGGAGGGCACTTGTGGTGAGCACCGGATGTGGTATGGAAATTGTATATCTGAAACTAATATTACACTGTATGTGAACTAACTGGAATTTAAATAAAAACCAAAAAAAAAAAATGCCATCATTCCTGTTTCCATTTATTGAGCTTAAAATTGTTCTTCATTCTTTGAGGTATTTACTTCCTATCTCATCATCAAAATTTCTAGGCTAACTCTTTCTCCCATTCTTGGAAAATTCATCCTTATTTGAGTTCTCCAACCAGTTCCTGCACCTACCTGTCATCATCTGACTTTTTCCTGCTCTTCTGTCATAACCTTAACATTACCTCACTGTGGACTTGGACGTTATCAGAAACAACATTGAACTGTAATCACATTTTCAAAAAACATTTCACTGTAAGTTTACAAGCTTATGATTCAGATACTTGCTTAAAGTATATAATCTGACAAACGCCAGAAGTGTCTACTCCACAAAAACAATTCTATTAATTTCCTAGGACTGCTGTAACAAATTATCACAAACCGGATGAGTGAAAATAACAGAAATTTATTCTTTTCCATTCTTGGAGCCACAAGTCTGAAACCACAGTGTTGACCTGGCCACATTCCCTGAACGGCTCTAGGGGAGGATCCTTACTTGCCTCTTCCAGATTCTGATGGCTCTTTGTGTTTCCTTGGCTTGTGGCAGCATCACTCTAATCTCTGCCTGTGTGCGCTCTTGGCCTTGCCCGTGTCTATCTATGTGTAATTTGCTCTTTTTATAAGGACCCTAGGTTGTTAGATATAGGGCCTACTCTAAACAACTATGACCTTTCTTAACTAATGACATCTAAAAGACTGTATTTCAAAGTGAGGTCATATTCTGAAGCTAGGGTGAACATAAAGTTTTGGGTGGATGCTGTTTAAACCACTGCAACTGGGGTGCCCCGGTGGCTCAGTCAGTTAAGCATCTGCTTTTGGCTTGGGTCATGATCTCACGGTCCTGGGATTGAGCCCCACATTGGGCTTCCTGCTCAGTGGGAAGACTGATTCTCCCTCTCCTGTTCCCCTTGCTTGTGCTCTTTCTCTCTCAAAATAAATAAATAAAGTCTTTAAAAAAATAAACTACTGCAACTGATTGGGGGACTATACCAGTTTCTTCTTACCCTTCACCAACCTCCCATCTCTACCTTATTCATTATCCAACATAATCTCTTATGTTCCTTACTAGCATATTCACTCCGTTACCCCTCACCTGCCCTCACCTAAGCCCTGAATGAACCTAAGCTTTTGCTATCTCAGTGTCTGCAGCAAATAGACAATAAGACAATGGGACAAAAAGTGTTTTAAGTCAATCACAGTCTTGAAATGAGAACTCAGAAATGTCTAACAATGTTTCATCAATATTCCCTTAAATTCATTTCTTTATTTTCTAAGGAAAATATAACGTTATTTCTTCTTTTTTTTTTAAGACTTTATTTATTTATTCGAGAGAGAGAGCATGAGAAAGGGGGAGGGTCAGAAGGACAAGCAGACTCCCCGCTAAGCAGGGAGCCTGATGCGGGACTCAATCCCAGGACTCCAGGATCATGACTTGAGCCAAAGGCAGTCACTTAACCAATTGAGCCACCCAGGCTCCCTAAAGTTGTTTCTTCATCTTTTTTTTTAAATTATGTTATGTTAATCACCATACATTACATCATTAGTCTTTGATGTAGTGTTCCATGATTCATTGTTCAAGTATAACACCCAGTGCTCCATGCAGAACGTGCCCTCTTTAATACCCATCACCAGGCTACCCATCCCCCCACCCCCTCCCCTCTAGAACCCTCAGTTTGTTTCTCAGAGTCCATAGTCTCTCACGTTGTTTCTTCTTAATCACACTTCTTCCCTACTTTTAATCATCATCCACTTTTAGCTGATATACTTCTGCAATCAGTAGAACCCTCCTTTCTTTACTTTTATTTATAAGTAAATAAATTACTTGCTTCTATCCACCATCCCTCTTTATTCCACCATGCCTAGCCTACTCTTTGGGAACTTTAATCTCTCCCTAAGGGTTGTAGACCCCATTCACTCCCACATATTTTGCTGCTTCTATATTCTACCCATTTTCTTTCTCCAGCAATCTGTTTTCGTATTTTATTGTCTTCAACATATAAAAATGCTTTATTATTTTCACTATTAATCCATTATATATCCTTTCAATTTTTTTCAAATTATCTAATTCCTTTTCATTATAAAAGCACTGATTGCATACTCTGTCCCTAATTTCTTATTTCCTGTTCTCATAATGATTTACAGTCGATGATTTTGTCCCCTACCTCACCTCAGCCATACCTGCCGTGATCATGCCATGGGCCTTGTCATTGGCAACAAGTGCATCCATCTCAATATTCCATTTCTTTAGCCATTATCTCCTCTCTTTCTAGCTTCCTTCCTTACTTTCTTCCCTCAAAAACATCCCACCAGGTTGTCTAATCCATTGACTTTATTATCTTTTCACTATTATTCTTCCTGTGTTCTCCTTTCTAACTTTAATTACTTAACTCAGACTCTATGGCCCATTGATTTCATCACTCTAGCATGTATGCCCAATGTCCGCCCTCTCTCCCCCTTCAGGGGAAAACATGTAAAATTAAACTTAGAAATATCAGCTCACAATATTTGACACTCATCTTTTTAAATATGAAAGCAGTCAGCATATATTATGTATCTGGTGTGTACATGTGTATATTCACTTATATATGTAAAATATGGAATCTGATCATAAATTTAGGTCTCTTGAAAATTCCTAATGCTAAAATATGCAAAACTAGTTATATAATAGTTATATTAGTCATATGCATAAATTTCTTTTAAAATGTATTTTCCTCCTTTTTAAAATTTTTCTGCCTTTCTTACTTCCTATTTTCATGCCTTTTAGGCTTATTATTCACTTCTAAAACATTCAAATTTTTGCTTTTATAATTTAGAGACTTTATAGATAGAACAATCATACAGTGCATTTTAGAATTCTTTATTATTTATTTTGTTTAGGTTCTATAAATATACTTTTCCTTTTTCATGGTACAGTTTAAGTTGACATATAAGTTCCTTAGTATAAGAGATTTTATCTCATGTTGATTTTTCTGACAGCAATTGTAATATGTAGAAAAATAGACCAATTTCAAAAATGGGGAAGAACTTGAATTTGTAATCCATTTGGAATTAGTCTTGATATTAGGTGTGGGATACAGATAGAAATTATTTTTTTTCTCTGGGGCTACCAAGATATCTACCTCATTTTATTGAATACCCCATTTTTTCTTGGCAATTTGATATGCTACTTTTATCATATTGTATACTGCATTATGTATCAGTGTCAATTTCTAAATGTATTATTATTATTATTTTTTAAAGATTTTATTTATTTATTTGACAAAGAGAGACAATGAGAGAGGGAACATTAGCAGGGGGAGTGGGAGAGGGAAAGCATGCTTCCTGCTGAGTAGGGAGCCCAATGCAGGGCTCCTTCCCAGGACCCTGGGATCATGACCTGAGCCGAAGGCAGACACTTAACAACTGAGTCACTCAGGCGCCCCTAAATGTATTATTATGTATCATTAGTCTATTCATTTCCATTACTATATTTTTAATTAATAAAAAATTTATAATATAAATTAATATCAGGTCAATTTAGATTCTACCATCCTCTTTTACTTTCCCCTTCCAGCATTTTTTTATTTCTACTTTTTATTTTTCCATATGAATTTTAGAATGAGCTTGATAATATTTCCCTTACCTCTCCACAAATAAAGCACTGTTGGGTTTTTACAGGAGGTATAGAACAATAAACAAAGACCTCACTTATTTTCTGTTATGATGTAGATGGGATCTTTTCTACAAATCTGTAGCTATTGGGTAATTCATTTTGCAGCCCTCCCTACTCTGATTACCTAACCCACTGGGTCAAGGGGAATTTCTTTGGCTAGGCCATCTGTCCATCCTAGTTCCCTCACACATTATTGCACAAACATGCTGGAAGAGAGTTTTGTTGGGTCGCTTTGAAATCCATTCCTGCCGCTGCTGGAAAAATTTCACTACTCTGTGTTTTTGCTCTTTATGTGTTATAGGAAAATTTAATGATTTAAATTTTCTAAATTTCCTATCTTAATTTTCCTGGAAGTTATAGTCTCCTTTGCTAAAACCATCTTTGTGTTGCTTGGAATGGCTACCAGTTAACACAGTAATTTGCTTCTTCATTTTATAGAAGAAAGGACAATAGAAATAATTAGGTTTGGGGGCACTCACCAAGTAATAATTAACCCATAACTATTGTGATTATCCTTTGCTTAACACAATAAGATAAAAATAATAAAAATGACATATTGAAGATCCAGTCTTCATAGTTTCATGATATATATATGTAAGCTATATATTTTTACATGTGTGTATTATACATATATGTAATTACCTCTTTCTAAATTAAAGATATATACTTCTATTAAGGTAACAAATAGTTGTCTACAAATATAATAACTGTCTCCAAATTGTTTTTGTTTCTGGATTTTAATGTACCTGTCAGTTAATAACAGACAATTGGCTATGTTTTATGGTATAAATTAAATGTCACTGAAAAATTGCTAATATCCTCCCTGGGTAATCATGAACTCAATCCCTCCACATTGACTATGTTAGACATCAAGAAGGTATTCCAACTGCATTCTAATAATTTTGGCTAACATAATTTATTGCCCAAGACTTTTAGTTTTATCATCATGGTAGAGATTAATTGATATCAAATTTAAACCCACGTTGCTAGGGCTATTTTACTCAAAATTGCCTAGGATGTTCCTGGCTCAGGTCCCATATGCCAAACTCGTAACCCTGGCCAAACTATAAAAGTGAGACATGGGTAAGAACTAAAGCCTTAAAATCTATTTAAACATTTACAGATGGATTTTTTGAATGGATATGAATATCTTGAATGGATAATATGTTCTTGCTATTGTCTGTCTATATTTGCATGGCTAAAAGCTTTTCCCATCAAAAAGCAATTACACAGATAGTAGGAAAATAAATGCACAACCAAAGAAAGTAAACAAACTTAAAAAAATTTTTTCTAGAATTTGTGTTCCCAACTTCCATTATACCAACTACCTTATCAAGTCAGAGAATTGTCCATTGATAGCAACTATGACCAATAAGCTTTTTAAGACACTGTTCACCATACAGAAATGAATTGCCCTTATCGTTGTAGGTCATCAATGAAAATTAAAAGAGCAAATGATTCCATGAAATCAAACGGGCAAGTTTATTTGGAGAGTTATTATAAATTATTAAAGCAATATATACATTTTTTTTTATTTAGGGTGTAGACAGTTTGTTCCATGTTTAAGTTCAAAAACTCCTGCATGCCATCAAATCTTAGACCACTGTTGAACCTTATTGGAATGACCCATATCAGGAACCTTCATCTACGAACCAGTAATTAAGTTAAAAACAGAGATCTTTGGATTCACATTTCATAATTATAAAAACATGAGCCAATGGCATGATGTCTTCATTGCTCACAAACTTCACATATAACTCAAAGATATTTCTTGTTCGATTCCAGACAACCACAAAGAAGGGAGTCAAATGAATTTTTTTGATTTCCCAGTGGATATAAAAGTTATGCTTTCATGATACTGTAGTCTATTTAGTGTGCAATAGCATTATGTCTAAACAATCCCAATGTACATAGCTTAATTTTTTAAAAGATTTTATTTATTTATTCATGAGAGACAGAGAGAGAGAAGCAGAGGGAGAAGCAGGCTCCCCACTGAGCAGGGATCCCGATGCGGGACTCGATACCAAGACTCTGGGATCATGACCTGAGCCGAAGGCAGACGCTTAACCATCTGAGCCACCCAGGCTTCCTGTATATACCTTAATTAAAAAATACTTTATTGTTAAAAAAAATGTTAACATGATGATTCTGAACTTCTAGCAAGTTGCAATCTTTTTTTTCTGATGGAGAGTCTCCCCTTGATGTTGATGGCTGTTGACTAAGGATGATGGTTGCTGGGGTTGGAGTAGCCGTGGCAATTTCTTAAAACAAGACACTGAGTTTCACCACATTGATTCTTCCTTTCATGAATAATCTGTCTGTAGCATGAGATGGTATTTTTTAGCATTTTACCTACAGTAGAACTTCTTTCAAAATTGGAGTAGATCTTCTCAAACTCTGCCATTCTCAAACCCTCTCAAAACCCTGCTTTATCAACTGAATTTATATAATACTCTAAATCCTTTGTTGTCATTTCAGTGCCCTTCACAGCATCTTCATCAGTTGTAGATTCCATCTCAAGAAATCACTTTCTTTGATCATCCTTAAAATGCAACTCCCTCACCCATTAAGGTTTTATCATGCAATTCAGTCACATCTTCAGGCTCCATTTCTAATTCTAGTTCTCTTGTTATTTCCACCACATCTGCACTTACTTCCTCTGCTGACGTCTTCAAACTTCATTTGTAAAAAATGCAATATCTGTGAAGTGCAATAAAATGAGGTATGACTATGCTGAATATCTCTCAATATTTTCTGGGAACAGATGGCATCATGAAGGAGACAACTTTCCCCAAAACTTCAGATTAAGCAGCAAACTTCCATATGTAGACAGTTTCCTCCCAAGATTCCCAGACAAAGACATTTCAATGCCTGGAGCCACTATCTATCACATAATTTCTTTGTGTCTATCTCATCCTTTTTATAGGTTTCTTTTTAATTTTTTATAGTTTAGGTTTCTAGATTGTTAGTTATCAATGGTATAAACTTTCAGGTTGTTTTGCCTTTAATTCTGTGATTTGATTTTTAAAGTCTAATCTTTGGTATTTTGTCAACATCTGACAAATAGGATAAAGACTAAAACAAAAAAATATAATTAAGCTTGGAAAACTGATGACTGTCAACTTCTGGGTCATCAGGTTAATAAGTTCAGATGAAGGATGGAGTTGGTGTTCTTTGTTAGGAACACATAATATAAGTGGGTGGCTAAGGGAAGCATTTTAGAGCTTTTTAGCAAATCAACTTCCTGTTGTCCTTGGCATCTTAGTCTTATGTTGCATTCTGTTCTGCTTCTACACAATAGCTAACTCAACATATGATTGAAGTTAATACACACACACACACACACACACACACACACACACTCTCTCTCTCTCTCTCTCTCTCTCTCTCTCTCCCTCTCCCACTCACCCTGCTTGTGTTCCCTCTCTCCCTGTGTCTCTCTCTGTCAAATAAATAAATAAAATCTTAAAAAAAAACTCAACTATTCCTAAACTTATGGACCTCAGTTTTTCAATCTTATATATTTTATAGCAGTGAAAATCTGGACTCTGACTTTTGCTTAAGCATGTTGGCCCTGAACCCAATGATGGATGAAAAGAAAGACTGAGAAAGACCTTGAAGTACTAAAACTTCCCACTGAGCCTGTCTTAGACAGTTCTGTCTGCTATCACAAAGATACCATAGACTGAGTGGGTTAAATAATAGAAATTGATTTATCACAGTTCTGGAGGCTGAGAAGTCCAAGATCAAGGTGCTGACAGATCTGGTGTTTGTTAAGAGCTCACCTCCTGGTTTGCAAATGGTTCTCTTTTTGTTGTTTCCATGGAGGAGAGCAGAGGGAGAAGAAAGCTTTCTGGTGTCTCTTCTTATAAGTGCAGTCATTCCATCATGAGGGCTTGACCTCATGACCTAATTACCTCCCCAGAGCCCTACCTCCAAATACCACTATTTTGGAGATTAAGGTTTCAACATACGAATTTTAGAGGAGACACAAATATTCAGTCCATGGCCACCCTTAATGGTTCACTTATAATGCTTTTGTTAACCTCGTATTGTCTGAGCAATGTCGATTAAACTGAGATGCTAGTCTTGCTACCTTTTTATCCTGGCTCATGACTAATACAACCTCAGTTTCCCTATATCTATTGAAGAATTCAATGGCAAACAATTTTTAGAACAAGGTGTACTCTGACCAAATTCCCCTTGTCTGTGCTACAAAATCTTTAAATTCTTTGCTTTCTGCAAAACAGTTATTTTAGAGTTGTTCTCAGGTTATAATAATTTCACAGAGATTTAGTTAGAGGCTTTTGGTCTGTGTGTTTGTTTTTTTTTTCCTGTCCATGTGTTTAATAATACAAAAACTAAAATTTCATGGAGAATACTTTCAGGCCTTCTTTTTATTTCTTATTTTTCTATTTAATGGGACTACAGATTAATGCTACTGGTTATTTAAAATATATGTGAGCATTACATAGCTTTAGTATTATCGTTCAGGGAAACATATTTGTGAGACTACAATGGGTCAGTCATTGTGTTGGAGATTTTTAAATAAAGTAAATTTTGTTCAAAAATTATGTTATGGTGGGGCGCCTGGGTGGCTCAGTCGTTAAGCGTCTGCCTTCGGCTCAGGTCATGATCCCGGGGTCCTGGAATCGAGCCCCGCATCAGGCTCCCTACTCCGCGGGAAGCCTGCTTCTCCCTCTCCCACTCCCCCTGCTTGTGTTCCCTCTCTTGCTGTGTCTCTCTCTGTCAAATAAGTAAACAAATCTTTAAAAAAAAATTATGGTAATTTAATTAACAGATAATATATTAAATAAAATCAGATATGTCAAATAAATACTAATATACAGATATGCTAATAAATAATATATGCTAAATTAATATGCTATCAATATACACTCAGTACCATTTTCAAATATGTATTAAAAATGTATTTGTGGGATGCCTGGGTGGCTCAGTCGGTTAAGCGTCTGACTTCGTCTCAGATCGTGATCTCAGAATCCTGGGATAGAGTTCCACATTGGGCTCCTGGCTCAGCAGGGAGCATTTCTGCCTCTGCCTGCAGCTCTCCCTGCTTGTGCTCACCCTCTCTCTCTCTCTCTCTGACAAGTAAATAAATAAAATCTTAAAAAAAAATTAAAAATGTATTTGCAATAGAATTGTAATGTTGAGATGGATAATAAATTTTTAAAAATGTTGACAAGCACCTAGAGCTCATCTTAATACTACACAATTCTCTATCAAAAATGTGTTCTTAAGAAGCAAAAGTCCGAACTATATAAATATCAAAAGCTAACTATATTAACTTCACAATGGATTTTTTACTAAAAGAAAAAAATTACATTAATGGTTAGTATTGTTACTGGTTTGACTTTCCTTTCAGCAAAAAAATAATTTTCAGTTTCAAATTCCCATTATGTAGCAAAAAAAAAAAGAATATCTTATAAGAACATATCTAAAGTCATGTTTATATGTTTTATATGAAAACAGTTTTGTCACTTTAAATGGTCATAGTCAATTTTTCCCCTAGGAAAATATAAGTGTTCTAAAGCTATATGTAATAAAACTGTTTTTCCTTAGGAAAAACAAACAAAAAACAAAAAAGCTTATTTTTAGTATTCTGAATAAGAATCAGTTATCTAAAATTCCTTATTTGCTTTGATGGAAATGTCACAACTTTTAGTTAAAGAACAAATCATCAACTAAAAACCAAGAAGAAAAATATCTTTAGTTAATGTTTCAATAACTATTCTCACAAACAAATAAGCCATTAGTCTGTGACTGAAATAAACTCAAATTAGAGTCCATGCACAGTCTTTGGATTGTACAATGAATGTTGAATAATACTACATAATTTCATTGTGCTTTTCTTTATTTTAGTTAAAATTTCTTTTTTTAATTTCCAAGATTCTTTAACATATGCAGCTGAAGAACCTGGCACATTTCTATGAAATATAGAAGGAAGAAGAGAAAATACAAAACAGGGCATAGGAACGTGAATGCTCAGTTATCACTTGCTTCCATGTCCTGTGCCCAGAACTTTATTAGACTTATCCCAACCCATATATTATTGTTAAGCAGACACTGGAATTCTCATATCACTCTTTAGTGTGCATATAGAGTAGATAAAGTAACTGTTAATAGGTACAGAATATAGAAATGTTATTAATATATGGTTGCTGCTTGTGAGAACGCATGCATTTCAGAATAAATTAAAATAACTGTTTATTTCACATAGTAAAAGCAACCAAAATCATTTGGTAACTTGTTTTTAACAAGAGGAATGACAATAATAAAATCCTAGGTGAAGCTGACCAAAATTAGTCTAACACTTCCTATCTCAGACTTAGCAATGGGATTTGTAAGGTAAATATTGAGATAATATCATAAGATATACCTTTTATGTATTTATTCTTTAGAAATTACATTTTATTATAATCATTATTATTACCTACTTATATTTTTGTAACATATCTGGGCCACTGTAATGTACAAAGAAAGACAAAATATATAAAGAAAATAAAGCTGCTTAAGAGAAAAATAACTGTATGAAAAACAAAAATAAAAATCAAAACTTGAATGTGTTATATAATGTGGTAAACCAAAGAATGACAAAGATAGTTAATTATATCACTTATTATTGCAATTTAAAGCATAACCTAGTGTGCTACCTACTTCCATATCTGCCTTTTCTCTTCAATATGCCTTCACATAGCCTTCTGAATTTTGTATTAGATCAATAAAGATGACTATCCAGAGGCAAAATCAAGTTTTGCCCACAGGTTGAGTTGGCCAGAAGGAAAAGGTCTTTGGATTCTGCACAGCTCCTAAAGTCTTTTTATGGTACTTTGATGAGCAAAGTGTTATATGCAACTGATGAATTAATGAACTCTACATTTGAAATTAATGATATACTATATGTTGGTCAATTGAATTTAAATTTAAAAAAGAACTATTAAAATTAAAATAAAAAGAAATTGTGTAGAGAATATTTAAAGTTATTTATGGAAATAAAATCTTCCACAACTAGAACTCATTTATATTATTAAATAAGTCATTGATGATATACCATTTTACTTGCAAATTGCAGTCCTCAAAAATCTAATGATAAACCTGATATTATTTAGTCCACCTCTAAAGGTTGACTTTTATTGTAGTAATGCTGCTACAAAAGAACAAGAGAAGTAGTAATTTGTTATTATCGATGAGTAATGGAGTCTGATAAGAATAACAAACACTTCCATAGCACTTACAAAACTCTAAGTACCTACTATGCTTACTGAAGTCTCTTAACTAATCCCAATTTAAAGAAGAGAAAACTGAGGGTGATGAAGTTGTATAATTTGCACAAGGAAACACATTTATTAAGGTAGGAGCTTGGATTCAATCCTAGACCATCTAGTCAGAGTCTGTGCTCTTAACAGTGATGTCATACAAAAGAGATCTGAAGGGAAGAGTAGAAAGAGAGAGTGAACTGGAATGGGAGAAAAGAGAGAGCAGGATACAGATGATGATAGGTGATAGATAGATAGATGATAGATGATAGATAGATGATAGATGATAGGTAGATGATAGATGATAGGTAGATGATAGATGGTAGATAGATGATAGGTAGATGATAGATGATAGATAGATGATAGATGATAGATAGATGATAGATGATAGATGATAGATAGATGATAGATAGATAGATAGATAGATAGATAGATAGATAGATAGATAGATGATAAATAGATGATAGATAGATGATAGGTAGATAGATAAGAGAGAGAGAATAAATAGACAAATGGTAAGGAGGCTTACAAACTACTTTGCCCTCTGATTACTCTCTTGGGCTGACACTGACCGGCACAGTTAATCTGCAGAAGAATGGTGATGACCGTTTCCATCCCTCTTTGGCAGCCTTCCTGCTTGTCTACTCAGAAACACTTGGGAAACATCTCAAATACAGCATCAGGAAGGCTGTGCCTGGCCTTTCAGCCACACATATCACAGGTGGTAAGTCAAATGCCCTCATTACTGATACAAGTAATTTTAACATCTTTATTTTTCCTTTGATGGATGAACAGAGGGCAGTGGCCTCTTCCTGAATGATTGCAAATGCATAAAAGAGCCATGGCTCTGGGTTATTTTACTACAGAAAGCATCTTTTGCCATGGGTCACTGCAGGTTTTATTTCAAGGAGATTACTCCTCCTGAAGGAGAAAGATAAATTTGTGGTATATTACTTCTGAGTAGCTCTCACGGATGTGCGGAATTAACTGATAATGATGCTTACTGATGCTATCAAGGACAAGGGATATTCAGTCCAGGGCTGCATTCATCATCCAGAGGATAATAAGAGGCTGTTCAAGGACCCTTTGCACACTTCTTTCCCTGTTTCTGTGCATTGTGAGCTATGGATTGAGGGACAAGATTTGACATAAGGGAAGAGAAGCAGACCACTGCTAGCACAGATACTGTTTAAGTTGCACATACTTATGGATTTCTACATGCTAATATCCTCTCAGTTGTTTCAGATCAAAGATGGGGGTTCCAACATTGGATCAGCAGTTGTTCATCCAATTCCATATACCAGAAGAAGTTAGATATTTTTTTTTTCTGGTATACTTCTTCTAAAGAGATAGAAATAGATTGAAAAAAAATAACTTTTACCTAACATCAGATTGTATTGATTATAGACTTTTAGTTATTTTAATCTTTTAAAAATTGAGTTGAACACTTTTGTATTCACTTCTCATCTGGGTTAGCAAGGACTTAGACTACATCATATATCAAAATGTTAATATATAATTTTTTCTCTTTATATTCCTCTAAAACTTTGTATATTTTACAATAAAGTATTTTATTTAAATAATTTTTTAAACCAATCTTTTTCTATTAAGAATGTCCTCTTAAAAAGTTGATAGTCCTTTTAATCTCACCTAAACTATTTCAAGTCCTGCTATGTACCTGAAATACAACCCATTACACAAGAGATGGAGTCATACAAGACCTGTGCCTTGGCCATTTTAAATCTATTTTCACTCTCTGTTTTTCTAAGTTACACCTTCTTCTGATTTTCCCCATTTCTTTTCTTTTTCGTACTAATATTTCATCCCCCTTTCCTTTAGAGGCATTCCAAAAGACTTACTCTCCCTTTATTGTCTAAAATTAAATTGTGATTCCTTTTTAACCTCATTCATTGTGGATGAGACAGGTAGTCACATGAGGTGTTAAGATATGAGACCACTTTCAACAACTATACAAACAAAAAAGAAATTGACAGTCCTCTCAAATTACAACAAGCAGCTCCTCACATGACCAGAAATTTCTATGTGAGCTTGATACCAATGAAGTAAACAATGTCTTCTTAAATTAAAAAATAGTAATAACAGCTACAAAAACCCAGTAATCTCTAATCACCTATGCTAAAGCTTGGTGTAATTATATGAAGGTCCATGAATCTTGAAGGCTGGTAGCTTCCAGTCAACCAAAATTCTGAGAATGACTATTTCATCGTATAATGATACTTAGAGTGAATGAGTGATTTATTTTCTTTTACAAACTTTAAACAAATTTTTTTTTTTTGAGAGAGAGAGAGAGAGAGAGAGAGAGAGAGAGAGACTTAAGCAGACTCCACACCCAGTGCGGAGCCCAATTCGGGGCTCCATCTCACAACCCTGAGATCATGACTTGAGTCCAAATCAAGAGTCAGATGTTTAACAGACTGAGCCACCCAGGCACCCCCAAACTTTAAATATTTTAGTCTGCAACCTAAAAATTCGTGTTTGGGGAAACATAAAATGAAATGGAGAGGAAATCAACTACATAAACAAAAATCAACATTTTCTTGAAAAAATATTGGTTCTGAATGACACTATATTATTAGTTTGTCTGGAAAATTTTGACTCAGTCCAAATAAAATCACATTTTATCCCACTTTACTGCCACAACATTTGTAATTCAAGGTATGTTCTTTTCTCTCTACCATGTAGTTACATTTTTAAGGTACAGATTACAATTCTGATATTTCTATTGTCTTTTACTGAGCATAACTCTTTAGTGAAATAGATACAAATAGAATGCTGAAAATTATATATCTATGTCTGTATATATGTGTGTTATTTTATATTTTATATATGTTAAAGCATATATAAAACACCTGTATTTTGATAAAATTGTATACCTTTTTCATTAATCTACAAGTGAAATCCATCATATTCCAATATGATATTATGCACAGATTTTGATGAAAAATATTGTATTCTAACTAACCTTAAATTCTGTCTCAGAGTCCCAGCTCTCCTGCTCTGGAACATATCACTGAGGTTTCAGGGTAGCCAGAGGTTAACATTCTTTCTGGAATGATTTCTTGAGTAGTTTTTAGCTCTTCGCATTCATCCATTCATCATTATTGAGCTCTTACGTGTGCCAGATGCCAATATTAACTAAATGGAAGATGTAGTCATTTTCATCAAGGGATGCTTAATTTGTTAAGGGATTTATTAAACTTGAAGGGGAAGTTTCATTATATAGCAATGTACATTATAACAGAAATTTGTACTTGGTGTTATAACCTCACAGAAGAGAAAAACTGATCCTGAGGTGTGGAGAAAGCTACCTCTTGGGCGCCTGAGTGGCTCAGTTGGTTAAGCGACTGCCTTCGGCTCAGGTCATGATCCTGGAGTCCCGGGATCGAGTCCCGCATCGGGCTCCCTGCTCACCAGGGAGTCTGCTTCTCCCTCTGACCCTCCCCCTGTCTCATGTGCTTTCTCTCTCATTCTCTCTGTCTCTCAAATAAATAAATAAAATCTTTAAAAAAAAAAAAAAAAAAAAAAAAAGAAAGCTACCTCTTCCTCAGCTGTCCTGAAAAACAGAAGCAGAGTTAGCTTAACCAAAAGAGTGAGAAAAATATTTGGTTGAAAGAAATAGTATGAGCCAACACACTGGGGAATGAAAAAAAAAAAAGCACAGACAATTGCTAATAATTTCTTGACTGTAATACATGGAGTTTTGATCATGGTGGGGTAGAGTGGGTAGGATTGGGTAGCAAGACAGGAGACTGGAGAAATATATAGTGAACATATTGTGAAGAGCCTCGGCTGATGAGCTAAAAGCATTCTTTTGAAGGCAATGAATTGCTCTGGGACGTGATGAAGAGATTTAAACCAGGAAGAAACCTGAAGAGATGTACATTTGGCAAAGAGCAGGGCAGCGTTGCAAATGATCATTCTAGTTATTAAAGATAAGCCAAGGACTCTCCTGCCTCTACTTCCGTTTCAATCTACCTCATCTATTTTACCACAAAACTGAAGGAATTGCCTATTCTTACAATCTATAATCTCTCATTTTTTTCTGAAACCCATTTACTCAATATTCAAAATTTCATCTAACATTACAGATGCATTTGATACATTTGATCACTTTCATCTTCTTAGAAACTTTCTTCACTTGGCTACTAGGAACAACTTTCTCTTGTTCTTTCTGCTATGCTGGTGTTTCTTTCTTTCCCTTCTTTACTGGTGCGTCCTCATTTTCCAGGCCTCTGATGTGGAAATTCTCGTGGCTCAGTGAACTAATTTCTTTCCTCTAACTGTACCCACTTCTTTGGTATTTTTATGCTGTCTCAGGGCCTTACTTGTCCTTTGTAGCTAATGACCCATGAATTTATTTTACTTATTTATTTTTAAGATTTCACTTATTTGTTTGAGAGAGAGAGAGCACAAGGAGGGGGAGCAGTAAGGGGTAAGGGAGAAGCAGTCTCCCTGTTGAGCAAGGAGCTCAATGTGGGGCTTGATTCCAGGATGAAAATGGCTACGTCTTGAGCTTAAGGTAGACACTTAACCAACTGAGCCACCCAGGTGCCCCAGACCAGTGAATTTAAATCTTCAATTTAGTCTCCTCTCCTGAACTCAGGCTTCTAGATTTTATAGTGAACTGCCTCCTTCACATTTCACAGTATCTCAGAATTAGTATCTCTGAAAACAAAAATTCCAAACTCCCTCTCCAAATGATCTCTACCTACAACCTCCCCAATCTCATTTAGTGGACCTTCCTTGGTGGACCTTCCCTTATCCTGCTGCTCAGGACAAATGTCTCTTGAGTCAAAATTGAACCTTGTATTCTAGAATATAAGCTCCGAGAGGGCAGAAATGTTGTTGCTTTTATTCACTGATGTATCTCCATGACTTGGAAAAATGGTTAGTGTATTAGGTACCTCAATTAGTACCTACATACATTAGGTTAATGTTTGTAGGTACTCAAAAAATGTTGAATTTAAACGAAGATTTATCTTAAAATCTACATCTGATTAGTCAGGAAATAAGGTCAGCTTTATTTATTTTTATATTACAAAATCGAAGCACTTGTTATCATCTGCATGGATACCCCTGTGGTCCAAGTTACCATTATCCTGTGGCAATATTATTGCTACAGACCATTGTTGATTTTGTTTTCCTCTATAGTTTATTCACAAACTAGTAGCTAAAACTGATTAAAACACACGTAGCTAACCCTTCGACTCAAACTCTCCCTTTGTACACCCTATCACTAACAGTAAATCTTACATACTTAAAGCAACCAGTCTGTCTCTTTATAGCCTTTCTGAGTGAATCTATTACTCTTGGTTTACTCTTATCCAGGCTCACATATTCCTCATTATTTTTCAGACTTCAGGTGTACTTTAGATATCTGCAGGATATATCCCCTCATCACTTTATGTCTTTACTCAATATTATGAATGAGGTCGTCCTTGATCATATCATTCAAATTACCACCTCTCTCCAATCTCTGACACAAATTCCTTGTTTTATTTTTTTCTTTGTTATTTCTTTATCTTAACATTTGCTTATTTTTTTAATTATCTTTCTTTCCCACTGGAATGCAAGCTCCATGAGATTAGGAATTTTTCTTTTACTTAATGATAAATCATCAGTGCCAAAAATGATGCCCAGTACATAGTATGAGACTGCTGTTTCCCCATACCTTACTTTTTTCCTGAGATACCCTGACAGTCATATCTGAATCATCTTATAACTGATCTTCCTATCTCCATTTTTATATCTCTATAGTCAATTGCCTGCAGATATATCTTTCTCAATCATGGAGTCTTCCAGTTGCTTTCCATCTTTATTCTCTCCTCATAATTATTTCCCTCACAGCACTAATCAGCATCTGAATTTATGTTGTTATTTTCTTTTCTTTCTTTCTTTTCTTTTTCTTTCTTTCTTTCTTTCTTTCTTTCTTTCTTTCTTTCTTTCTTTCTTTC
>NW_027397084.1:20738265-20780577 GCF_003265705.2 Callorhinus ursinus
TTCTTTCTTTCTTTCTTTCTTTCTTTCTTTCTTTCTTTCTTTCTTTTTTCTTTCTTTCTTTCAATAGAAGAAAGATTGTACAAGTACAGGGAAATTGCCAGTGTTACAGTTTGCTATATCCTTATGTCTTAACAAAATGACTGATGCATAACTGTTCCTCAAAAAGGGCTTGTTGAATAAATAAGTAAAACCTCAGTTATGGATATAACTGAATTGTTATGACTATGACATTTCTGAAATAGAATGCATCTCTATTCCAATAACATGTTTTTTTTTTAGAGAACACATTTTATTGTTATGTTAATCACCATACATTACATCATTAGTTTTTGATGTAGTGTTCCATGATTCATTGTTTGTGCTTAATACCCAGTGCTCCATGCAGAACGTGCCCTCTTTAATACCCATTACAAGGCTAACCCATCCCCCCACCCCCCCCCCCCCTCTAGAACCCTCAGTTTGTTTTTCAGAGTCCATCCTCTCTCATGGTTTGTCTCCCACTCCGATTTACTCCCCTTCATTCTTCCCCTCCTGCTATCTTCTTTTTTTTTTTTTAAGATTTTATTTATTTGCGAGAGAGAGAATGAGAGATAACATAAGAGGGAAGAGGGTCAGAGGGAGAAGCAGAACCCCCGATGAGCAGGGAGCCCGATGTGGGACTCGATCCCAGGACTCCAGGATCATGAAATGAGCCGAAGGCAGTTGCTTAACCAACTGAGCCACCCAGGCGCCCTTCTTTTTTTTTTTTTCTTAACATATATTGCATTATTTGTTTCAGAGGTACAGATCTGTGATTCAACAGTCTTGCACAATTCACAGCGCTCACCATAGCACATACCCTCCCCCGTGTTTATCACCCAGCCACCCCATCCATCCCACCCCACCCACCACTCCAGCAACCCTGTTTGTTTCCTGAGATTAAGAATTCCTCATATCAGTGAGTTCATATGATACATGTCTTTCTCTGATTGACTTATTTCGCTCAGCATAACACCCTCCAGTTCCATCCATGTTGTTGCAAATGGCAAGATCTCATTCCTTTTGATGGCTGCATAATATTCCATTGTGTATATACCACATCTTCTGTATCCATTCATCTGTCAATGGACATCTTGGCTCTTTCCACAGTTTGGCTACTGTGGACATTGCTGCTATAAACATTGGGGTGCACGTACCCCTTTGGGTCCCTACATTTGTATCTTTGGGGTAAATACCCAGCAGTGCAATTGCTGGATCGAACGGTAGCTCTAATTTCAACTGTTTGAGGAAACTTCATACTGTTTTCCAGAGTGGTTGCGCCAGTTTGCATTCCCACCAACAGTGTAGGAGGGTTCCCCTTTCTCCGCATCTCCGCCAACATCTGTCGTTTCCTGACTTGTTAATTTTAGCCAGTCTGACTGGTGTGAGGTGGTATCTCATTGAGGTTTTGATTTGGATTTCCCTGATGCTGAGCGATGTTGAGCACTTTTTCATGTGTCTCTTGGCCATTTGGATGTCTTCTTTGGAAAAATGTCTGTTCATGTCTTCTGCCCATTTCTTGATTGGATTATTTGTTCTTTGGGTGTTGAGTTTGATAAGTTCTTTATAGATTTTGGATACTAGCCCTTTATCTGATATGTCATTTGCAAATATTTTCTCCCATTCTGTCGGTCGTCTTTTGGTTTTGTGGACTGTTTCTTTTGCTGTGCAAAAGCTTTTTATCTTGTTGAGATCCCAAGAGTTCATTTTTGCCTTTGCTTCCCGTGCATTTGGCGATGTTTCTAGGAAGAAGTTGCTGCGGCTGAGGTCGAAGAGGTTGCTACCTGTGTTCTCCTTTAGGATTTTGATGGACTCCTGTCTCACATTTAGGTCTTTCACCCATTTTGAGTCTATTTTTGTGTGTGGTGTAAGGAAATGGTCCAGTTTCATTCTTCTGCATGTGGCTGTCCAATTTTCCCAACACCATTTGTTGAAGAGACTGTCTTTTTTCCACTGCACATTCTTTCCTGCTTTGTCAAAGACTTGTTGACCATAGAGTTGAGGGTCCATTTCTGGGCTCTCTATTCTGTTCCATTGATCTATGTGTCTGTTTTTGTGTCAGGACCATACTGTTTTGATGATGACAGCTTTGTAATAGAGCTAGAAGTCCGGAATTGTGATGCCGCCAGCTTTGCTTTTCTTTTTCAACATTCCTATTCGGGGTCTCTTCTGGTTCCATACACATTTAGGATTATTTGTTCCATTTCTTTGAAAAAAGTGGATGGTATTTTGATGGGGATTGCAATGAATGTGTAAATTGCTCTAGGTAGCATTGACATCTTCACAATGTTGGTTCTTCCAATCCATGAGCATGGAACGTTTTTCCATTTCTTTGTGTCTTCCTCAATTTCTTTCATGAGTATTTTATAGTTTTCTGAGTACAGATCCTTTGCCTCTTTGGTTAGATTTATTCCTAGGTATCTTATGGTTTTGGGTGCAATTGTAAATGGGATCGACTCCTTAATTTGTCTTTTTTCTGTCTTGTTGTTGGTGTATAAGAATGCCACTGATTTCTGTGCATTGATTTTATATCCTGCCACTTTACTGAATTCGTGTATGAGTTTTAGCAGCTTTGGGGTGGAGTCTTTTGGGTTTTCCACATAAAGTATCCATATCATCTGCAAAGAGTGAGAGTTTGACGTCCTCTTTGCCGATTTGGTTGCCTTTGATTTCTTTTTGTTTCTGATTGCTGTGGCTAGGACTTCTAATACTATGTTGAATAGCAGTGGTGATAGTGGACATCCCTGCCACGTTACTCACCTTAGGGGGAAAGCTCTCAAGCTTTTCCCCTTTGAGAATGATATTCACTGTAGGTTTTTCATAGATGGCTTTTATGATATTAAGGTATGTACCCCCTATCCCTATACTCTGAAGTTTTGATCAAGAAAGGATGCTGTATTTTGTCAAATGCTTTTTCTGCATCTATTGAGAGGATCATATGATTTTTGTCCTTTGTTTTGTTAATATATTGTATCACCTTGATTGATTTGCAGATATTGAATCAACCTTGTAGCCCAGGGATAAATGCCACTTGGTCATGGTGAATAATCCTTTTAATGTACTGTTGGATCCTATTGGCTAGTATTTTGGTGAGAATTTTTGCATCCATGTTCATCAGGGATATCGGTCTGTAGTTCTCCTTTTTAATGGGGTCTTTGTCTGGTTTTGGGATCAAGGTAATGGTGGCCTCATAAAATGAGTTTTGGAGTTTTCCTTCCATTTCCATTTTTTGGAATGATTTTAGGAGAATAGGTATTAATTCTTCTTGAAATGTTTGGTAAAAGCCCCCTGGGAAGCCATCTGGCCCTGGGCTTTTGTTTTTTGGGAGATTTTTTGATGAGTGCTTCAATTTCCTTAGTGGTTATAGGTCTGTTCAGGTTTTCTATTTCTTCCTGGTTCAATTTTGGTAGTTGATACATCTCTAGGAAGGCATCCATTTCTTCCAGGTTATCTAATTTGCTGGCAACATTTTTTTTTTTTTAAAGAAAGGAAACTTTAACAATGATCTAAGTTCTATTATCATACAATTTAAATAAATTGAACTAAAGTAGAAGTATAACATAAGTTTGGATCAAAATGAATGTTTAAACATGATAATTTTATTTTTCTTGAACATTCAAATTAAATTAGAATTGAATATTACTATTAAAACTTTCACGTCTTTGGTACATAATTTTGGGAAGTATTGATAAAGGAACTATAAATTGTAATAATTCCAATCACATTCAGATGCTGGAGGGGTTTTTCCTGGTGGACATTGACATGTTCTACTTTATCACCACTTACAAATTCCTATAGCGGTTTCTAGGGCTTTTTCTATCACCCTCTGCCTGTCAGTATGGTCAAGCCATTGGCCACTTCCCATGAGTTTGTAAAAACCAAGACATTATGTCAAGAAGCATGCAAGTTAGCCCATATTCTTTGATTAGAGTGGTGGCCTTCCAAACAAGTTGTTGTTTATTTACCTTGGAACTGCCATCCACAAACCAAGCAGCTCTTTGTTGGTCAGTTGAGTGTTGTTTATAGGGTATAGTCCAAGTGATGATAGAATCTGGCAGCTCTGCACATGATTCCAAAGTTAGTCCTAGTGGAAAAGAGGCTCCATACTCCTAAATATTTTTCCTTGCATTCCCTTGGTAGCATGATCCTGTAGCATGATTCCTTTTCATTTTATTATAGAACTATTCTGGGCATTGCTTTCCCCATTAGAATTTTTTTTCTAATATCACCCAAGACATCATATGTGCTTCAGCTTTCAACAGTGTTTGATGTTTTTCAGTCATAGGAGCAGTTTCAATTAGTGTCTGATAGCAAGCTGGTATTTGGTCCTGAAATGGAAAGTCTCTAGTGCAAAGTTCCAGCTGTTGTCTTTGAAGGTGTTCTCAGGCTTTTTCCATAAGCACCAGTCTATACTCTGCATGAAGGTATCAAACAGAGAATTTGTCTGTGCTGGCACTCTAGCCTCTATTCTACACTGTAGGGTCCCAGAAAACCTTATTTTTTCCCATATAACATGCTCAGTTAATATTGCTTGAAGGGCAGATTTACATGCCTTCTGTTTTACAGGAAGAGTTCCCCTCTCAGATACAATGTAAATCCTTAAATGTATCCAGGTAAGAGACACAGCCACTTTTGTCCCAGCTTTCACCTTAATTTTATTTTTCTTGTACATTGAAATTAAATTCAGAAATGGAATCCTTCTATCAAAACTTTCACATCATTGGTACATGATTTTGGGAACTGTTTATATGGAAACTATA
This sequence comes from Callorhinus ursinus, assembly GCF_003265705.2. Classification (NCBI taxonomy): domain Eukaryota; kingdom Metazoa; phylum Chordata; class Mammalia; order Carnivora; family Otariidae; genus Callorhinus; species Callorhinus ursinus. Next base: position 20,743,044 of record NW_027397084.1, read on the forward strand.
ATTTGTATCTTCGACAGGATTCATGAATGTAATTTGTTAGATGAGAGGATGAAAGTTAAACATCTGTAAATTAAGATGAAATGGAAAAAGAAGTATGCAAAGTATGATCTGCTTGTAACATATTTTCATTTATTTCTGTTTGCTTGTCTTTCCATCCATAAAGTGAATTAGATTTTGATCTCATTTAAATCTCCATAAATTCAAAACTGTGTGAATTTAGTTACAAAGTTTTAAAGTCAATATAGGTCAATATATTTCTCATAAATAACTACTTGGATTAAGATGAGTTCTTTGGAATTATATTGTTCTAAGTTAAACAGAAATGTAATTTAACTTATTCCCTTTCATTTCATGTGATTTAACTAGACCTCAGATTTATAATTTGGACTGCTCTCCCTAAAAAGCCAAAAAATGGAATATAACAAGGGAAAAGGAAAAAAAAAGTCAGACTGTGTCACTGTGGCATTAGTAAGAAATAAAGATGAATGGATATTTGACACCCTGGATGTTTGGATAACATTGAACTCAATATGTTTTTTCTAATAAAAGTGTATACATTCAAGTCCTTACGTACCCTTTCAGCTGCCTTTCCTGGACCTGGAGTCCCCTCAATTAATTCTGTAAAGATTCAACAAAAGACATAAGTACTTTATAGGAATTTAGAAAAGAATAATTCTCATTTTTTTTCCATTTCTGAATGTAAAAAAAATTTGAAATAGTGAAAAAAAAAGAATGGTCCCTAGTTATTATTTTTCTTCTATTTCTGTATTTTTAAAAACTTCTCTTTTTCTCATTTTACAAAGAAATAAAGTAGAAGATGTAGTGAAATTCCTTTTCAAATGATAATTTTAAAAATCAAATCAATACACTATTCAAAAACAAAAGAAATAGCATTCTATCTCTTCGGTTCATGAACTTGTCTTTTTGTAAAACATCATACTAATTTTCTAATCTTATAATATATTGATCAATTTTATACACCAAATACATTAAAGGCATTCTATGACATCCTTCATGCTCATCCAGAATGATTCTATGTCCTTCTTGCCTTTAGAACCATCGATGCAGCCTCTCTTACCACATAAATTGGATGAGAGGCCTCAGCAGGTCAACATAAATAAGCTCAGTCTCTATTGTTCCTAGTGACATACCAAAACCCAGGGAGTCACAACAGGATAATCATTCTGTTTTATTGCTTTAAATCAATTGACAGCTTCTGCTTCCTGTGTGGCGGAAGAAAGTACTGAATATCTCTTTGAGTCTCTGGAATATGCCATTAACAGAAATAATATTTATTCTCTGTTGGATACAAAACTGATTGAAAACAACATGGCCATCTTATGTCTGATTCATCAAGACTTGTTTTAATTAGAGTGTTAATGCCATGTTGTTTTCTGTGTGGCAGTCACATGGATCATCTTATACTTCCCAACCTATTATTAACTAACAATTTATATTTGTCTCCATGCAATTTCCCTTAGATAAAAGGATGGCCATGGACTCAATATATGATTATACAAAATGATCTAATTTAACTTGGGGTGCTTTTTATTTCATATGCCTATATATTTTTAAAATATTGAGTTAAGGGAAAGAATGGTTGCATAGTTCACAGACCTCCAAAGAGATTTGGAACATTCTTCTTCTATGTGTTTACAATTTCTAAAAGGAAAAATCCTGGATGGTAAACTCGGAGACACAGTCTTAACTTCTCCCTGGAGAAATATATTTACCCTCTAACAGGTAGGGACCAAAGGATCTTCCTCCAGTCTTAGGAGAATAGATATTCCTAATTTTATATAAGTGGAAACATTGGTATTTCTAGCTCCCTTTCCGAAAGGGTGATTCTTCTGAACATGTAGGTTTATAACATCTGGCTCTCATCGTATCACCTCTGGGTTGTTATCATGGGGGATCAACCCCATCAAGTTACTTTGGTGTCTTGGTTCTGATCCCTGAACAAGGGGTCTCATGTTTCTGTTAGCTAGTTAGCTAGCTATATATATATATATATATATATATATATATATATATATAGAGAGAGAGAGAGAGAGAGAGAGAGAGAGAGAGAGAGAGAGAGAGAGTGTGTGTGTGTGTGTGTGTGTTGGGTAAACTTTAGGCTCGTCAGTAACTTTGATTTAATAGAGTATAGATTCCCAGGTTTAGAGCCTGTGGTGTCCTTTACTGGGCAGCAGAGTTGACTGATGCCTTGACATCTATATTGAGGAAAAAGAGCCCTAAACCTGGGATTGTCAAAAGTGTATATCCCGAGGGAATCTTATTCTCCAAGGCTATCTATTTAAGAGTTGTTTCTCTTGGAAACTTTAAGTGGAAGAAAGAAATCTAAATATATGAATATTTTTGTCTTTGGTACAATAGTATCATTCATTGAGTCACTCTTAGCCTCAGGTTCCTTACCACTTCTAAGATTATACATAATAATTGTCTGATTTCATTCACAGGACCATCACTAAAATTAAGTTGCAATCTGATAGGAACACTTTGTGCTCTTTCATGTGTTATGACAAGGAGTTATTTGAGATAAGTTTGCCCTTCTATTTTTACCTTTTCATGTCCTACATTCAAAATGCTTTGAAGAACAAATATGTAATTTGAGAAATGCTGCATAGTTTTTCCATTGCTTGAAGGTTTACAACATTGTACAATATAGAGAGTTTTACAAAGTTCAATACTAATTTTTTTCTACTTGGAGATTTGACAAGATATTTGACCATAGAAAGCTATTTTCCTTAACAGCTTTCCATGAGATACATATTTTAGTGAAGGATATAGCAAGCCAACAAGAGCCTTCAATAAGCTTTCTTTTGGGTCCTCAAGGAATGATGAATATCAATGCTCCCAGTTGCTGCTGTCTAGGAACTACCAGAAGCATTCTCTTTGTGAGGAACCATGTCCACCTTTATAGGTTTCTTTCTTCTTCTGTGGGTGGAACTCCTCTTTTTCATTCCCATATTATTTCTTCTATCAGCTTGACAGAGGAAGTAGGAGTGCTGTGAGAGCAGGACTGAATGGGTCTGAGGAATGCCAAGTAGTTGTGAAGGAATTTCTTCAATGCCAGAAAATTTTTCACTCTTTATTATGTAACATGATTTCTTATTTTTGGGGGAAAGTTAAGATTTCACTTAAAAGAAACAGAAGGGTGTTGACTTCGGCCATTCACAATTCTGTTACAAATTCAGGTGTTTCTTTTTTTTTTAAGATTTATTTATTTATTTATTTGACAGAGAGATACACAGTGAGAGAGGGAACACAAGCAGGGGGAGTGGGAGAAGGAGAAGCAGGCTTCCTGCGGAGCAGGGAGCCCAAAGCAGGGCTCGATCCCAGGACCCTGGGATCATGACCTGAACTGAAGGCAGACACTTAACCACTGAGCCACCCAGGCACCCCCAATTTCAGGTGTTTCATAATGAAAGGAAAAGAAAAATGTAACTTCAATGCCACTTTTATTCCTATTCTCTGAGCCTCATTATTTGGCACCAGGAGATGTGCACTGATGCCAAGCTGTTAAATTTTTGACATTGCTGGGTCTGTTGGACTGGCGCTATACTTCCTTAGACTGAGGCTATTACAGCTCTTGACTACTTTTTACCATCACTTCTTTTCTATGCTTAGCTCCCTAAGGGCTGTTCAATCAAGACTCAATAAAAATTGTTGAACTGTTCAGCTTTTTATTGAGAGTCTAGATGCTACAGCCCCACAGGAGCCCACTGAAAAGAGGATTAGCCTCATTACCATAAAGAGGCAAAGAGAATGCCAAGGACAAGGAGAGGCATAAAACCAAAGACTGCAATGTAGTGTAATCCACCAACTTAACAGACTTTAGAAAGGAGGAAGGTGAACAAGATACTAACATCAGAGGAAAGCTGATACTCTAAAAAGACAAAGTGTTTATTAAAAAGAGCTTTCATTTATAACTTGCACTTACCTGTTTTTATTTTCATAGATATGAAGGGTACCTATTAAGTAGAATAATTTTCTTCTACTAAAGAGTTCAAGTACCTTGATATAGAGGAGTTTATTTAAGCGCCAGTGCATATGTAAAGCCCCCCTACTGAGAGAGATCATCTTTTGATACTTTTTCATTATAGAAACATCCAACTACAACCTATTAGCAATATTCTGAGAACTTTTGTTTGGCTATCCTTCCATAAGAAAAAATTGAGAATTTATTTTCAGAAATTTTGTAGAAAAAAATGTAAAATCCAACACATATTGACTGAAATAACTTTATGTATGAAGAAAAAGAGAAGCCACACTATAATTTGGAGGACCAAATGAGAAAACCAAAAATGTCTATCATCTGAACTTTTCATTCATTAATTCACTGGACTTGATCAGGCTTTCTATTTGGGGCTAAGTATATAGACATGAATACAACCTCAGCTGTGACCATAAGGCCATACATCACTTGAATGGACTACAAACTGATGTATAGACAGATGTGGAAAAATCATTAATATTTCTGTCAGTAGAGACTGAAATATGATGAAACAAAGTGATCATTTGGTTTTTAATAAATCAGGATTCATTACTAAGCAATTGTTTCGGTAAATAAGCTTGAAATTATTTGGAATATTGTAAACCGTTTTGGTTTATACTAAAAATGAAGAATTACAAAACATTTCACAGAATGAATTTGTCCATTTTGCACAAACTTTATATAAAACTTAGGTAAGCTTTTCTTGTCTAAAATAGAAAAAGTCAACAATATCTGAAACAATGTGTTAGATAAAATAGTTATTATATTTGATGGTTGTATTATTAATTTCCTTGTATCAAAAGAAGATGTTGTTCATTAACTAAGAACAGAGGATGCAGTATCTATCAATCAATATTCCTTGTTCAATTATTCTCACAATAGATCCTAAAACAGAAAGCAATATACTGATTATCACTACTAACATTTCTAGCCTTATATTTCTCAACTCTGGTGGTGACCATGTCTCTGTCCTTGGATGCTAGAGAAAATGGCAATGTTCATGTATCACCCAGACCAATTATATTACATTCTTGGGTGCAGTGTGGTCATGTGCATATTAAAAAAAACCTGACTAGGTGAGTCTAACATGGAGTCAAGTTTAAGATGCACCCTTCTAACTCTAATTAAAAATGAACAAACAAAAAAAGAAACCTAGAACTCAAGATCATCCTTAATAGTTTAATTTTCTGGGATTCTGGTTTTTTGATTAGCAGCCACAAATAACTTGAGACACTGTGGAAAAGATATTTTAAATATTATAGATGACAATTTATTTGTGCATCATAAAAATATTCACAAATTAAGTAATAAAAATAAAAACTAGTAATAGATACTATTAATTGATATTATTAATTAATATATTGTTCATAATAAAACAAACATGATACTTCTAATAAAAATATAAATTAACATTTTATCTTCTATTTTTATTTTGAAGTAATTTCAAATTAATGGTAAAGTAGCAAGTATAGTAAGGAAGTCATTTTTTTCTAAGACTTTTGAGAATAAATTGTTGGCAGGATGCCCCATCATTCTGAAATCTTCAATGCGTATTTCTTACAAAAAAAAAAAAGTCTTGAGTAATCAAAATATAAACACAAACATCAGGAAATTAAAATTGATATATTATGAATCTAATTTATCCTCACCATTTATGATTCATCAATTATTTCAATAATGTCCTTTATAACAAAATGATTCAATGCAGAATAATATGTTACATTCAGTTATTAATCTCTCTAGCTTCCTTCAATCGGGAATAGCTCCACGGTCTTGCATTGACATTCATGACCTTGAAACTTCTGAAGATTACCAGCAGTTATTTTGAAGAATGGACCTCTATTTGTGTTTGTTTGATGTTTCCTTATGTTTCAATTCTGGTAATGCTTCTTTGGCAAAATATCATAGAAATGAGAAATAATGATGTATTCTTCGCATTGCATCCATTACATGGCAGGCACACAATTTAATTTCCCCCAGCACTGATGATGTTAACATTGATCTCTTGACTAAGAAGGTGTCTGATGATCTCTACTGTAGTGTTACTGTTTTTTTCTTCTGTAATCAGTAAGTATTTTGTGGGGATATTATATAAATATTCATTATTTTTCAAACTTTTGTCCATTAGTTTTAGCATCCTTTGATTTGTTTTTATTGGCTGAATTAATTATTAAAATAATGGTTTTGGGGCACCTGGCTGGCTCAGTCATTAGGCATCTGCCTTCCACTTGGGTCATGATCCCGGGGTCCTGGGATCGAGCCCCGCATCGAGCTCCCTGCTTCGTGGGAAGTCTGCTTCTCCCTCTCCCACTCCCCCTGCTTGTGTTCCCTCTCTTGCTGTGTCTCTGTCAAATAAATAAAATCTTAAAAAAAATAATGGTTTTCCCTTTGTGATACCCTTTAGCAACAGATAATAAATCAAGGAGTTTGGAATATGTAAAAATAAGTTCACATTTAACTCTCTTAGTGGAATACTCCCACATAGAAGGTATTTTCTGTTTTCCCACACTTGGATTTAATCTATTATTGTTCTGCTTGGCTCTGTTTTACTATATTAAATCTTTTCTGTTGTTAAATTTAGAAGTTAAGAATGTGATTTTCTGGGGCACCGGGGTGGCTCAGTCAGTTAAGCATCTGCCTTCAGCTTAGGTCCTGGGTCCTGGGATAGAGCCCTGCATTGGGGTTCCTGCTGAGCAGGGAGCCTGCTTCTTCCTCTCCTCCCAGCTTGTGTTCTCTGTCGCTATCTCTCTCTTTCTCTCTCTCAAGTAAATAAATGAAATCTTAAGAAAAAAGCGAGTTTCTAAGGAATGTGTGCTCAGATCAAACTGCAATTTCACCCATGATAATTGTGCCACCTTGAAACTCATCTGTGATGTATTGATCATTTCATAATAATCTATGTAATCTTCCCTTCTCCGATGTGTCCACACTTCTGGTATATGTTGAGACAATTCTCACAGAATATTTTCAGATTTCAGCCTGCTCTGGGCCTTCTGAGTAAATTATAAACAGCAAAATAAAAGATAAAGAATGTGATCTCTGTTATTATTATTGTTGTTATTATTATTAAAATTATTGCCTTAAATTAAAATTATTAAATGGTTCTCCATGGTTTCCTTGTTTTATGTTTCCTAAGGCAAATTCAGTCTAGTCCGATCTTTGGAATCTGGTCTCTTTTAACCTATTAAATTTCTTTTATAAGAGTCATTCTTTTCGATCTAATAGAGGCTGATATATCAAAAGGCATCCTTACATTTTAAAAGGTTATAAATGGCAAAAAATGAAAAAAGGAAAGATGTTCCAAATTAAGTCGATAGGCAAAAATAATGAATGTTATGAAGACTAAATCAGGAAAGTGGCTCAAGGAGAGTTCAAAAATCCCTGTGGACAATCATGAAAACTAACTATAATTCCAAATATATGTACAACAGATAAACTAATCACTATGTGGGAGTTTTTTTTTACCATGCGGATTAGTGCAAAAATGAAACCCTACATTCAAGGTCACTCTGAGTGTTTCCTGCAACAAGGAAACCACAGGTCTAAGGAATTTCACTCACATACCCCCTTTGCCTCATCTCAGAATGAGGGACCTTCACTTCCTTTCCCTTCATGATTGCTGTTCCCCAATATGCACCTTAGCTCTCAGGGACTGGAGGTTGATTTTCTTAAAATCACTTTTATACATATTAGTTCAGAAACTAACCATGTCTTAAAAATATGAGAAGTAAGCATAAGTTTATGGCATTTATTTACACAAGTATGCAGATACTGAATTTGACATTTTACGACTAAGGGCAGAACAGAAAAGATAATGAAACATTACTGGAGTAGGTCAGGTGTGTGTGTGTGTGTGTGTGTGTGTGTGTGTGTTATTTTCTTTACCAGATTGTGGAAATTAGGAAGGGATGAAATAATTTAAATGAGAGCCAAAGTGCTAGTAAGAATTTTAGTTAATGGGATGTTCAGTTTCTAAGAACAGATCTTATGTTTATATTGAACACATAGAATTAAGACAGCACATGGTATATTTAGGAATCAAGAAAAATGTTTGGTAAATCTGGAGCTCAGAGTTAGAAAAAAGGGATGTGCCTGGAGAGAAAAACAGACTTGAATTAGAAAAAAAAAAGAAGAAAGAAAGAAAACATTTATATTCATCTGGAGGAAACTGGACTGTAACCCAAGCATTTTGAAGAGGTTATAAACATGGTGAGATACAAGCTTTCAGAAAAGGACTCTGTTGGTCATGCGGTGATGGGACTGGGGAGAGGGTAGATCAATATACTTGGTCTTGAGTCGAGTTGCAAAGTTGTCACTTAATGCAGAATAACAACTGTTGAGGTCTTAATGTAAGTGATCATAGTGGATTTGGATGAGTAGAGTGTAGAGATTCTAGAGATATTTTGGAATGATGTTTACAGGACAAGGTAATTAAATATGGCTGTTGTTGGGGGATGAGGAACACAAATTACATGAAGAAGACATACGGTAATCCTTCCTTTCCTACCTCAACTACTAAGTGGATGATGGTGTCTTTCATAATAGAAGGAACAATAGAGAAAAGGTAAATTGATAGCAAGCTGGGGAGAGTTCAAGCTCTGAATAGTCTTTGTTGTAGGTGCCTGTAGGGCATTTAAGTGGAAAACTTCAGTGGACATTTAAACCTACAGCGCTGGAACTTACAGGAGAAATTTGGAGTGGGGATACAGATTTGCAAGTCATAAACAAGACAAGGACAATAAAATCCCCCAGGAAGAGCAACTAGAGGGATAGGAAAACAACTGTGATAAATGCCAATATTATTAAGGCGAGTCAGAGGGGAGGATGTCACAAAGTCACCCAAAAAGGAACAAGTGAGATAACAGAGAGCCAGGAGAAAATAGTGGCACATTATTGAGTGCAAGGCACTTAGCAGAACACTTCAAAGTTACTTCTGATGTTTGGGGAAACCTCAAAGCAAAACAATGTGGTTTCTGCCGCAGGGAAGCAATTCTGTATGGATGCAATTCTTAGTGTAAACAGCTCCAGAAGGACAAAATATAAATACAAGAGTATACTTATGTCTGACTCAGGATAAATAACACTGATGATATGGGAAAGAGAACAAAGTGGTTTCAGGATATTTTAAGAAAAACCCAACACCCTAACGCTTAACGTATTTTCTTTTTTAATTTGCCAGAAATTATCTTAGTACCTATAGTATTTCTTATAGCATAATTTATTAATGTTTTTGACTTCATAGTATATTTTATCAGAAAAAATTAAGTATATTGGAAATGTCTCTGTTTATACCTACTTGGAATTTATTACTCAGGTCTTAGTTACCTTATTAAGAGACAGAGCTAAATAGGATAGAACTTCAAATTTCGGCCAGAAATCCTGGCAGAATAATTCTCACATCTTTCAAAAAGGACAAGTAAAATGAGTCATCTTCACACACATTTCCTCCAAAATTTTCATTGTCAGCACTTCCATTCTAATTTCAGTGTTTGTAGGCGTCATCACATGACACAATGACAACTACGATAGATTTCTGATACGGCATGACTGCAACATATTTGATCTCCTTTTTTTTCCCCAGACACACCCAAAGGAAAGAACCCTACTTCTAAAACTGGTGTATTTCAAAAGCAAGAGTTCATATTTTGCTATGTAAGCAATGGTCTTACTAAGAGATAATATAATTATTGGCTTAATAACACATGTGTTTTCATAATAGATAAGCCAAAATATAGGTTTATAATAAATACTAATGTGTAACAGCAGATCCTAGTATTCAGTTCCCATTTTCCTTTTCCCAAATCCAATTTATATGGGCAGCAATATAAGAGATTATTTTTTTAAATACTTTATTATTTGAGACAAAGAGCAAGACAGAGCATGAGCGGAGGAGGGAGGAGCAAAGAAAGAGGAGAGAGGGAGAAGCAGACTACCCACTGAGCAAGGAACTCTATCCCAGGACTCTGAGATCATGACCTGAGCCGCAAGCAAACACTTAACTGACTGAGCCACCCAGGTGCCCCTAAAAGATAAACAATTTCATTTCAAGCCTTCTATACAGCCAGTCAGGACCATGTGACTGAGTTCGAGCCAATGAGTAGTGACCTGAAGTCCTTGGGTGGGATTTCTAGAAAAGTTCTCCAAAGAGGAAGAGAGAGCTAATTTATATGTCTTTGCTCTTCTGTCCTTCCTTCTTCCTAATGAAATACAGAATACAGAAATAATGGCTAAAACTCCAAAAGCCATTATGGAGGCATTTGGACAAGTGTCATATCCTAGGGATGGTGTAGAAAAGAACTGATTCCCTGAAAACACTGTAGTGCTGTCATTCTAGCCTTTATATCCTAGTCTAGATATAAAGCAACCTTTTAGGTTGCTAAAATACTCTTCTTTTTTATCTGAGTTACTTTTTTGGGGTGAGTGGTAGGCTGAATATTGAGGTCCCATCCCTGGAACCTGTGAATATCACCTTCTATAGCAAAAGTGACTTTGCAGCTGTGATTAAATTTAAAAAAAATTGTAAAGGGAAGATAATCCTTGATTATCTGGGTGGGCTTAATTAAACTGAAAGGATCCTTAAAAGAAGGAGGCAAAAGGAGATTTGATTACAGAAATATGCTACCCTGGAGCTGCTGGTTTGAAGATGGAGGAAAGGAACATGGGCCAAGGAATACAGCTCTAGAGGTGTGGAAAACCAAGGAAACAGAGTCTCCCGTAGAGTCTCCAACAGTAGTGCAGCTCTGCCAAACCTTGATTTGAGTCCAGGGAAACTGATTTTGGACTTCTGTCCTCCAGAATTTTAAGAAAATTAATTTGAATTGTTTTAAATCCCAAGTTGATGATAATTTGTTATAGCAGCGATAGGAAACTAACATAGAGTTCTTGTTATTTGTAAGTGAACATAATTCTTAAATAATACAGGGGTGCCTGGGTGGCTCAGTCGTTAAGAATCTGCCTTCAGCTCAGGTCATGATCCCAGGGATCATGAGCCCCACATCGGGCTCCCTGCTCTCCCCCTGCTTGTGTTCCCTCTCTCGCTGTGTCTCTCTCTGTCGAATAAATAAATAAAATCTTAAAAAAAATAATCTTAAATAATGCAATACACAATGGTATTGTTAAGAAATAAGGGTAAATTGTTTTAATTTAATGTTTTAACTCCCTAAAGAGAAGGGTGATTTTATTAATCTATGTGGCTGATACTAATAAATAGTAGCTAGTACATAGGATGTATTGAATAAACATTTGATAAACTAAAATGGATTTCAGCTCTTTTATCATTGCACGTGTTAAGGAAAAGGGATTTTGAAAAAGAAAAGTTATTTTCTTCTCCATAATGTGAATATGACATCGAATCAGACTTCTCTGTTTTATGGTTCTGTGGATGTACAATAGCTGGTTAGATATAATTAATAATATACAATGAAAATGCTTTTTGGAATTCATATGATTACATCAAAATGATCAAATTTCTAACTTAATTACTTGTTTATCGAGTCTGAAATATTGCAACATCTTTCAATAATTTCCAAAAGAAAGCATCTGTAGGTTGTTGATTTCAGTTTGCCTTAGGTCAAAATCTATTGATATAAATATAGTGAAATGACATAAACTTCTTGCTGAAGATAAATTATTTGCTTTCTGACATTGTGTCTATGTAAAAATATACGCAATACACCCAACTACCATGTTTTTCAACAAAAACAGAGCAGATAACTGGGAGTTTAAAGTTTATAAAAATATTTTAAAAAGTTATTTTACTCAATTATATTTCTAAATATGTAGCTGATTCTGAAAATTTTCTAATTTTTAAACTTATTTTGTGAGTATATAGTCTAGTAGATTTTAAACTATAGGGTGGATAAGAAATAGAATCCATTATTACAATGGATATATGGGGGCTTTCTTCCTGTGGATTCTGATCCATTAGGTATGGATAAAATGGAGAAATCTGTATCTGAACAATTTCTCCAAATCATCTGTACATAGGCAGTCAGACATTTACACCCATGTGTTGAAAAACAGTTTTGCAATAACCTTTAGCCTGACAATCAAGAGACAATTTGAGTTACACATCCTACTCCAGTACATTTTCTTTTAGTGCAAATATTTTTGTGAAACTCATAATAAATAGTATTATAATTGGAGAATTTCCATCCTCTAAACAATTGAATCTATATTCATAGTCTCCTGTGTAGACAGCTTTATTTGAGGGAGAATTCCCAGGGTGAAACATTAAGAAACATCTGTCATCTTCATAGAACCTCATAAAACAAGGGGCACTGCAAGTTTTAGTAAATGGATTATGCTACATAAAACACTCCGAAAGTACCTTCATGCATTGAAACACCATGGAGTGCATTTTACAGTCTTCTAGTACTCAAAGGTGGTTAATATTACACTATAATCTGCATGATAAATTTTCAGAGACTTGCTGGGAAAAACAAAGTATCTAGGGACTACCATAAAAAATAGTAAAATTGAACATATTTTTTCATGTATAAGAGAGTACATTTAATTTTAGAAGAACTCTAAAATATTCAAGAATAATTAATATCTAAATCCAGTTTGGTTCATATACAGGGGGCTCATTATTTTTATAGTTAAGATAATGCGTTCACAATTTCTTGAGTTGTTAATGAAGGTAAACAATAGGAACCAATATTTATTGTATCCTAAGTATTTGCCATGCACTGTGCTAGAGCCCAATATATTTAAGTCATATAACGGCCCTGTGAAATATTGTATTAGCATTCTCCAGAGAAATAGAATCAATAGGATGTATACATATGATGAGAGAGATTTATTTTAAGGAACTGGCTCACATGATTGTGGGGGCTGGCAAGTCTGATATCTACAGGGCAGTGCTACAGGCTGGAAATTCCAGCAAGACTTGACATTGCAGGTTTGAGTCTGCAGGCAGTCTGAGGACAGAATTCTTTCCTTTTCAGGTATTTTCTCTTAAGACCTTCAGTTGATTATATGAGACCCACCCACATTATGAAAGACGATCTGTTTTACTCAATGTCTACTGATTTAAATGTTAATCACATCTAAAAAATGGCTTCCAACCAACAAAGACTAGTGTTTGACCATGAAGCTGGGCAGAGTTGCCTAGCTAGGTTGACACATTAAATTAATATTCATGAATAGGTAGTATTATTATTTTATTTTACAGAGGAATAAACCGAGTCAAGGAGGCATTTAAAATTTGTCTAAGATAATAAAATATGTAAAAGCGAGATCCAAGACTCAAACCCAGGTTGTGAAATATCTGGAAATATATGATTCGGTTCCCCCCTTCAAGAAAAGACTTGAAAACCAGCTGTGTGTTGGAGAGGGGACACGAAGTGTGTGTGTGGGTGGGGAGGTGCGGAGAATTCAGTCAATAAACAGATAGCCTTCAGTTTCCAATTTCTTTTAGGTCTGCCTCAACTACAGAAAACCCACTCTTCCTGGGGAAGTTTTTATCTGGTTAGTAAAGCATGGATATAAGGCCAGGCCATTTAAGTCCCTTGTAGAACAATCCAAAGGGCAATGATCATTCTAGAATTCCCTCCCAAATGACTGTGGCTTTGTTAACACTACATTTGACTTTTACCTCTTTTCTCTGCCCAACTCTGCTTCTCCTCTCTTTCTTTCACAGTGGTTAATTCCTGGGTACCACAAACTTCACCTTAATGTCTTCTTCCAGAATATTCATCCTGTAACACAGTCCATCTTATCCTGAGCATGAATTCATTAACCACTATTGAAGCATTTTACATGGCATATACTTATAGCCTTTTTTCTACAAATATAAAGATTCTTAGGCACAAATGTAAGAATTAAATCTTAACAGGCTGTGGACAATTGAATTACAGCTGGATAAAATAGAAAATACATTTGTCAAGATGTTTTTGAATCCTACCCTCCTTGACTATCCTACTTTCATGCCACTTAAAATTACAATGAACATGGCAACTATATCCAGTGAGGATCAAGGGCAAGTCAGAAGAACAGACCATGGCAAGTAGTTCATTGCAGTGAGATTAATATGGGAAAATAATTGCAATGTCCTGAAAAAAATGAGAGACAAACAAGTGGCAGTGAGAAAACTCAGAGATCAGCAAATTTAGGAAGCACCCTTAGAAATCAGTGTTCTGGAGCTCCAATGGGAGGCTGTGTGAAGGCAGCTAGAAACATGAAGGGGGCTTTCCAACAGGAGCTGTGAACACAGAAGGAAGTACTGAGAAGGAGCTGAAAATCAAGAAAATATTTCCTAAAACATAGAGTGATGGGCACACAAATGCTCGCATCTTTCTTCCCCCCTTCATCCTTTCCTCCTTCCTTGCATTCCTCTACCAGTGCCACCTAATGGTGAGGAAGTCTGGCAAATGTAGTGCGGCGGACCCCCCTCTGAAAGACTGGACAGAACTGGAGGAAGGGGAAAGGGAAAGTTCTTAAAAGAGATTAATGACAGATGGATCACCAAGATGTCTACTGAAGTCAGTGACAAAGATTTTGTTTTTAAAGATTTTATTTATTTATTTGACACAGAGAGAGACAGCGAGAGCAGGAACACAAGCAGGGGGAGTGGGAGAGGGAGAAGCAGGCTCCCCGCAGAGCAGGGAGCCCGAAGCAGGACTCGATCCCAGGACCCTGGGATCAAGACCTGAGCCGAAGGCAGACGCTTAACGACTGAGCCACCCAGGTGCCCAGTGACAAAGATTTTTAATTACAGAGACAAAGACCAAGTCCCCTGGTATGCTGCCATTCCTATCACTATTAACAGCTTTGTGTTAGTGTGATTAACCAATTAATTCCAACCCTTCTTCCATAACACATTTCTTCTTCTTGCCCACAAGATCTCATGGTATAAATTAAAAATTTGCAACAGAAATTAAGACATGTTCTCTGAAACCATTCATTCATCAAGTGGGCCACAGTGGGTTTTACGGATGAAATCAAACGTCACTTGTTTTTGTGTTTAAATCTGCAAGCATCACGTTTATCTTACAGGCACCCTGGGAGACAAAGTAGACACTTGCTTTCTGAGATTTTGTCAGAAGAGCAAAAGAAACTAGACAATTTATATAATAATAATATAGGTAAATGAAAGGCTAATCAAGTTTATTTACTACTTAAGTGGAAAGAAATTCCTTTTCCTACAACAAACTTCCTTTAGATCATTTGAACATTGCGATGTTTTACATGCTTTGAAGTTGAAGGTTGTTTACAAAATTTTAAAAAGCACCGTGTACTAAATAGCTCAGGGAACATTTTGTTATCACTTATGAATATCTTAGGAAATTGTTCTTCAGTCCCAACAATCACAGTAAGAGACAGTGAGTAAATAAATCTAAATTCCAATAAGATTTTTCTCCCACCCTTCTGCTCCCTTTGTTCAATAAGAGCCTGAGGTCATAGATACTCTTATCTTCAGACTCCTTTCTCTTATCTTATCAAGAACCTAATTATTAACTTGTACATTAAAAATGGAAAGTAATCAATATGTGAGTTTTCTTCCTACCTAACAGGTTAGTAATACCAGCATGACTTACAACTTTCTTAAAAATTTTAAATAGGCTAATTAGGGTATAATTTATTATCATATGTACCCACTATAGCTCTAGATTTTAGTAAGTTTACATAAATTCATATACTCCTTTAATCATCACCATTATTGAAATATAGAATGTTTCCAGCACTCCAAAATGGCCCCTCATGTCCCTTCACAGCCCTACTCCTAGCCTCAGGCAATCACTTACCTGCCTTCTGTCACTATAGATTTGAATTGTCTTTTCAGACTTCTACAAAAATGGAATCATATAGTAAGTACTTTTTCCTGCCCGGCATCTTTCAATCGATATATTGTTTGTGACATTCACCTATGTTTTCTCATGTGTCAGCAATCATTTCTATTTATTGTTGAGCACTATTCCATTGTTTAGATAATAGCACAATTTATTTATCCTTTCACCTGCTGATGGATATTTGTGTTGTTTCTAGTTTTTGTCATAATGCAGTGGGAATGCAAAATGGTACAACTATGTTGGAAAACAATTTGACAATTTCTTATATGTTAAATATAAACTTAATATTGACCGAGATAGCCTTAATGTTTCCCTCAGCTTGACTAAACTTTAGATAGGTTTCTTTCTGATGCAGGCTCTTAACCTCCCTATTTTTGGAGCATTTGTTTTACAAAACCTTTGATAAATGATACATTTTCCTCTGACCCTTTGAGATATAAGCCTTCTCTGGTCTCTTGAAGTTTTAGAACCCAGGAAATGTCTTTCTCTAATACCTGGGAGGCACCCCTTGGAAATGCAATCATCATGAAAATAGAGCTCCCTGTATTCCAGTGTGTAGGACAATAGGGACCCAATTTTTATATATACCCATTAGCAAACACAGACAGCTTAGTCACATTTGCCAACCTTCCTCACTTAGGTCCTCCAGTATTTTTCCACTAGCTCACACCAGTGCTCAAAAACCCTTTTGCCTTTTGTTTCAGTGGAATTGGGTTTAATCTCTCTTCCCTATTGCAATAATCTCAAATAAATTCTTCTGTTGCCCATTTATTTCGTCTGGTGCAATTTTTTTTTTTTTTGATACCATATGACTCAGAAATTCCATTCATAGTTAATTATCAGAGAAAAATTAAAACACATTTACACTAAGACATTTACATTGAAAATGTTAAATTTTACCAAGACTGTGATGCCGGAAAACAGATATGCTTAAAGAAATCCCTGTGAGTTCCAGGAAAAGGCTTATTAGAACCACTCTTTCCCATATGTCTTACAGATTTCCTCCTTGTTTACCTTTGACAAGGCCAGGCACAGACTCTCCAAAAGACTGTAATGTGTCTCATAAATAATTAGCTAAACTGTTTGTCCCCAGTAACCGATTGGAACAAGATGCCCATCAAACTAACTTGATCAAACTTTAGTTAAAATTCTCTCCTTCCGCCATGCTCTTAATCTTTGACCCACCCTCAGCTTGAGCTAGCATGCAACCCTCTTTAACAACTTCTCCAAGAGAGAGAATAGGCTGACCTCAGGGTAAAATGTTCTCTGATCAACTCTTGTATCACATTATCTGCATTCACTCTTCTAATTTCCTCACACATCTTATTTTTCTACCATCATTTACTTGTCTTTATAAAAGAAAAGTCCTTTTTCTGCCTGATGTTTAAGATTCTTCCAGGTCTCACTGTTGGTAGCATTCTCCGCATTGTAATGGTCCTCAACACCTTCTCCACTGCAATAATCCATTCAGTGAAAATCTCTCTTTTCTTAGGTCCAAATTTGTTTTTATTTGGCAATGGTAATGTTCACAGCTTCTCTTAATGTTAATCACATTTGATTTGCACACACAGTAAAATATGTTTTGTTTGAGATGCCCTTGCCAATGACAGAATCACATAGTCATAGGTTTATAAAATATTCTAGTTAAAAGAGAACTCAAACAGTGTCTAATATAATCTTTCACTTTTCAGGTGACAAACATAAATCAAGAAAACGAGGTATCTTGACGAGGATTACAGCATAAGGAATTTGAAAGATAAGGTTTAGAATCTTGATATTATGGCCCTTTGTCAACTACAAATTCTTTTACAAACCACCTGGTTTATATTTAACACCCAAATTTTGCTAAGGACAACATTTAGTGCATTTTGCCTGTAGATTCCAGAATATATCATTTTCTGATTTATAAAAAGTGTAGTACATTTGCCTGTTTTTAAATTCTGGCCCTAATCTTATTATTCATAATACTTCATAGATAGCCAGCAATGATTGCACAATCACACTCTAAATTATTTATCAAGTCATATTTATAATCCTCAGTGTCAGAGATTTTAATTCATTTAATGTTTTTCTTCACTTGTTAACAGGCAAGAGGTCCTTCAACAATAAATCACTAATACTTTCCAGTTTGCAAATTGTTCTCTTTGACAGACAGAAGGTAAACATATTACACTTAGTAGTCCTTTTTTATTTCTTTAAGATTTGCCTAAAATGGTGAGTATATCCATATTTATAAATGTTCTTGTTCTTTTTTGATATATTTTGCAAGTGCCAGCTTATTTTTGATAATAGACACAATGGGACTATTTTCATTCTATTGATGTATTTTTCCATAGTTAAGTATCCTTTCTTTACATACTTAAAAAAGCACATGTATCCTTATTAGAGAAATATCTGAGCTGATACTCTGCTTACTTATTATTATTATTATTATTATTCTTTCACTTATTGAAATGATAGAATTTCATTATAAAACTCTCAGTAAGATCCTTTGCCAGGTGCTGTTCTAAGCACTTCACATATTTCAATTCATTTAAGCTTTGCAACAAACCCTTAGGATATGTACTATTATTATCCTTATTTTACAAATAATGCAAACAATTATATCATTAGTAAGTGGTATGGCTAGAATCAGGTGCTCTTCATCACTCTGCGACATGACCTCCAATCTCCGCAGATCCTCTGTACTATTATATTTTATTACAACAGAATTGTCAATTATCTTAAAACTTTTTTTAAAATCTCCTTTTTGACAGAGTAAAATAGTAGAATAATGCTACTACTATAGTAGTAAGAATAGTGCTTATGACTACACCCAGAAAGTTGATACTTTCTCTCCAAATTTCTTATCACTACTCTTCAGAAAGCAGGACTTCTTTTTGCTAAAATTAAGTAAAAATTGAAGTTCCTTGGTTATGTTCCCAATCTTCTGGAAGATGACCCTGTCAGGAAGGCAAAGAAAGAATTTATTACATGGTTTTATTAGATGTACAGTTGGAAGAAAATGATCCCTTTCTAAAACCTCATCCAAAAACACTTTATCACCCTTCTACTATCATTTCATTGATTTAGAACCAAATCAAGACCATTGTTGAAAATGTTATCTGTGGAAATAAAAGCCATATATTTGAAGGTAAAAACTTCAAGTTGTTACTGGAGTCATAGCAGCTTAGATAAGCACTGCAATTCTGCCCTGAAAAGGTGCCTATACTGCTGGGGGTGGACCATATTAAGCTTGTGACTGGTTGAGATAAGAAACCAGCCAACTTAGAAAAGAAGAGAGCCATGAGCTGGGACTCATGCTCATTTCAGATGGGGAAGTGAGAAAGCAGCCCTCACAGATTCGCCTGTCACCACATATGCATACTTTTGTTCTGCCAGGATAATACGCTTTCTCATTTTGTTTATAAAGGACTCATCAGAGTTATTTGAAATTTTACTGTAGGTAGAGTGACCATAATTTACTAAGATCCAGATGACTTATATAAAACGCATTTTCTGAATTTAATTGAGAAGTATTTATGTTGTTCCCTCTAGTTGGATCAAAGTTTACTGACTCCAGGTATCCAACCCATAAATAAGGATATAAAGAGATATTTCAAAACTACCTACATACATGTCTGAATGTATGCCCCAGAGCAGAACTTCTCTTCACCTGAAATAATACCTTGAGTTTGACAGAAAGTGTATAAACTGAGTAAGTACAACCGACAGATACCCTTGCTATTTTCCATCCTCCATCTGAATTGTGGATTTTATTAAATTTTTATATAATATTTAAAAGAAGAAACTGACAATCTGGAGAAAACGCCAAGAAAGCAAAGCACATAGAATAAGTCAATGATATCATAATAAATGAAGAATAAGTGGAAATTGCACTCTGAATAAAAGGATATTTAGAAGAACAGGATCGAGTCCATAAAGTATTTGAGAATTCCCATAAAGAGTAAATCTGTTCTATGCTTTCGTAAGGATCTATTTATTTATTTATTTATTAGTTTTTTAAAGATTTTATTTATTTATTTGACAGAGAGAGAGATAGTGAGAGCAGGAACACAAGCAGAGGGAGTTGGAGAGGGAGAGGCAGGCTTCCCGCCGAGCATGGAGTGCTATGGGGGTTCCATGCAAGTCTCAGTGTGGGGCTCAATCCCAGGACCTGAGCCGAAGGCAGTCACTTAATGACTGAGCCACCCAGGCACCCATAGTAAGGACATATTTAGAACTGAGAATTAGGACACAATAAGAAAGAGTATATAGGAATGCCTGGCAGCCACAGTGGGTAGCCCACAAAGATTTGAAAGATGAGGTAAATAGAAATCTTTTTTACTAGACCAAATATAATATGGGATCATTGTAGATATTGAAATTTGTATTAATGGGATAAAATATTGCTCATGATAGCACCAGCTTTGACTGTAAAGTAATTACCTGTATCATTCCATTGAAGAAACTGATTAATAGAGGGATGGTTAGTAAGCTATAGAAATCAAAATGGAACATGAGTCACAAAAAACCCTTTGGATTCTTGTAGTTTAAACTGACATAATTCTAACTTAAACATATTTGAGAAAAAAAATAATTTTAGGTTCACTTTAGTGGGAAGATTAGATATGGTTCTAGTTTTAAGAAATATCGGACCCTGGGCCTCAAAGAATGTTGCAAGCCTCTTAATCCATCTATAAGCTCTGTTTGTCTATGATTGCCTACATCTAAGTACAGTTGTTATTACCATGAACTTGTTGAATGTCGGCAACCTATGTTCTCTAAGCTTAGAAACATCTGAAGAAAGACAAAGTTTTAATATTTTTTCTTCAGATACCAACCTCATAAATTAATCAGAATGACGTTTATTAGATTTCAACCCCTGCCCTCCCACCAAGCACTGAGAAACAAAGAAATAATGCTGGATGATATCCATTATATTGTACACCTGAACTAACATAGCACTGTTATGGTAATTATACTTCAATAAAAATACTTTGTAAGAAAAGTAACATAAGCTTAATAGCTTTGATAGTACATATCAAAATCCTCCCATACATGAAGAATAGCATTTATGGTCCCTGAAAAAAAAAAAGAAAAGAAAAGTTGTAAACTAATTCATCTGTTGTTTAGTAAGCTTTAAATAGTAAACTTTCTGGTGTTACAAGTGATCTTTAAAATTTAGGTATTTTCTATAGCATTTGTAAGTTATGCTTGGTCTGGTTAGAACACTGTGATATATATTGAATTTAGCCTAAAATAGATTCCATCTATTTATATAGAATATCATCATATATTTTACTAATATTTTTTCATATTGCAAAATGAAATATGCAATTTCATATTGTTTGTTTGCTTTTTCATTTTGGTGACCCCCCAAAAAAACCCCACATTGTCAGCATATAAATTAAAATATTTAGATCATTTTATGCCCTCCTTGTTAACCACTTAGTGAAGAAAACCTGATCTGGGTAAACACAGTGGGTAAGGACCATAATTTTATTTATATATGAATAAAGATGATACACAAAACTCTGATGTACAGAACTTGATAAATTTCACCTTTATTCATCTGCCGAGTCACTTACTAAGTATTTATTGAACACCAAGTATGTGCTATGCACAGTGATAAAATTCAATGAATGGATTGATAACCAGAAAAAGCCCTGTCTTTAAGTTACTTAATGATTAAGGAGTGGAGGTAAACTAAAAACCATACAGATTCTGACCAGTTGTGTAGAAATGAAGATCATTTCAGGTGACTTCAAAGATTTAGAAGATAAGAAATCTCACAGACAAACTTCCTTCTCTGTGGTTTCATGAAGTAATGCCTTTAATTCCACGCCTCAGAAAATAAAAATAAGAATATAAGCATGACACATTGTCAAGAAAAAACTAGAGTGATTTGTGTTTTCTTGAATAGACCTATTATTTTTTAAATGTAATAGTTATGAGAAACTATAAAAAGAATTCTTCGTCAGATTGTCCAGGCCCTGTGACTGAAGTCAGACTGAAAATAACATTTTCTCAGGTAGTTTGATATTTAATTTTCATCATTTGTAATGAGCACTGGATGTTCTATGTAAGGGATGAATCACTAAATTCTACACTGAAACTAATATTACACAGTGTGTTAACTAACTGAAATTTACATAAAAACTTGAAAGTACAAAAATAAACAAAACAATAAAAACATCAGATTTTACCTTTTATAATTTTTTTTTACTCATCGACCAAAGTTATCAGATTGTAAACCTAATTGACACAAATAAATGTCTAAGATTATGTGAATATTATACATATTACTTAAGACAAATCTGGAGCAAAAACTTAGCATTTACAATGACTAGATACAGAAGATAAAGGTATCAGAGCATTCATATTTTTATCTTTTTTTAAAGTGTAACAATTTTCAGGATCTCAAGTTTAAACAGCAAAAAGAAATTAATATGAACCCGTATATGCAGTATCCAAATCAGATGTGTTCTGATACATTAAAATATTGCTTCCCACCATTGTTAGAAATATACAATGACAGAATATTCTAGTGATAAGGAAATATGTATAATCATTTTTAAAGATTTAATACTTTATTCCAGAAGGAGCAAAATGTTGAATAAAAAGCATGAATAAGGGTTATCACTCTTTTATTATCACAGTTTTCTAAATGACATTTAAATTAACCTTAGTGGATAACACCCCACTAATAAATGCAACATTACAGAAAACATAGGAATATAGGGTGTTCTAAAGTTGGATTACCATAAATGCCTAAATATACCTCAAGTATAAGACAACTCCCACTTTCCCAATGAGAAGACCCCACCAAGTAGCTTTTTGTCCAGTTTGATAATGGAAATTTTGAGGAATTTAAAATTTAACAGCAAACAGTTAAGGCATAATATTTGCTGTCACATATGCATATTTAAAATTACATATAAATTAATATTTAGAAATATTGCCATTTTTAATAAAAAATTCATGAATAATAGGGCTTTTTGTTGTTGCTTTTTAGATGACTAGAAACATTGAAAAACATGACTGTCTTTTTCATCATTATAGCCATTTTCAAGTCATTTAACTTAGTTTTCCAGAGCAAGTTACCTATTGTTCTCTTAAGCTGACTATGACAATGCACTTCCTGAATACCTTAGAGATGTAATCGCTAGAAATTTTATTTCAATTGACAAATACTTGGATAGTTTTAGAAATTATTATTCATATTAGAGGTGCATATTTGTGATATATAAAATTTAACAATTGCTGCTTTGTTAATTTGTACTGTCAGTTTTATTAACTTTTTTTTAAGATTTTATTTATTTATTTGACAGAGAGAGACAGCGAGAGAGGGAACACAAGCAGGGGGAGTGGGAGAGGGAGAGGGAGAAGCGGGCTTCCCGCTGAGCAGGGAGCCCGATGCGGGGCTCGATCCCAGGACCCTGGGATCATGACCTGCGCCGAAGGCAGACGCCTAATGACTGAGCCACCCAGGTGCCCCAGTTTTATTAACTTTTGAAGGCCTTGAATATTTTAACTTCCAACACTTGAAATTTTGGGGTCACACTTTGAAAAAGAGTTACCAAACACAATTAACATACTTTATTTTCCTGTTTTCTCCCTCTCCTCCTACTGTCTTCTGTCTCTTCACCCTCTATCCCTCTATCTCTCTCTCCTCTCCTTATAACTCATCACTGATGTATTTAAAACTATCATTGAATGAAGATATATCAGCCAAAACATTAGCCTTGTTTCAACATATCTTTATTCACTTAATAAGTGTTTCTTCACCAATTATGACGTGTACTATGTGCAAGGCTCTGTTCTAGGTGGGGTTATAAATGATTAAGATAGAACAGAAAAACTGCTCCTGTCAAAATTATTTGAAAATACCACATCATAGGGGTGCCTGGGTGGTTCAGTTGGTTAAGCGACTGCCTTTGGCTCAGGTCATGATCCCAGGGTCCTGGGATCAAGCCCCGCATCAGGCTCACTGATCAGCGGGAAGCCTGCTTCTCCCTTTTCCACTCCCCCTGCTTGTGTTTCCTCTCTCGCTGTCTCTATGTCAAATAAATAAATAAAATCTTTAAAAAAAAAAAGAAAGAAAATACCACATCATATTTAAATGAACTCAACAAATACTGATAGATTTATATGATATTATATATATCATATATATATACACACACATGCACATGCACACACATAGAAACATACACACACAAAACATACAAAAAGTCTTATCCTTACGGAACATACATTCTAACAGGTATTTGAAAGTTGTTTTTTTTAAAATTAAAAAGTAATGCTCATTTTTCCCTTTTATATACCTCATTTATATTACGTTGATTAAGCTATGATTATATCTTTATGTAAAAATAAAAATCCTATCAATTATTATTTTAATGTTGGCTAAAGTAGTCATTTATGATTAGATTTTGTACCTGAGAGCAAAGAACTTGCACTTTACTATATGGACAAAGGACTTCTTTATATACCGGTGTGAAAAGAAGCCACAGTCTCATGACATTATCATGGACCATTTTGAACTTTTGGTACAAACATCTTTAATAACTATTGAGTATATTCTATGTATATTCAAGTCTTTAAGGTATAGACAAAATAAAGAGAGGTTATAGTCTCTGATTTGAGAAGAGGTAATTTCAGTCAATTTCATATGTTAAAACATAAAGACAAAGTGTTAACTAAGTGACAAAACAGAATTAAGAGCTTCAAATAAACGTCTCATTTAGTCTGCAAATTCTGAAGTAGCTGTCATCTTAAGGAAGCTGAGACTTCATTGTTTTCTCAAAAAGTTCAAATGAAGTCACAATAATGGTATAAAACTGTATAAATAAATAAAAGCAAAATGAACAAAGTATGGGAAGAAATCACAAAAGACAAGAGAAGCCAACACAATTTTAGAAGTTGAAGTGTGGATTGATAAATGCTAACATTATCAAAGTAAGGGATGCTGAAATCTGTCGGTACAGGAGCGAGTTGAGATCAGGCAGATTTTGAAAGTTTCATGAATCAAAATCACCTAATACTTGGATTGTGAGGACTGTGAGAGGTTGGAAGGAAACAAAAAAATGATTGAAAATAAAGTACAGGAAATACTTAAACTTTCAACTCTCTCCAAAAACGAGGAAGGCAGACAACCTTCTATCTCCCATCCAAGCAGGAGAATGGAGTTTTATTTTCTGCAAAGCTGAATGTGAGGTTTCCAGACTCATCGACATCAAGTAGGAATGAGGTAGGGGTGATTCTTTACTGAAGCTAAGAGAAGTAAGTTTCAATCTTCACTCTGAAATATCACCAGATATTTCAACAGCAATTCTAGAAGTTAGGTAACAACACATGGATGTTTTAAACTTCAGAGGGAAAATTATTGCCAAAATTATAATCAACCCCCAAAAGTATTCAGTTGTGAAGATAATGCAGTGTAATCCTCACCATAACAATAAGCAAGGTTCAAAAACTTAAACCTAGTAAATTTATCATTGAGGTTGTTGTTATTGTAGGGTTAAGCCTTCACATCTCGCTGCTACGAAGACTGTTTTCTCACTACACGCTCTAAATGTCTCCAGGCCCAAGTGCTGGTTAGATTCACATGATGGTTTTTGTCTGCTCTGGTTAGTAATGTCAAAAGGGTTGATTCTGTGTCCAACGGCTATTTAGACTGTCAGGACTGAGGAGGAATTCCAGTAAATACAAGTTTATTCAGCACTAGTTTCATTAATTCCCAAATGGGCCAGGAAAAATAAGGTCAATGGGATCATCATCTGTCTCCCTTCTGTGAAAAAGTTACCTGCCCTTTCCACACACACCCCATTCCACCTTCCCTCCCTTTAGCCCCTCTCTCCCAGAAGATAAGAATTGTAATGTGCTGCATTTTGGGAATAGAGCTGGGTTAAGGACAGGATCTGCTCACCATTTTGGGTATATATCTAAATACACTTTTACAATGTCTTATTTCTGAAAATAAAATGTTTCAGCATGTAAGTTCTCAAACCTAATGTATCACCAAAACACATATGTTCAGGATACTACAGTGGTTATATGCTTTTCTAAACAAGATAGGAAACAGTCAACAAAGGGTCCAGAAATCCATACTATATGAAGAGATCCAACACAGGAGAGAGAGCTTTAAGGGACTCCCAAGAAGATGTATGTGAAGCTGATCTTGACAACATCCAATCCAGACCGGAGCAGCAGGGGAGAATGCTCAAGGAGGAAAGATAACTCGAACAAAATAAAAGTTACATTATTTGATGTGTTTTGCCACCTTGAGTGGGGATTATGAGGCTCCCAGCCAGACTGTAAAACTGGAGAAAAAAATAGTCACAGATTAAGGACAAATAAGAAAACAAAAGAATGTCATGATTATTTCTTCTAGAAAAAACTATGAGATGTTCAAGAAATAGAATGTAAATATATTACATTTTCTTAGTGTGAATACCATTTACACAGTCCAAATAATGTATTGATTCAACTAGAAACTGTACTATAAATATGCTGGGCAGTTGGGGAGAAAGAGGAGAAAGAAAGTTTTAAAGTGTGGATGAGAAGGGGGTAGTTTTAAGAATACAACATCTTCATTGTCTATATTTGGAAATTAATAGATAATAAAGGACATGAAAACATAAAAGTCTGTAGATTATATTATTCAAAATACAGAGAAACGATTAAAAGAACTGAGAGTGGTTGACTCTGGTGAGTGTGATCCAGGAGTGAAAAGAATTTAGAGAGTGGATTCCTGAGTTTGGTTATAAGGCTTGAGGTAGTATTACTTTTTAAATTATGCACATGTATTTCAGAGAACAAAACTGAGGACTCATAATATTTAAACACTAGGTCCATCAAAAATAGGGGAATGGGATTCAAGAATGTTAGTTTTAGTACATTGCTTCTGAACTCTTGTTTTCCTCTATTTTTGAAGTATTTAGTTTGAACATTGTGAGGAAGAAAAAAGAAAAGAGTAATAATGCTGGACTAGAATTAGTCAGGAAAGGTATTGAGAAGAATTACATACTCTAGACCTGCTCTGCCCAACACAGTAGCTATCTGCCCCTTTTTATTGGAAGACTTGAAATGTAGCTAGACATATTTTTGATATATTAGGTAAAATCAAATATAACATTGAAATAAGGTTTACCTGTTGAATTTTAATTGCTTTTTTATTATGCTATGTTAATCACCATACATTACATAATTAGTTTTTTTATTTTTTATTTTTTTATTATGTTATGTTAATCACCATACATTACATCATGAGTTTTTGATGTAGTGTTCCATGATTCATTGTTTGCATATAACACCCAGTGCTCCATGAGTATGTGCCCTCTTTAATACCCATCACCAGGCTAACCCATCCCCCCACCCCCCTCCCCTCTAGAACCCTCAGTTTGTTTCTCAGAGTCCATAGTCTTTCATGGTTCGCTTAATGTGGCTATTCTAAAATACAAAGTTACATATGTGGCTCTTATCTGTGGCTCATCTTATATTTTTATTGGATACATTTTACTGGATAGAGGTAAGAAGGGAATAGACAGAAAATAAGCTTCTAGTAAGGAAAATATGGGACATTGTACACAAGGGCACAAATTATCAAAGACCATGTTTTTATCTGGAGAATGACAACAACCAGACCAGAACTGAAGATTTTTTGTGTGAGAAGGGAAAGAAGAGCATAGTTTGATAGATCAGTTGGAAGTGGTGATGAAACACTTAGGCATTAACAACAACAAAAGACTTCAAGACAGCATGGATCATAGTATGGACCCAATTAGATATAAAAATAGTAAAAAGGTTCCATGATGTTTTTGAGGGATTACCCAAACAATGGTTTTGCTGATTGCAGGTTATATATATGTTAAGAGATATAAGAAATCAAAGTGCATAATGTTTAAGCATAAGGCTATGGGTTGTGATTTCCAAATTAGCTAAGTAGAAAAAGAACTGAATATGAAGAGGATTTGAAAAAAACTGAGAACATATGATGGAAAAGAAAGAAAAATAATTGAAAGGATACAGTCCTACAAATTTGAAGTTGCAGTTCTTTTTTTTTCTTTTTTTTATTTTTAAATAAAATAGCTATTTATTCAGCCTCTTGTCATGCCAAAATGTTTTGTGCATATACCACTATAATTAACACACCCTCTGTAACAGGCAAAATTGTACATCAAATTATATGTTACCTGATTATATAAAAATGTAAAGTGAAAATGATTTATCAATTCCTTTTAACATTACTAGTAAACAGTTCAGCAGTAGATATGAGGCACAAAATCTTAGTAAAATATGACACAGGAAGAGCAATAATGTAATTTTCACTTAACTTGTCATAATTTGTTATGAATATACAAAGACAAATTTCTAAAATGTAATATTTACTAAGATTCTGGCAATAGCCTTATGTAACAAGACACAGCATATCAGGCCTGCCACTCAACTTGTTTATGATAAGTCTCAGCTTCGATATGAAGCTGTTTAAAAAAAAAAAATCAAAAACCCACTTTGTTTACATGCTAAGTATCTTGGCAAGTATGCCATTAAACACAGTAAGGAATTTAAGATAGCAAGAATAAGGTGTTAATAAAAGCTAAACATTGCAGCCTAAACAAAATTCATACGAAAATAAAATAAGTATTACTGGTTACATAAAACTTTCCTGACTGGTTAAAACTTAACAGTATAAAACATGCATTTTAAATCTTCAGCTATCAAGTTCAAAAAGTACCAGTGTCTATTTGAAATGATTCTTCTCCAAAGCCAAAGTGTAGTCAAAACTAATTCAACTGTTATAACACATTCTAATGCTAAAAAACATCCAGTATTATTGAAGTGGAGATAAATCCCAGAGCTTCTGGGGCTCTGTCATGCTGCAAAGAGCTGTTTCTCTGATTCACTCAAAGCAGCAAACGACAGAGTCTGAGGATGTCTAGGGGCAAGACTGCTATACTCAGCTCTGACCTCCCCATGGAGCATGGCTACTATGTCCACAGAAATAGGATGTGTGAGGATAAAAGGCACGCTATTCTGCTAGCTAAAGAGATAGCAAACCACCCCCCTGACCCGAAAGCCCCTTCTCCAGGTAAATAAAAGTATATAAGGGGAAAAAATTAAAATACACTTATCTACAGAGTAAGGATTTTGAAATATCAATGTGATGCCTATTTCAAAAATGTTAACTAGAATCATCTGGTCATTGCTAATTACATCTCAATGATGTATCCAGATTTGATTTCTGTTGATTTATCATTAGATACTTCTAGCCAAAAATATTAACTTTATCCCCAAATATCTTAACCACTAGCACAACTACAATGTATTATCTCCCAGAGTTGTTAAGCACTGGAAGAGAAAAAAACAGGTGTTCAAGCAGCAGGCAACAATTATGGCCCTCTCACAGAGGAGCATCCGAGTGGCTAGTGAATAGTCCAAGAATAATTCTAAAAACAAGAAAATTCATGCATTTTAGTAATTATGTCATAATTTTCACAGTTGAAATTTCCTTAGACATTGCATTTTCTTTCTAAGGGAATTCTGATTTTTCTCAATGTTACGGTGAGTCAGGACTTGAACTAGCAGCCTTCTTTTTCTTCTTCTTACCGTGTTTCTTATGCTTCTTTTTCTTTTTTGTTTTTTCGTCCTCAATGTAATCTGATTCTGATAAGGACTCAGATGATAAAGGTTTATCTTCAGGATACATCTTTCTTTTCGCTGAGTCCTTTAATGTCCTTTTCTTTCTCAGTTGCATCCTTTGACTTCTTGTTTTTTTTAAACTATCCTTACTGTCCGATTCAGTTTCTGACATGGAGCTTTCAGAAGGTTTATGTGAACGGTTCTTCTTTTTCCTTTTTCCTTGTTTTTTATCCTCATCTTCAGAATCCGAAGAACTGCTGGAAGAATCAGAGCTTGATGAAGAAGAAGATGAATACCTACCAGATTTCTTCTTTTCTTTTTTATTTCTCTTTTTTTGGATGAGCTCTCACTTCCACTTAAAAATTTCTCCCTCTGTTCTTCTAGTTCTTTCTTCCAGTTCTCATTCATTTTTTTCTTCAAATTCAGCCAGGGCCTTGGAGCCTTTCTTTTTCTTTTCTAGTTGTTCTTTCATTTCTTTCCAGGTAGGCCTTGGTCGATTCAGATAATCTTGGATCGTTGGCCCCGAAGACTGGATTAGACCCCTTGATCTGGCCATTGCTGTTGGGTTCATATAGGCCACCTGATTGTCCCACTTCCCCATGGTGCAGAACTGAATGCACAGTCAGACGCCAAGGGAGATGGGGCCAGAGAGCAGCCAAAGAGGGCCCTCTGCAGGTCCTCTGGCCGACTCTGAAGTTGCAGTTCTAAATAGACTAGAAATTCTATAAACGATAAAGGAAAATTATAAATAAGTTCATATTTAAAGGGGAATTCATTTTTTATTTTTTAAATTTTATTTATTCACTTATTTATTTATGTGAGAGAAAGAGCACACAAGCAGGGGGAAGAGCAGTGGGAGAGGGAGAGAGAGAGACTATCAAGCAGCCTCCCTGCTGAGAGTGGAGCCCAGTGCGGAGCTGGACAGGGGGCTCAAGGCGGGGCTCGATCTCACAACCCTGAGACCATGACCTGAGCTGAAATCAAGAGTTGGTTGCTTAACTGACTGAACCACCCAAGAAAGGGGATTTCATTTTTTAATACATTAAAGTTTTGTTGCAACCAATTATAAATAAGGAAAGCTAGAAATATGATATTAGAGAAAAGATTAGGAACTATGATGTGTGAAATGCACTTGGGAACTATTTACACAAAAATAAGAATTGAAACTGTAAAAGTAAATTATTTTCATAAGAAATGTGTGAAAACCTCAAGGAGCATTACCTAGAAATATGCCATAATGTGGTTATGCAGTGATCAAATCAATACATATGAACACACATAATGTGTTAGGCATATTATCACTATTAACAACAAAAGCCCTGCACTGACTTCCTAATATTTTAAAGTGATTGGGGACTACTGTAGTTGTAGATCAAGAGAAGAAAACAGAATTTTCAAGGAGATGCTAGAATGACCAGATATCATAGAGCAAGACTGCAGAATGATTAACAATTGATCAAGGGCCGTCAGCTTGTCTTTGGATAACATGGTCACCATATTTTTAATTTTTACAAATTTATCGGGATTAATTGACATACATATAGATGTATGTATGTGGTAGTATCTCATTGTGGTTTTGATTTGTACTTCTATGATAATTAGTGAGACTGAGCACCCTTTCATGAACCTGTTGGCCATTTTTATGTCTTCCTTTAAAAACATCTACTCAGGTCCTTTACTGAATTTTTTAAATGAAATAATTTGCTTTTTTGCTATTAGTTGTATGAGTTTTTATGCATTTTGAAGATAAACCCATTATCCAGTATGTAGTTTGAAAATATTTTCTTCAATTCTGTACATTACTTTTTCAATGTATTGATTGTTTCTTTGCTGTGCAGGAGCTCTTTTGTTAGATGTAGTCCATCTTACTTATTTTAGTTTTTGTTGCCTGCACTTTTGGTGATCTACTCAAAAAAAATCATTACCAAGACCGATGTCAAGGATTTTTTTCCCCTGGGATCTTCATGATTTCAGGTCTTATATTTAAGTCTTTAATCCATTTTGAGTTGATTTTTGAGTGTGGTATAGGATATGGGTCAAGTTTCATTCTTTTGCATTTGGCTGTCTAGTTTTCCTAACACCATTTATTGAGGAAACTATCCTTTTCTCATTGCATATTCTTGGCTTCTTTATTGTAAATTAATTGACCATATGTGCATGTGTTTAGTTCTGGGCTATCTGTTCTGTTCCATTGATCTATGTGTCTGTTTTTATGCCAGTACCATATTGTTTTTGTTTTTTTTTACATTTCCTATTTATTTATTCCTTGAAACTGCCATATTGCAGGTTTCTCATGGATGAAATATGGAATTGAGAAGATTCTTTTTTTCTACAAAATTATGGTATAAACTTGCTCAATTTTCTCTTATTGCTAATAAACCTTACAGGCGTACAGTTTGTAAAATAAACCCCTTAGAGACTGAATGCATACAGCATGCTGCAAGGTACAAGAAATAAGCTAAAAATTAGCCTATAAACCTACATCTGGACCAACATGGTACTGAATGCTGGCAAACATTTATCACGACACAGGGAAAAATTAATAAAAGGAGATACAGTTCAGTCCTGAAAGGGTTAAATAGAGACCCTAATATATTATTGTTTCTAATCATTCATCCCACATTACAGTGCTTGAAAACAAAGTCAAAAGTCTGGCACAGAAAATTACACACATTTGTTCAGTACCATATTGTTTTGATTACTCTAGCTTTGTAGTACAGTTTGTAATCAGGAATGTGATGCCTTCAGCTTTGCTCATCTTTCTCAAGGTTGCTTTGGCTTTACAGAACCTCTTCTGGCTCCATACAAATTTTAGGGTGATTTTTCTATTTCTGTAAAAAATTGCCATTAGAATTTGGGTAGGAGTTGCATTGATTCTAGATAGCTTTGTGTAGCATGGAAATTTTCACAGTATTAATTCCTGCATTCCAAGAACTTGGAATATCTTTCCATTTATTTGTGTCTTCTTCAATTTCTTTCATCAATGTCTTATAGTTTGCACTGTCCAAGTCTTTCACCTTCTTGGTTAAATTTATTCCTAAGTAGTTTATTGTTTTTGATGGTATTTTAAATGGGATTGTTTTCTGGATTTCTCTTTCAGATAGTTCATTGCTAGTGTATAAAAATACAACTGATTTTTGTATGTTGATTTTACATCCTGAAACATTATCAAATTTAATTATTATTTCTAGCAGTTTATCCTGTGGTGTCTTTAGTATTTTCTATGTATAAGATCATATCATCCACAAATAATTTTACTTTTTCCTTTTTAATTTGGATGCCTTTTTTTTTTTCTGGCCTAATTGTTCTGGCTAAGACTTTCAGTACTATGTTGAGTAGAAGTTAGGAGATGGATCATCCTTGTCTCGTTCCAATCACCGTGTGCTTTTTTATTATTATTATGTTATATTAATCACTATACATTACATCATTAGTTTTTGATGTAGTGTTCCATGATTCATTGTTTGCGTATAACACCCAGTGCTCCATGCAGAACATGTCCTCTCTAATACCCATCACCAGGCTAAACCATTCCCCCAGCCCCCTCCCTTCTAGAACCCTCAGTTTGTTTTTCAGAGTCCATAGTCTCTCATGGTTCGTCTCCCCCTCCAATTTCCACTTTCACCATATGCTTTTAACAAGCTTTCAGTAAAATCCTGCATAACACATTATCTTTCTATTATTTTCTATTTCTTTTACACTAAAAATATATGCTACTTTATTTCTACTAAAATCAATAAAATCTAAGCATGAGTGGGTCAAAAGGAGATATATAAAAGATAAATCATTAAGTAAAATGACACTTCAGGATATGAAAGTGATTTTTAAACACCTAGCAGGGAAAAGATATTCATGTCATTTGGAGTAAGCTGATGGCTTGACGCTCTATTTAATACTACTCTTTAGATAATAACTTTATTATAACTTTATTAATGTCTGCAGGAAAAATCACTTAAATCTTTTGTCGAAGTACCAGTGCTTGCTTACATTTAGCAGTTTTCTCATTCCTGTTTTTTTTTTCCTTGAAGCTGTTTGCATATTCCACAGGCTCATTTGTTATGTTTATCTTTCTTACCATATCTAATTGAATGAAATAGGATGATTTGGCTCATTCTGTGCACAGTGTGGTCTCTTCAGGCATGCTTCTCAACTCATTTTAATATACTAAAAGAAAACCTTATTAACGCAAGATAATTTTCAGATTAAAATGTAAACATGCCAGTCTATTGTCTTACCTTTTTTGAAATCACAGGAGTCATGAGACAGAAATTCTTAGGGTCCAATACAAATATCTTTGAAATAAGGATAATGAACTTTGTATTAGAGAATACAGATCCAGAAGAGTCCTTTACTTATTCTGGTCATGGGGAGATGCTATGTTTCATATTCATCTAATTTACTTTCATATTGTAGCTGCAGTAAAGGAAACAGAAAGACTCTTTGGAAGTTATAAATGAATTTTATCAAAACTCAATAAATAAAAGGAAGGTAGAAACTAAATCAGCAAGTCAAAAAGGACTAAGTAATCAGACATTTGTGGGTTTACTGTATCCATTTCCACCATCCATAGGCCAACATGTAGCAGAGGATGATTGTTAAACAATTAGGAGATTAAATTTAAGGAAAAGGAAATGAGATCATAAATTATCTAAATGTTAAAGACTAATTTAATGGCATAAAATGTAGTAATCAGGTCTTTATAATTTCAACTTAGAATAGTAAGCCTTGGAGCTAGACTAATGACAAGAAAAAGTTTCCTGCTCCTTTGGAGAGGTTCGAACTTGGTGTTACATACGTGTTTATCTGGTCTGTAGTGGTTATCCCAAGGCTTTCTCTGCAGCTAGAGTACATAAACATGTTTTGTACTGTAATTTTGACGCATGCAAAGCAAGAGGATGGCACAGAAAACCCTAAAGAGGTAAAACAAAGGTACATTTTAAGGTAAAGGCAATGAGAAAACAGGAAGCAAAGAGATAATAAAAATGTCTGTCAACAAAAAGAACATCTGCATTTATGAGGATCTATCAACATGCTATGTCCCTACATCCATCTTAGCTCATTTTGGCAGTTGTATTTCAGAAGCCACTCAAGGTTAAAAAGAACCTTGATTTCAAAAGAACTCTCTGTCAAGGTTATTTGAGAAAATAGTCACAGGATAGTTAATCATTGATTTAACTGTAATGATTGTGACTGAAAAACATTTCCTAGGAAAAATAAATTACCTTGTAGGAAATAATCCTCTGGCAATACTACCTTGAAATGTACATACTGTAGTTTTGTTGCATTTGTTCAAGCGAGAGCCTAAGGCCTTCTAGTATGCATTTCTGAGATCTCTCTGAGCTTTCTGGCTAAAACTGGGGTTTAATTGATATTAACATTAAGCCTAGCAAATGGACTCTTAGGTCACCAGAGTACTTCATAAGAGCAACATTTTTGCACAATAAATAGGGTAATTAATATAACTTAGAAACAAATGGAACATACGTACAATGGTGAGCTATGTTGCAAGATAAAAATCAATATGATGATCTAATATTCTTCCTGTGGAGATATTAATGTTGTGACCACAGTTTTAAATGAAACTGTAGTTGACACTTACAAGCCAATTTCTGCAATGAATAAAATAATAAGGCACTAAAATTTGTTACAGTGTAAACCTGTAAATTTCTGTATAAGTTATTGCTCAAATTTTACTTTTTTTCTTTTTGTTCAGACTGGATATTCACATATTTTTTTTAAGGTCCTATCTTGGCTTTCTCATTTTCCTCTAAACAGTATTATGTGAAAGATCAGATAAGCCAAGGGAACAATATGATCTAAGTAATTTTTTAATTTCAAAGAGAGAGAAAGAAGTTTAAATTCACATTGGAAATTTCTAATTATGATTTTTTATGATCCTTACTAATGTAGTTAATATTAACACTTCCTATCCAAGATAAGCTGGGATGGGTTTAGAAAAATTAAGCAAGTTATGTTCATGGCACCATGTATAAACACAAACACTTTAACACACACAGACACACACTATGCACCTCTGTAGAGTTAAGTCCAGATGAACTGAGGGCTCAGACTAATGTTTAAGGAACGTAATTCTCAAATGTCAAACATATTGAAAACCATTTAATGGCCATGCCAATATATATTCTATTTCAGAAGATTTTTTGCAAGAAGCTCTTCTGTGACATTGGTTTGCCTCCATCTAGAGATATCTATATTCCCTCTGTCTGAACAGTGACTGAACTTTATAACTATTTCATCCAATAGAATACAGCAGAATGGACACTATGGGACATTGAAGAAAAGGTAATAAAAGGGAGTATAGGTTCTGCTTGTGCCTCTCCGCCTGTGTTTGTGTGTGTGTGTTTCATTTTTATCTCTAATGCTGCAAGCTTTTTTTATAGAATGTGTTTTTCACATTCTATATCCTTAAATTTTTTTGTTCTTGTTAATTTCCATCAGTTTCCGCTTATTTTTTTTTGATCCTATGAGGTTAGATGCACACAAGTTTATTTAAAAAATGTTTTGGAGGCTTTTGTTCTCTTTCTTTCAATAACTATCATTCCTGTTTGTCCTTCACAGTTTTTTTATGCCTTAAAAATCATTTGAAGTATACCAACATTATTGTACCAGCTGTCTTCATTTATTATATAAAAAAACTTTCTATTAGAGTCTTTTTCTAATAATTCTAAGAGTGATATAGATCATAGTTTCTTTTAAAAACTCAATATGTGTTTTTAATATGTATTATTAATTTATTAAAAATTACTGTGATAATATATTTAATCATTTCCAAATGCCACTTTGTATTTTGCTTACAATGTTTCTTTGTGTATTATTTTCCTCTCATCTTTAACTGAAAGATATATATTAATATATACTTTTTCCCATGATGGTTTTCTTCTTTAATAACTTACCTTAAATATTTTTTACAACCAAAGATGTTTATTGTATCTATCCTTTCCCAGATCAAAACAAGGAACTTAGCATGTCTTAGTTTTCTCTGAAATGTATTCCTGGATCCGATTTGTTATTGTTTTGTAGTATCTTAGATGTGTTTTTCTTAACTCATCTGCAAATTGGTCATTACTATTTAAAATTAGATGTAAAATCATGTTATTAAGTATTTGCTAACCATTCTCTCTTTGATCACTTATGCTTTAGCTGATACATACTTTCAGCAACAGTTTCAGAGGAGATATACATTTGTATTTGTATGCCTAAAATATTTTTATATATTTCTTTAGGTCTTAGAAAATATATAATTTATTTTCCCTAAGAATTAAAGTGATATTTTAATTTTGGAAACTAATTTAAATATAAGAAGTCTTTAGGGGCGCCTGGGTGGCTCAGTCGGTGAAGTGTCTGCCTTCAGTTCGGCTCATGATTTCAGGATCAGCTGGGAGTCTACTTTTCCCTCTCCCTCTGCCCCTCCCTGCCGCTCGTGCTCTCTCTCTCTCCTTCTCACATAAATAAATAAAATATTAAAAAAAGGAAGTCTTTAGTAATCTATTGTAATTGTTCATAAAAAAGTTTAAATTTTCTCTCTAGTTGCCATTAATATTTTCTCATTTACTTCATATTTTTTACTTTTTAATGTTTGTTTCTCTTTATTCATACTTCCTTTCATGTGTCTTTTCAGTTTAAGAACTCGAATCTTTCTTATTTTAAGAGACATTCCAGATAGTATGTATTTGAATATTGTCTTTTCATCATTTCCTATATTCTTTCTTATAGAATGTCTATTAAATGTCCACTTGAAGCTTTCTTTACTGAACCCCCTCTACAGTTTATCTCACTTACTGATGCATTTTTTTATTTCAATAACTGATTTTTATTTTTATTTATATATTTTTTCATGTTCACATGTTTTATAGTCATATCATTAGGTTTTTTTTTTCATAAGTTCTTGTCTTGGTTATGGATGTAGCTATTTCCTTTAGATTTGAGAAACTTAAACACACTGATAATTTCCTCAGGAATAAATTCTTTAATGTATTGATTTTGTTGGAATTGATATAGAATTTTTTCCTGGGTTTAAAATTGTAGTTTGCAAATTTATTTTTTTCTGGTGGTTTCTTTTCTTTTCTTTTCTTTTCTTTTCTTTTCTTTTCTTTTC
>NW_027397084.1:20780677-20861555 GCF_003265705.2 Callorhinus ursinus
TTCTTTTCTTTTCTTTTCTTTTCTTTTCTTTTCTTTTTTTTTTTTTCATTTTCTTCCCCTGACTACTTCTCTGTGTTTGGTGCCTTTATTCTCATCCTTCCCTTCTCTCTGCCCTTCCGGTGATGTCTTATGAAGAAAAACATCCATATATTGGTAAATTAATTGTAATATATTGTAGGGATACTGCATATATACTCCTCAAGCCAGTGCCCTGTTACCCAACTTGTAGGGGTGTGTACGATATATCCTGTCACTTTAAGAAAGCTGCTACTTGTTATGAGCAACAGTCTTGTGTAGTGGGCACGTTTTGTAAATCTTTGTTTCATGCAGTGAACCTGAGTCAAGTCCTAAGCCACCATTGTCCTTTTCCTATTCTAGTTTCTACCTCCACAGTCTTCTTTATCTGTTTCATTTATGGTCCACAAAAAGAGTTTTTCTTTTAATTTATAAGTACTGTTTGGATTTCTCTATAAATTATTCACTTTATTATCTTGATCAGAATTACAAATATATATACATACATATACATATACATACATGGACATGCACATATACAAACATGTGTGTGTGTGCATACGTGTGTATGTATGTGTATGTGTGCCTGTATGTGTGTGTATGTGTGTGTCGGTTTGTTTTTTTCAGCGAGAGAGTGCTTGCAAGTGGGGATGAGGGCCTGGGGGTGGTAAGGGCAGAGGGAGAGAGAGAGAATTTTAAGCAGACTCCATGCCCACTACAGGGCCCAACGTGGGCTGGAACATCATGACCTGAGCCAAAATCAAGAGTTGGAGACTTCCCTGACTGAGCCACCCAGGCACCCCTGTATATGTCTTTTTTTTTTTAAATCATGATTTTCTCTTTTGAACTGGGGTGCAGGGTATAGATAATTTTATGAAAAAGGAGATTAGCCTCTTTAATGCCTTTTCCATATCTTTACTTCAGTGTTATATTTGTCATAGAATGATATAAAGACTATTCAGTGACTGTTTCCAAAAAGCGTAATGCTGTCAGATACCCTTTTTGCAAGACTGTCAAAATCCCAAATTTATTCTAGTAATAAGACTTTTAATTTGTGAAATGTGACTCCATTTAGGAAATACTTTTCTAATATATCTGTTTGCATCATATGAACAGAATTATTAAACATTTCTTTAATAGTTGGGATATGCTATAGTTTGAGAACGGGCTATATCTCAAAATAATGTGTCATCTGATCTGTAGACTCACTAGCTACTTGTTTTCTAAAAGGAGATAGTCTAATGAGATTAAATGTACTTAACAGTGATGTATATCTATTGCTACTTGAAAATGTATTATCTTTTTAAAGAAAAATTAACACATCTTTCAGAATGCCATATACATTCTTGAATACGTTGCATGTGTCTACATCAATCGCCACTTTTTTGTATTTTAGATAAATTGGTGGTTAATATTAGTGTGTGTATATATATGTATAGTATATATTATGTATATATATAATGTGTGTGTGTGTGTGTATATATATACACACACACACATCACAAGCTTCTCTTACAAGAATTCTGCACCTTCTGTGCCCCTTCTAACACAAGTTTACAGACATAATCATCTCGTAATTGGAGTCTATGTCAGGAATTGTTTGATATAGCAACCTGATTGCAAACATGTTTTTGAGTACTGTCAATTGGAAGAGTAAGAAAGGAGAACTATAACAAAAAAAAGTAGAGTGCTTCAAGGCAAAGGGAATATCTGAATAGGTTCTACAAGGAAAACTTTTGTAATGCTGCTACCTAGAGGTTGGAATATTAATCAAAACTAAATATTAATTCTTTTTCTTACCTTTATAACTTTGATTTTTTAAAGTAATGCCATATTCACAAGCCTTATTAAAATTAATTGTTCTTTTCATTTTTAACTTGGCTTGTCAAAAATTGTGATTTCAAAACTATAACTTTCCTATCGTTCCTATTATAAACAAAGACAATGAAAATTTGAGAGTACAGCAAAAGAAAAATCACCTTAAAAAGAAAATATCTACTATAGCTTAAAACAGGGGCCAATTAAAACAATCTCTTCTTACTCACTAGTATATTTCTTAAATAGAGCTTAATGTTTTGTATTTACAATTTGTTCATCTTAAACACTTAATAAGCAGTATTTTCTATGAAAGCGTCAGCCTCTTGACAATAAACAATTCACTTATGTTTTAATAAAGCTTTAATTCTGTAAATTTGAATAAATTAATGCAGTTGAAGACTTGCCTTATTATTTGGAGGCCCAATACACTGTCATAACTTCATGAATAGGCTATGTTTGCCCTTAATCTCACATCCTGTGTATAAATATATCATGCTACCATCTACTTAGGTACACACACCAACATCCTAGAGACATCTTACATTATTTACTCCCCTCTTTCTCTACTTCCTGGCTAGTCAATTACCAAATCATATGCTCTGCTCTCTAACCATACTTAAAATCCATCTCTCATCTTCACCCTCTTTCTGTAATAATTTCCAAAATGGGGGGCATTTTCAAACTTCTTCAGATTAATCGACTCCATCAGTCACAAGTGATTGTTCAAACATTTTCAGATCTGATAATACCTCTTCCTTAATAAAACCACTTGAACAGCCTCTCCATTTTCTTTAGAATAAAATTCACCTTTATAATAAGGTCATTAATGATTTTTCCCCAACGATCTCTCCTGCTTCATTCCTTATTATATATTTACATAATTATTATTACATAAAATCAGTGTTACATAAAATATATTTACAGTGCTTACTATGTATCACATACTGCTCTAAATGCTTTACAAAACCCTGCCCTATAAGTCGGTGTTGCCCACATGTCCATTTAACCGATGAGGAAGCTGAGGAACAGAACAGTAAAGTCACTTGGCCATAGTCACAGCTACTAAAGTGGCAGAGGCTGCATTTGAATCCAGGTTCTCTGGTTCTAGAACCTTGGCTTTTCATCATCCTTCCTCCATCCTATATTCTTTCTGCTTCATGAAAAAATTAATCATACTGGAAAATCATAATTGTAAAGTTTTTTGTTTTTTGTTTTCCTACGAGATGATTCGTATTTCCTTTTGTCATGATGTCTTCAAGTATTCTGTACTTTCTCTTTGTAGTGTGTGTGTGTGTGTGTGTGTGTCTGTATATATTTTGTCTCATGTTATAAAATGAACTTTCAAACAGGAATTCTCTGAGATTTTAAATCTCAAATGTTTTTCTGATTCCTTTTTCCCTTGCCTTCCCATGTTAATGAGATAGCAAGTTCAAACATCTTTAACCTAAAAGAAAAAGAAAGAAGGAAAAGAAAAGAAAAGAAAAAAAGAGAAGAAAACATTTTTTGTATTATTACTTCTCTATCTTCATGGGTATCCATGTAGTTCTAGCCATACTTCCTTATGCACAGGCCACAAAAAGGACAATTTAACAAAGAGGCTAATTCACAGTGTGGCCGGGGTAAAGAGAAACCACAGGGAATAGTACACACACTAGTACCATTCCTTTCATAAAGGGTTTACTGAACAGCTCATGGAACCAGGAAGCAGGGCCTGTGGAGAAGACCACTTTGCGTGAAAGAATGCTTCCAGCCGAAGGCCACCCTACAGGGAATGATCTAGGGAAATAAACACCTTGATCTCAACTTCTTTTCTCCTACACTTTTCTCCTGGGTCTCCCACTGATGGAATTCACCTGGAATGGAGAAGGTGGGAAGCTCATTGATCCGATGCATAAAGTTCAAGCTCCTGGTGCAGAGAACAGATTGGAAAGAGTGAAGGGCAAGATGGAGATTGCCAGCATACATACCCCTCACATTAGAGAGTGACATTTCTCAATCCTTAGGCACTTATCAGCATACAGGCTTCAAAATATACCCCTCTGTAGTAATGATTAAAATGATTAGGTTTGTTTAAGATTGATTACTCAGGCAGAGTTGAAAGTTTAAAACGTTAATATAAGTAATGTCAAGCTTTGTGGTTGTCAACCTCTAACCCATATTAAGACCAGATAGACATCTAAAACTTATACAAAATAGATAATTTCATGCTTAGCTAATTTAACATTTTTTGCTCTTTTGTTATTTGTTGTTGTTTTTTTCAGTCAGGAAATATAAGATTACAGATCTGCACTTCCATTATATTCCCACCAGTGTATCAGAAAATATGAATATCCACCTGTATTGATATTTTTATGTCAATCATTAAAGAAATTGTAATGTGACAAATGTGTTCTATTGATAAGATACACAAAATAACTGGCTGGATATCTTTCGCAGCCCATTGTTATGGGTACCATTTTGGCACAGTTACAGATGATTAGGATATCCAAAGGGGGAAAAATTAGTCCTGTTTTGGTCAGTTAAAGCAAACAAATGAAAAGAAAATATATTAAGATAGCAATTGTAAATTTAGTGACTCTTGCTTTCTTTTCTAACTCCTTAAGTATAAATTTCAAATATTTGTCATTAGTACACTCAATGGTCCCTGTGTTCTTGTTATAAGAACTGAAATTCTACAGACTTCTAATATCTACACTCTCCTTTGGAATGGATTATTAAAAAATGACTGTGTATACTGGTGCAGAGAGAGGGGGGACAAAAGGAGAGTGCTATGAAGAATTCATGATACAAAGTCTGATAATAACCAATATCAGTTATAAGGATATTTCTGTTTCTAGCATTGTGTGAATCTAGGTTTCTTGCACTACTAATCTTGCATCCAAAAAACTTTAAATGCTAGATATAATTATATATGCATAGCTGAGCTGGTAAAAACTTAAGGGATCCTCAGAAACTAAAAGCAAAGTGAAATTCCTAATCCTGAGAGGTAAGAAAGCAGTCAGGCTGATTTTGCTTTAGAGGAGGTTCCAAATCCTGGTGACTTCAGTTTCTGTTTTAACCACCACCTGTACAATGGACTGGAGAAAAACCTAAGGCTTTCATCCTAAGTGGGAGTCTATAGAAGTCTACATAAAATTGTTTCTCCTCTTAGTGAATGGATGGACTAGAAATAAACCTACTCCTGAGAAGGTGAAATTAAGAAAATTACCTGACTTGAATTTGGCTCTGTGGAAAGAGAAAAACATTATCCCTTGAGAAATTACAAGCACAAACTAGATCTCATGTAATTTTGCAGCTAAAATTCTTACAATCTGGGCTGAGAAAAATTCCAAGAGTACGGCAAATGTTATGTTATGTTGGGGGACACCATCAAACCATGGCATGAGCCATTACAAATGAAAATCACCCTCAAACCAAGCCTGATTCCTAAAGATAAAAAGTAAGAGCTCACAGTCCAGAATGATCCAATGCAAAGAAAATGTAGCACCATGAGTAACAGAAAGCAGTACCCATAATAGAATGAGATCAGCAAAGATTCATATACAGGAATTATCCAATGCTGATTATAAAGTAAATATACTATGTATTAAAAAGCAAAAGATAGGTATTAAAATATGTGTAAGTAATCAGAGGTGTAAAAATAAGCAAGCAGGTCCAAAAATCTATGGAAGAGATCACCCAGCAATTAAAAACAAAATAATAATAATAATTGAAAAAATATTAAAGAGAATATTTAAATAGCAGAAGGTGTCTTTAATGAATTGGAAGCGTATGTAATGACTACCTAGAGTGCAGTAAAGGGGGAGGCAGTGCTGAATATGGTCATGCAGCCTCTCAGCTGTAAATATGCAAAGATGCTCATCACATACAGTGGGTGGAAAAGGGGAGGGGGAGCAAGCATGAAAGATAGGAAAAGAAGTGGC
The DNA here is from genome assembly GCF_003265705.2 of Callorhinus ursinus. Lineage (NCBI taxonomy): Eukaryota > Metazoa > Chordata > Mammalia > Carnivora > Otariidae > Callorhinus > Callorhinus ursinus. The sequence continues at coordinate 20,786,434 of NW_027397084.1, forward strand.
AGTTCTGACATACTCCTAATTAGAGTAAGGAAATAATGAGAGATAATAGCTTAAAATTTGCCAAACTCAATGAAAGATACTCAAGTTCAGACAATGCAATCAAAAGAAAATTAAATTAAAAAAAAATGTCACCAGACATATCTTACTGAGAGTATAGGACACAAAATACAATCCAAGAGCTTAAAAGCTGAGTTTCACTTAATTTTTTAAAAATAAAACAAAACAAAAGCAAAGGCAAAAGCAAAACAAAACTCTATCAATCGACTGTTGACTAGCATTTCACCTCTCAGCAACAGGAAAATAAGAGTAAGAAAAAGATGGAAACATTTCAAAGAATACAAAAGTAAAAAAGTGGGCAAAAAAACCCCCAAAAAACAATGAGGAGACTGTGTACCTAAGATGACTAGACTTAAACCACGTATGTCAGTAATCACATTTAATACAAGGAGGTTAAATTCCCCAGTCAAAAGACAAAGATTGTCAGGCTACTTTTTTAAAAAGCTCACAAAATGAAGTTACATGTTGTTTGCTGCAGGCACATCTAAAAATATAAGAACACAGAATATTTGTTTAAGTAGTTGTCATTTGATCTTGATAAACTTTCTCCAAGAGAAAAAAAAAATATTCCAAACAGACAGCTTATGTAAATCACTAGGTTTGGCAAATCAGTCATGCATTAGCCATATATTGGAAATGTATTATGCGCTCAAAATTATGCTAGCTTTCCTGGGTAATTTGGGAGAGAGTTAGGAAAACAAGTCTGGCTATCGAAAAAATATATATATATTAAGAATAAAGTCATATTTTCTCTGTATGTGTACCCATAGTGTCTAGACAAGATGAAGAACAATGCTGACTCACTTAGATGAATTGTTTTATAGGAGACAGGGGAATAACCATTTAAAATACCTGGGAATTAAACTGAGGGAGCAAAGAAAGTCTGCTTATGTGTTTCTTAAATTTGAAAGTTTTTACTCTTAGAGATAAAGTAACAGAAATGTATGGAAAATGAATATTAGAGTCTCCATTGGAGATAAATTATCCATTTCTTTAAAAAAATTCTTAACGTGGATATTCTAAACAAAAGGACTAATGATTAGAAAGCAATAATGAGATGAATACAAAGGCTTTTGCTGGTTTATTTTGTTTTTTTAATACTTGGCCATATTGCCTATACTTGGAAAGCTTTTGGGGAAAAAAATTATATCCATTGGAATTGATCTAAAACTTAATGAAAGCCCCTATGATAGGGAGAATAATGGCTCCTCAAAGATATCCACATCCTAATCCCCAGAGCCTGTGAATATGTTAGTTCACAGGACAAAGTGGAATTGATGTTACAGTTGGAATTAAGGTTGCTAATCAGCTGAATTTAAGATGGGAAGTTTATCCTGGATTACTTGAGTAGGCTTAATATAGTCATAAGTGGAAGGAGGCAGAAGAATTAGATAAGGAAATAAGACAAAGGAAGCAAGGTTGCAGTGATGCAATTTGAAAATAATTTGACCCACCCTTGCTGGTTTTGGTAATAAAGGAAGGCGACCTTGAACCAAAGAATGCTAGAACACTAGAATCTGGAAAAGTCGAGGAAACAGATTCTTCCCGAGAGCAGCTAAAAAAAAAATGCATCCCTACCAACACCTTGATTTAGGCCAATGAGATTCAGACTTCAGACCTCTACAACAGTAAAATAACAAAGTTGTATTGCTTTAAGCTGCTGTTGGTCATTTGTTACAACAGTAATGAAGGGAATACAGTTCCTAAAAAGAAGATCAGATAATGTGTAACAACTATTACTTCTATTCTAGCATCAGAAAGGCTTGACAAGATATAAATAATTAAAGTCAATCAAACTGTATTAAAGTACTGCTATGTATTTAACATTTTGCAGTGGCAATAAAAATTAAGTATAGTCAGTTAAAATTTGTTTAAAGGATTGGAGGAAAGAGAACACGTATGCATTAAAATATAAAGCACACAGCTGTTAAACTAGAGTCAAATATGGCTCAAAGCAATGAGAAAAGACAGAGTGGTAAACTCTAACTTGGAGGAGTCTGGATGTACATGTGAGGGTGAGAGAGTAATAACCATCTCTGCGACTATTCTGAGTAGAATAATACACCCGAATAAGTATCTGTAGAGGGGAGAGCCAGAGGAAAAAGAGCCACAACCTACCAATTTATGAATCTCTCTCACACATTCCTTCTCACAGTCTACACCTAGGTGACCTCCATCTTTCATGTTCCCAAAACAAATTTTTTTTCCTCCCCAGCTCCTATGGCTTTGCCTAACACTATCCCACTATGCCTGGCATGCTTTTTCACCTCTTTCTCAAGTTAGGTTATAAACTCTTTCAAAATGTAGCTCAATGATGCTTTTTATATGTACCTCTCTTGTATGACTGTTTTGCCTTTTTGTCATAGGGCTCAAAACTGTTTAGTCTATTAATATGCCCCTTTTCTCCTACTATGGGTTACTCAGAGGTTCCTCATGGAATGGTTTCTATGCAACCATCCTTTGTATTTCACAAGCAGTAATTTGTAGCTCATAGTAGGCATTACAAAAAAGTAGGGAGTGAAGTAAGCATTTGATTCTTTTTTTAATGACAATACATCAAATTTTCAAATTCACAAATCTTAAGGAATGTGTTTAAATGTCAGAGAAAGACACTAGCTTATTAAAACTTTTCTTTATTATTTTGGTCAGGTAAATCATCAGGAATTCTTTATAAAAGACAGAACAAGTCTCTGAAATACTATTTTAATTATGTTTTCTGTCAGTCAAATTATTTGTTGCTGCTTAATTAAGAGAAAAGCTAAACGATCTTATTTTTAAGCTTAAAGAAAAATAAATGAGTCTTTTATTATAATACTTAGAAATCTAAATAGGTCAGAAATATTATTTTTTTTTAAATTTAGTAAGGATAAGTGAATAATTGAAATAAAAAAAAACTATAGAAATGATTCCATATTCCAGGGAACTTAATTTCATTTCCTATTGCTTTCTCTTCCTGAAAATGTTAGCATATGTGAATAAGGCATACTTTGATAAAAAAATAACATTTTATGTAAATTAGAAAGGGGATAGGCAGAAGTATCATTTGGCAGATTTGAATCACATTTCAGTGAGTAGTGAATCTGTTGGAACTACATTTTGGGGGTGAAAATTACAATCATGTCTTTATTTAAATTCTAAGTATTACAGAAAAATAAGCAAAATTATCATGAGACATTTAAAACAAAAACAAAACCTTTGGGCTTTTAAAAGTTGTAGAAAACCATAATATTTGAAAAACATGGACTGTCCCAAGAGTTACATAAGACAAGTCCAGTAAGGGGGGAAAAAAAAAAGTAATCCCAACATGTTTAAGAATTTTTGACTTTTCTTCCCTCCAGAGAATTGCATTAAAATATATAGATAGATAGATAGATAGATAGATAGATAGATAGATAGATAGATGATAGATTCAGTAATATTTGCTAGAACTGTTCCTTGATTTCTTGTTGTATCTCTTTTGCAGTAACATTTTCCCTGTCATAATGTTTCTAGGGAACAAAAAATAGGAAATTATATGCTTGGGGAAATGTTAAATGTAAAAGCAACATAAGTTTTTTTTTTTTCTGCCTAACTGAAATAAAATTCTCAAAAATACTTAAATTTTCTATAGAACAAAGTAGAAAATAATGGGAAGCATCTCTGCTTTCCATGTTTACATTCTCTTTATCTTTTAAAGTTGAAGGAAAAGTTACAATGGCTACTAGAGTAATCTTTTCAGTGAATTAGATTGTCCCTTCATTGTGAACAGAGCTGGCTCTTAGATTAAAAATCATATTCTCCATCTTAATTACAACAGATCTTAGCAAATACTAGACATTAAATGCATCTGAATTCCATTTCTTCATCATCAACCAACAGATACCAACCATACTTTCATAACAATTTGAGCATCATAATAAAAAAAAAGAATTATTTTGTGCTTTTCATCCCACGATCAATAAAAGTTTGTTTTGAAAGAGGTTTAGCTCCTTAAATAAGACAAGGATGTGGCAATTTTGTGGATTAAGTGATTAGGTGTAATTTGGGATTGCCCTCTTTTTAGAAGAGGCTGAGTATATTATATCTGTGGAAGGAAGAGTAAAATGGATTTTTGATTATTGGAAGGCAACCAGCTATCTCTTCCATTGTTTTATCTTCTTCCTGGGCATAGAGCTAGCCTTCATTTCCCACCCTCCTTCTTAGTTTAATGTCACCTGTGGCTGAGTTGTAGCTAGTAGATTGTGAGAAGATAGAAGTTCCACTTTTAGACTCCTTTCATGATTTGAGGAAAGAAAATCTGGGCAGGGGGGACAAACAAACAAACAAACAACATTGGAAGCTACATATTGAAATGAGCCATGCCACAAAATGGAAAGCACCTTAATTCTGAATGAGCACAAAAGAGGACTCTTTCCTGATATGAAGTGGACTGCTCCATTGAGATGTGGGTTTTTAATCTTTAACAGCAGCTTATAATTACACTAACTTGTGAAAGTATTTACTATAGCAGATTACACTTTTTGAGTAAGTACTTTCTGAGAAGCGGTTTTCCAGATAGGGATAAAAAAGATGAATAAAATGTTTAAGAATTATTCAACAAACATAGACTACAAAATTAAACTTGGTGTATGTTTTAACCCTACCAACTATTTTTGACCCTTAGTTATTTAAACTTAAGGTTACTCATCTGTTAATTCTTAATAATGGTATCTTCTTTTGGAGAGTGTTTTGCAGATGAAAGAATGTTTATAAGTTTTCTAGCCCATATTGTCAATACCGAAGAGTGTTCATCTGCTGGCTCCAAATATAATAGGATACAGTTACTATTCATAAATAGTTCTGTTTTAGTTTCCTTCCATAGACTTGATTTATAGAAAATCACAAAAAGATATCTATTGTGTGGATGAGAAAATTTAAATTAACAAATATATTAACATTTATTATTATGTTTTGCTATTATATGTTATATATTTATCTTTTGACTTCACGGCTTTAGTCTCTTGGATAATTTTTTTTCCTTTTCTTTTTCTCTTTTCCTCAAAGAGATCCCCTGTAGGACCACCTCTTGACATTGTAACACTGTGATTTAATATCCAGGGAAAAGTCTTTATAGTTTAAGGCTACAATTTGAACACATATTTTTTTTAAAACTACATTGGGAAAAAAAGTACTTTGGAAAACTGTATCTCGTGCTTGGTTATGGGACTCAACATCTGAAAAGATGCAAGTACATATTTGAAAATTTGACTAAGTGTATGCCTATTAAAACTTTTGAACTAAAATAAAAGGTTACGGGTGCCTGGGTGGCTCAGTTGGTTAGGCATCTGCCTCAGCTCAGGTCATGATCCCAGGACCCTGGGACTGAGTCCCGTGTCAGGCCCCTTGCTCAGCGTGGAGTCTGCTTCTTGCTCTCCTCCTGCTCCTCCTCTTGCTCATGCTCTCTCTCACAAGTAAATAAAATAGAAACCTGGGGTAGGAAAAATGGGGTCCATGTAAGATTTTATTCCAATTTAAAATTCATGCCCCTTACAGTAGTTCTATTATCAATTTCAAACACTTTTTTTGGCTGCTATATACATTTTTAAAAACAAAAATAATCTCTCTGTGGATTTTTTCTGAATTTATTTTCAAACATTGGAAAAGCAACAAGATTACTTGGTAATATGCTATGACCTGCAAAATTGCCTTGTGGCCATTTTTTCAGATTCTGCCATCATCTTTCTCTGAGTAAATATTTTACTCCTTAAATATAGTTAAACAGTTCAAAACTCGGTAAAGTAATCCAGTGCAACAGTTAGTATTTTTGCGTTACTTTTATTCAGAGATTAATGTATTATTTTGTTCATTTATTGAATACATATTTATAGAACACTAGAAATCCACCACCTAACTGTTCCAAACCCTGGAAATGTGATGATGAACAAGTTAGATCTGATGATAGTGGGGAAAAATAGTAAGTTCTTACCAATAAACCAAAGCAACTGATTTTCAAGAGTGATAACAGTTTTTCAAATAAAATAAAAAGATTATAGGAGAGTGAGTTGGGGAAGGGAGGGTTTCCTTAAATAGAAGGATTGTGGGGGAGTCCTGGGAAAGGATATATTTTAATTATATCAGAATGGAAAAAGCAGCTAGACACATAAACTTCCTTATATAGATTACATTTAGCAGAGGAGAAAACAGTTAAAGAACTAAGATGAAGAGAATTTTGGAAAATTATGGAAGAGAAAAAGGAAACAGTTTGGAGCTTCTGAGAACAGGCACATTCACAGATGTTGACAAGAGGTCTGAGATCGAAGGTTGGTCACTGATTCTCAGTGGAATGCAAAGACTCTGGGCATGCAAGGTGGTTCAACATTCATAAATCAATCAATGTGATAGATAACACTAATATGAAAAGAAAAGAAAGAAAAGGACAGAAAAGAAAAGAAAAGAACCATATGATCCTCTCAATTGCCGAAGAAAAAGCATTTGACAAAATATAGCATCCTTTCTTGATTAAAACTCTTCAAAGTGTAGGGAAAGAGGTATCATACAAGCCATATCTGAAAAGTCCAGAGCGAATATCATTCTTAATGGGTAAAAACTGAGATCTTCTCCCCCTAAGGTCAGGAAAACAACAGGGATGCCCACTCTCACCACTGCTGTCAACATAGTACTGGAAGTCCTAAACTTACCGATCAGACAACAAAAAGAAATGAAAGGTATTCAGATTGGCAAAGAACTCAAACTCTCACTCTTTACAGATGACATGATACTTTATGTGGAAAACCTAAAAGATTCCACCCAAAATTGCTAGAACTCATACAGCAATTGAGCAACATGGCAGGTTACAAAATCAAGGCACAGAAATCAGTTACATTTCTATACACTAACAATGTGACTGAAGAAAGAGAAATTAAGGAATTGATCCCATTTACGATTGTACCAAAAATCCAAAGATATCTAGGAATAAACCTAACCAAAGATGTAAAGGATCTGTACTCTAGAAACTACAAAACACTTATGAAAGAAACTGAGGAAGACACAAAGAAATGGATAAACTTTCCATGCTCATGGATTGGAAGAACAAATATTGTTAAAATGTCTATGCTACCCAGAGCAATCTACACATTCAATGCAATCCCTATCAAAATACCATCAATATTTTTCACAGAACTGGAACAAACAATCCTAAAATTTATATGGAACCAAAAAAAGACCCCAAATAGCCAGAGGAATATTGAAAAAGAAAACCAAACCTAGGGGATCACAATGCCTGACTTCAAGCTATATTACAAAGCTGTGATCATCAAGACAGCATGGTACTGACACCAAAACAGACACATAGATCCATGGAACAGAATAGAGAGCCCAGAAATGGACCCTCAACTCTATGGTCAACTAATCTTCGACAATGCAGGAAAGAATATCCAATGGAAAAAAGACAGTCTCTTCAATAAATGGTACTGGGAAAATTGGACAGCCACAAGCAGAAGGATGAAACTGGACCGTTCTGTTATACCATACACAAAAATAAACTCAAAATGGATGAAAGGCCTAAATGTGAGACAGGAAGCCATAAAAATCCTAGAGGAGAACAGAGGCAGCAACCTCTTCAACCTCAGTCACAGCAACTTCTTACAAGACACTTCTCTAAAGGCAAGGGAAACAAAAGCAAAAATGAACTATTGGGATTTCATCAAGATAAAAAGCTTCTGCACAGCAAAGGAAACAGTCAACAAAACTAAAAGACAACTGACAGAATGGGAGAATATATTTGCAAATGACATAACAGATAAAGGGCTGGTATCCAAAATCTCTAAAGAACTTCTCAAACTCAACACCCAAAGAACAAATAATCCAATCAAGAAATGGGCAGAAGACATGAACAGACATTTCTTCAAGGAAGACATACAAATGACCAACAGACACATGAAAAAATGCTCCACATCACTTGTCATCAGAGAAATATAAATCAAAACCTCATGAGATTCTACCTCACAGCAGTCAGAAGGGCTAAAATTAACAAGTCAGGAAACAACAAATGTTGGCGAGGATGCAGAGAAAGGGGAACATTCTTACACTGTTGGTGGGAATGCAAGCTGGTGCAGCCACTCTGGAAAACAGTATGGAGATTCCTCAAGAAGTTAAAAACAGAGCTACCCTATGACCCAGCAATTGCACTACTAGGTATTTACCCCAAAGATACAAATGTAGTGATCTTAAGGGGCACATGCACTCCAATGTTTATAGCAGCAATGTCCACAATAGCCAAAGTATGGAAAGAGCCTAGATGTCCATCAACAGATGAATGGATAAAGATGATGTGGTATATATATATATATACACAATGGAATATTATGCAGTCATCAAAAAATGAAATCTTGCCTCTTGCAACAACATGGATGGAACTAGAGGGTATTATGCTAAGCGAAATAAGTCAATCAGAGAAAGACAAGTATCATATGATCTCACTGATATGAGGAATTTGAGAAACAAGGCAGAGGATCATAGGGGAAGGGGGGGGGGATGAAACAAGATGAAACCAGAGAGGGAGACAAACCATAAGAGACTCTTAATCTCAGGCAACAAACTGAGCGTTGCTGGAGTGGAGGGGGGTGGAAGGGATGGGGTGGCTTGGAGACGGACACTGGGGAGAGTAGGTACTATGGTGAGGACTGTGAATTGTGTAAGACTGATGAATCACAGACCTGTACCCCTGAAACAAATAATACATATGTTAATAAAAAGATTTAAAAAAATAAAGTCTAAATGACATCAATTTAACAAAATTTAAATATTGACAATACTCAGTATTGATTGTTCTTACAGGTTAAGGAGGAAAATTTCAGCACTTCAAGGGTGTGGTCATACCTAGCACAATTACATTAAAATCTTTTGAGCAGCAATTACACATTAGGTATTTATCCCATTGAAATATTCCCATATCATTTCCCTATTTCAATTATTGTGAAAGAGAATATTCATACCTGTATTATTTGGAATGTTAAAAAGTCAGAAAATAAGTAAATGAGAATCTTTAAATAAATTATTGTTCACCAGTATAATTACGTTATATCTTTTCTATTAAGCGTATTCAAAATAATTTGTTAAAATAAAAAATAAAATTTTAAGTTTTATTTTAATAAAAAGACACATTTTATGTATGTATATATGTAATAACATTGACATCCATTTATTAAAATCTCCTGGAAAGAAACATATAAAAAGTACAGAGGATACAACTAGAAAATGAGATATAGACAGGTGTACATATAGGATTAGGGAAAGATACAGGTATACATGTACCTATTTCTATTTTCTATATATTGTAATTTTAGATGGTAGTGCTGTATTGGTGACTGCTGGAGTCTGCTCTGGCTAGTTATTTGACTGAGACAACTAGCCAGAAATGAGAAGTCTATTCAACACATAGTAATAAAGTATTTAAATGACTGAATTAGGCATTACTACAATTACCAGGATCAAAAATAATTTTACTCTTTTAATATCTAATTAAATATGGAAAAGGAGATAGATATGTGTAATACGTAATTAAAATTCTAGAGATCAGGGTGCCTGGGTGGCTCAGATGGTTAAGCTTCTGCCTTCGGCTCAGGTCATGTTCCCAGGGTCCTGGGATTGAGTCCCGTATCAGGCTCCCTGCTCCTTGGGAGCCTGCTTCTCCCTCTGCCTCTCTCTCTCTCTCTCTGTCTCTCATGAATAAATAAATAAAATCTTTAAAAAAATAAATAAAGTAAAATAAAATTCTAGAGGTCCTTCATAACTCCTGGCATTCCAATAAATACAGCTGATTATTTAATAAGTTTTTTAATCAATTCAAGAAAGGACGGTTTAGTTAAAAAAGGTAATGCATAATTGATTTTTGTATAAAAATTAATGCATAAAGCAGGATGAAATATACACATAGGTGTTAATACAGTATCAGGAAATAGTAGGTATTCAATATTTAGTTTATTATAATTATTTTATTACAATTATTGGATGAACTTCCACAGTGCAAACTTTTTTTTTCTAATTTCCAGGACAATTTGCTTCTTTTTTATCTACATGACATACATTTTTTTTTTTAGAAACATAGTTCAAAAGAGTTTATCTTTTTGGTTATTCCTATTTTTTGTGCACTCTTCTCCCACTGATGATGTTGATGATAAAAAAATCATTCATCTTATTTCTTCAAATGTTTTGTATATTTTTTCTGCTAATTTTCTGACAGTTACTACTAAAAAGGCTTTTTGTCAAGCTCCCAGTTTAGTCTTTCCATATGTTATATCCACAGCTGTCATTACTCCCCACCCAGTATTTATGAAAAGAACTGCCACTTAATTTTAAGATATTATTTTTAAACATCACTTATTCAGAAAGGTATTTCCTAAACAGTTATATAGTAAGAACTTCCTGGTAAGTTTTCTTTTTACATAGTTATGTGAAACATATTCAGATCACCTAGAATTTTGTGTTACCAAATAATTGCATTTAATTATTTGTATTCAATTTTTTTAAGATTTTATTTATTTATTTGAGAGAGAGAGAGAGAGAGAGCACAAGCAGAGGGAGGGGCAGAGGGAGAAGCAGATTCCCTGCTGAGCAGGGAGCCCAATGTGGGGCTGGATCCCAGGACTTCGGGATTATGACCTGAGCCAAAGGCAGGTGCTTAACGACTGAGCCACCCAGGTGCCCTATTTGTTTTCAATTGATATTGATAGGGTGACTACCCCATCTACTTCATTCAACACAATATGACCAGTATGGAGTCCCATGAATCATGAATAAGTACTCAATAAGTATTCACTAAATGAATGAGGTAGTTTTGGCTATACCATTTATTTATTTATTTTATTTATTTTCTTTTTTTTTAATTTTATTTTATTATGTTATGTTAATCACCATACATTACATCATTAGTTTTTGATGTAGTGTCCCATGGTTCATTATTTGCATATAACACCCAGTGCTCCATGCAGAACGTGCCCTCTTTAATACCCATCACCAGGCTAACCCATCCCCCCACCCCCCTCCCCTCTAAAACCCTCAGTTTGTTTCTCAGAGTCCATAGTCTCTCATGGTTTGTCTCCTCCTCTGATTTCCCCCACTTCATTTTGCCCTTTTCTTAAAAGATTTATTTATTTTAAAGAGAGAGAATGTGAGTAGGCACAAGTGGAGGGCCAGAGGGAGAGAATCTCAAGCAGACTCTGGGCTGAGCACATGGCCCTATGCAGGGCTAGATCTCACCATACTGAGACCAGGGCCCTGAGATCATGACTTGGGCCATAACCAAGAGTCAGATGCTTAACTGAATGCACCACCCAAGTGTCCCTTAGTGTTACTGTTTTGAGTTGCACCACATTCAGGAAAAATCCTGTTCCCTTGATCAATTACTACATTTAAAATAATATTTTGTAACGGAAGTTGTTATAAGTTTAAATGTTTTTCATGAGCTGCTAAACCTACACAAAATCATTTTTTTGCCTTCTAAGCATTCTGGTAAAATACTTGGAACTCAACACCATTAACAAAGAAGCATCTTTATCCTTGCTTGTGCACCTAGATTATAGGTTTCAAACTGCAACTGGGATAATAGAAAGCTGTGAAGGACTTTTGCCACCAAAAATTAAAAAAAAAAAAAAATGGTCTGCATCCTCATCATTATTTTGTTCTTTGGAGCTTTTATAATTCCCTGACTCAGACTTGCTAAGCTTTGACTTTCTCCTCATTATTGAAACTTCACAAACTGCCAAGAGTCTGAAAAAAAAAATAAGATTCGAAGAGGGAGACAAACAACTAAATATAATAGTCCGCAAAAAACTAGCTATTGGAGACAGTCAAAATAGGAATCTGATAGAGGGAAAAGAAAACCTCTCAAATACATTTAATCCAATTCGCCTCCTGTAAGAGTATTCTTTGGATGTTGGTAGCAAGAAACACTACCTTGAAAAATTAGTCCCTCTTTCCTACACATTCTATAGCATCTCTGAAACAGGACAGGAAATAGCTTGTGATTTTAAACTCAAATTAGAAGGAAAAACCCACCCTTTACTTGTCAAAAGGCCAAAAGATGTTCATATAGCTATTATGAAGTGTAAGCATTTGTTATCTTGAATAAGAACATTTGTTTTATCAAACAATTGTGTAATAGTGCTTCCCACAGCATTTATATCAATTTCAAATGCATTTTCTTTATTTATTTTTATTTTTTAAAGATTTATTTATTTGAGAGAGAGCATGAGCAGAGGAAGGGGCAGAGAGGGAGGGAGAGAATCTCAAGCAGACTCCCAGGGGGACTCTATTCCACGACCCCGAGATCGTGACCTGAGCTGAAATCAAGAGTCAGCTTAACTGAGTGAGCTACCCAGGTGCCCCAATTTCAAACATATTTTAAGCCAGCATTTCTAAACCTTTAACATTTATGTGAATTGCTCTGGAATGCTGTTAAAAACAGATTCTGAGTCAGTGTTCCTGAAGGATAGCCTGAGATTTTGTATTTTTAAGAAGCTCCCAGTTGATATTAATGCACTTAGTTTATAGGCTCATATTTTGAATAACAAAGATGTTAGGCTATAATAATTATTTAATGGGTTTAATTTGCACCAATAATATAATTTCATTGTAAAATATATTAGAGATTATAAAGATTTTAAGACTCTTCTCTCATCTAATCCTTCCAGAAATGTTGTGAATATTTTAAATCTGTTATTATAATTCTTATGTTACAGATTAAGAAAATGAAGCTCATGGGATGCCTGGGAGGCTCAGTCTGCTAAGCAGCTGCCTTCAGCTCAGGTCATGATCCCAGGGCCCTGGGATCGAGTCCCTCATAGGACTCCTTGCTCAGGGAGGAGCCTGCTTCTCCCTCTGCCTGTGCTCTCTCTCTCTCTCACTGTTTCAAATAAAAATAAAATCTTAAAAAAAAAAAAAGAAAAGAAAATGAGGCTCAAGAATGTTAGCTGGTTTAACCAAGATCACAATCTAAGAGGAATATCTTGCTAGTTGCTTTATTATTTTACCCTATGTCATTCTAGCAGGTAAAAAGTGCAAACAAGTTAAAACTGTGCCATATATTCAGAATTCATTTATCCACATATTATCTTTGATGTAGTCAATCTCAGGACTTGTTTCCCTCCACATCATAGACCTGGACAACTTTCCCTTACGTTTAAAAATAGAAAAGCATTTTACACTTTAGCCCTTTAATATATATGTATATAGTAATTTTACATTCTGATGCATATTTTAAAATCTTGAATGCCAATTGATCCTTCCCCATTTACAAAGGTAGTCATTCAGCCAAGATGTATTCAGTGTCTCTTCTTTACCTGATACTGTACTCAATAACAGGATACCTAATATTTTAAAATGCACAGCCATACTGATATTCATATCTGTAAACAAACAGCATTCTCTTGTAGACATGTTCACAGTGTAGTAACAAAAAGAAACAATCTTAAAATGTGAGACAGTGATGGGTTAAAATAAAAGAAATCAGTGCAGGAGGCCAGAAATGTCTGTCAGGAGTTATCTGAATATAGAGGGGGCTGTACCAAGCTTTACTATTTCTATGTATTGGAATTCAGGATGGTTTCTGATGAAACTTATTCAAGAAAATGGTTTATGAAGGAACTAAGTTGTTATAAAAATTACAGTGATTATGCAAGAGAACAATGACCAAGACTTCAGGGACCAAATAAAAAAAGACCCAAAAGAAGAATGAAATAGAATTACATTAGGAAGTCCAAAAACGTCAGAAGGTACTGTTTTTCCTATGGTTATAGAAAAGACAGAAATTAGTTAATTTGTCCAGATCACCAGAATGAATTAAGACACACTCAAAGTGTCTGTCAGGCTTTCACGGACAATACTCTATGTTGTGGCATTAGTAGGCAAACAGTCCTAATGGTGTGTTATGTGAAGAACAGGGGACCTGACTTTCCTGTCATTTCCCCTGCATCACTGCGTATCTATTCTGGGGAAGAAGAGCCTGCCACATCATCGGGAACTATGTATTTATGTGGAAAGTGTGTAGAAACAAGGAGGGAAGGACAAGTGGGCTGTGTAATCAGATTTGAAAAGTCTGAACATTTCCAGAGTAGCTGTAGACACCCTGCAATGAAATAAAAAATAGGAACAAGGTAGTCAGCAAAACTATTTTTCAGGGTAAAACCCTTTTTCTTTTTTCTTAATAGAAAACAGAGCAATGATAATAAAAAGAGTTTTAGTGTGAAGTTGGACTCTCAAAAATTATATTACTTGATTTAGAAAGTTGTTCTGTAAAAAAAACATAATTCCTTGGATAGAGGAATTTTCATTTTGAAAACTTTTATTCCAGTTAGTTTATTTTTAAAATTCACTTTTTAGCATGCTGATCCTATGCGGTATTTGAGTTGTAACTAAGTTTCACGTACTGGCTAAGTTAAATTTTAAAATTTTAAATAAGTATATTTCTTTAAAGGAAACATTGGATAGACTCAAAACACTTATTTTCATATAAAATTATTTAAGAAATAAGCAGATAAAGGAGACTTTACTTTTTTAATGTTTCAAGTTTTCATTTAAATTTTAGTTAGTTAACATATAGTGTAATATTGGTTTCCAGAGTAGTATTTAGTGATTCATCACTTAGATATAACATCCAGTTCTCCACGTAAGTGGCCTCCTTAATGCCCATCACCCATTTAGCCCATTCCTCACCCACCTCCCCTCCAGCCACCCTCAGCTTGTTCTCTATAGTTAAGAGTCTCTTATGGTTTGCCAAGGAAACTTTTTTAAATTGCCATGTTTTATCTCAAATTATTAACAGGCAAGTACACAGAATAAAGTTTGCTTATATACAGTTTTTCAGCATAAGTTAATTTCACTAATAATTTGAGGAATGTAAGTTCAAGCAATCAAATACTTTAAGCTTTATTTCAAAATGCAATCTTCAATATGAAAAAGTTAAAATATGAATACATGATATCAGAATATGAGTTTATGCAAGATGATAGCAAGGAAAGGATTTTTCAAATCAGTTCCTAAATCTTGAAGAAAAAGTTTTTCTCTGATACACAGGATCTCAACTATAAATTAGAATCAAATTTACAGAGAATAAAATCTACTTCTTTTTTTTTTTTTAAAGATTTTATTTATTTATTTGACAGAGACAGAGAGAGACAGTGAGAGAGGGAACACAAGCAGGGGGAGTGGGGGAGGGAGAAGCAGGCTTCCCGCTAAGCGGGAAGCCTGATCCGGGGCTCGATCCGGGGCTCGATCCCAGGACCCTGGGATTGTGACCTGAGCCAAAGGCAGACGCTTAACGACTGAGCCACCTGGGCGCCCCTAAAATCTACTTCTTGATACAATGTATAAAATGAATAGTAATGCTGTCAAGTATTGCTATAGATCTAGATTTTTGTGATTTAATATTTGGTTTTGCTTTTTTTAAGAACATAGATGATACAATTGCATTATAGCATTTCAGAGTAATTTATTTTCTAAAGAAGGGTCTCTAACCACTCTCTTAAAAAATGTTTCAGTCCTTTGCAGTTTTGTTCCCCAGAAGTTCTTCCAAATATTTAACGTGCTACATATTTAAATATGTTGGTCCTCATCTTTTAAATATACTTAGGATATATCATTAAATTCTGTACATTTGGTTTCTCTGATGATTTCCACCATCTTTACTTTAGGTAATATTTACTTCTTAACCTTCATTAGTTCCATCGATATTCTTCTTCCATTTCTGTTTGACATTAAAAATTTTAATCTGTAAGTGGTTTCCTCCTTTCATATAAGGCTATACTCTCTTTATACATAAGTGCACTTCAAATGACCAATTAAATTAAGAACTCATTCTAGGAAATTGGGTGGAACTATTTTATTGAGTGGGAGGTTAATATCATGTCCTTGTTGAGAAAATGTCAGAGTTGAGCACATTCTTTTACTACCCTTATTTTGGTCAGCAGCTCAGCATGCAAATCCAAGTTTTGTTAATGAATATCTGCAGGTGATGGGTAAAGAAACATTGGCACTGGTATAGAAAAGAGGCAAAATTAATCTTCACTGCTATTACCAGGAAAGTACTACCTTCCATATAACAGGAATGGAAGTGATGAATACGGTGATTTATTTACTCATTCAAAAACATTTATTTAACACTTACAGAAAGTGTCTGGTTTGGTGATTCTACATTGTACACAGTTTATATGAATCTTATGTAATAATATAATACAATGTGCTATAAATATAATGCTCAGATAATTTCAAGCTTTATGGGACTTTAAAGACATTTTAGTTCAATCCTTGTTTAAGCAATTGAGTAACAAATACTTGGCCATCTCAAATAATACTTATTTCAAAGGCAGAGAAAGAGGTAAAACTGGTTTTGTCTTTTAGTTACAGCTGATCTTGCTTAATAATCTCAAGCTCACTTTCCAACTCTGCATTTGTTTTCATCAGGTTCTACTAAGATTTTTTAACAGTGTACTTTTGGGTTTGTTTCTCTCTTTGATTTTATCTGTTTAACTACTCACTGTTACTCCATTTCTCTCTACATTATAAACTCTTTTGTCACTTTAAATTTGTTAGTAAAACAACACTCTTTTTAAGGACCTAAACATTTTAGACAAGTCCTTAGTTCAATATTTTTGTTTTATTAGTGATGCTGTATCTTCTGTTAGAGAAATTATGCATCAAATTGCAAAAAAAAAAGAAGTTTTATAAAATCACTATTGATTATTCCATGGAGGCTTTACTAAGAGCTGACATCAGTTTGAATAAAGAGCTTAAAACTGGCTAAAGAACTCTACAGTCACCTACCCTCAATAACCCCAGATTTTATCATACAGGTATTGAACGATCAGTGCCTATTCTTAATAATCATATATTTTGCTCATCCATATGAATTTTTAACAATAATGGATGATTGAGTGAAGTCCTTATTAAAAAACATAAGAAGAAATGCAATTTTGAATGAAATGATAGCCAGGAAAGAAAGATGGTACTCCCATTGTGTCTATCAAGCAAAATTAGGTAATACTGTCAACATTTAAAAATAATGGCCATAGCAGTTTGTGAAAGTGGACTGTCAGTGTAAGCTTAACCAAAGCGTTGAACTAGAAAACTCTGTGCAATTATGTTGACGATGTTGATTATTCAAGCAATGAAAATGTTTCTTTGTTAAAGAACTGCACCACCTAGAGTTAATCCAACCCACCTTGTTTTGCATTTCCAACGATCATTTAACATTAATATTGTATGACTTTTATCCTTATGCTTTGGTTAAATACAGACGCTTCTGAATCCTTAATCAGGTGTCAGATTAATTCTGAGAAGCTTCTATGAATGATAACAGTAGCCTCATTTGTTTTCCTTATTGGACCATTTGGTCTTTGGCAAAATATTCTCTTCTATTAATCATTAGGAAATTTTAACTTTCCTGGCGGAGTTGGTTTAGAATATATAAATCATAAATATACAAGGGCATTTTGTGTAAAAGTGTACAGCTGCAGGAGGAAGAATCTCAAAGGAAGCAAAAGAATTCTCAGAAAAAGGGACAACAAGAGCGTTGAGAACCATGCATTATTCAGCATGTATAAAGCAGTACCTGCATGAAAGGAGCTCATCAACCAGGGACCCGTTATTACAAGGCACACCAAAATAATGTGTCTCAAAATACAAGAAAGGTAGCCCTAGTATAGAATATCTCATGGGGTTAGTTTGTCCAATTTTCATTTCTGGAAGTTCAACGATCCAGAACATTTACCAATAAAGCTTTGAGACTCATATTTTTAATATGAGTTGAATAAATTAGTTAAAAGTGGTGTTCGTAAGCCGATTTTACATGGGTATATAATTCATAAGATATCTATTTAAATTTAATGAAATTCTAAAATGATTTTTGTTACTCTCTGTGTTATGTAATTGATTTCCTCAAGAACGTGTATTAAATAAAAAAAGAACATCTATTAAATATATTACACTTAATATGTATCAAATATATATTGATCGTCTAATAAATTACAGGAACAACAGCAATAAAATATAATGATAATAATAATAATGTAGTTTATATTTATTGATTATTTCAACTGCCAGATAC
This sequence comes from Callorhinus ursinus, assembly GCF_003265705.2. Classification (NCBI taxonomy): domain Eukaryota; kingdom Metazoa; phylum Chordata; class Mammalia; order Carnivora; family Otariidae; genus Callorhinus; species Callorhinus ursinus. The sequence continues at coordinate 20,804,546 of NW_027397084.1, forward strand.
TCTTCTTAAGAGCTCAAATGTATTAACATATTTAAACTTTTTAAACACATTTTTATCCTAACAACAACTTTATGGAGACAAGTGCTATTATATTCCTTCTTTTACAGATAAGGAAAGTGAGATACATAAAGGTTAAGTAACATTTGTATGACTAGCATATGATAGTTAAGATATCTTCCCAAACTAATTCATGTAATGAATTGCCATGCTCTCTCTCGCTCTCTCTCCCTCCCTCCTTCCCTCATCCCCTCCCTTTCTATCTCTCCCCTGCCACACACACATATTCCTATACATCTTCTCCTGAAGGCAAAGAGCAATTCAACATACAACTTCCTCTTAAAATTTTCAGAGTTTTGGGCGCCTGGGTGGCTCAGTCGGTTAAACGACTGCCTTCGGCTCAGGTCATGATCCTGGAGTCCCGGGATCGAGTCCCGCATCGGGCTCCCTGCTCAGCGGGGAGTCTGCTTCTCCCTCTGACCCTCTTCCCTCTCCTGCTCTCTATCTCTCATTCTCTCCCTCTCAAATAAATAAGTAAAATCTTAAAAAAAAACATTTAAAAAAATTTTCAGAGTTTTTTAAAGGTAAAAAATAAATTAAAGAAATAACGACTCTCATGAACAAACATTAAGGAAAATTTAATTGTTATTAATTCAATCAGTAATTACAATTATATTGGTTCATTTCTATGCTTTAGTGCATGAGAGAGAGGAAGAGAGGAGGAGGGGAGAGAGAATGAGAGAGACTCAGAAGGTGATTAATTCAGATTTCCTTCAGTCTAGAAATGTTACTCTTTCATATAATTATCATAGACCATTTAATATGTTGTAGATGCATTGATGTAATTGGGTCTAAGGATCCGAAATACACTAAATAATCTCTTTAAAAGTATCCTCATTCTCAGTTCCTTTGCTGGAACTTCTTCCTCTAAAGGACATTCTTGGTCTCAGTCCTTAGCTTTTCTCTTTTCCTCTTTATTTTTCCCCAACATCCTATTTTCAGTTTCTCTCCGAGTGAACCCACTCAGGTCTCTGACAATTCCATCTACATACTGCCAAATCATTATGTGTCTTCATTCCCTACTTGTGCTGGAGCTCTAGATTAATACACTTATACTTAGTATAGCAACTTCAACCTTCACTTAGATTTCCTATAAAACTTCTCAAACTCAACACCTCTAATTTGAAAATATTAATTCCCTCACACCTCCCTGCAATAATTTTCTCTAGCCTTCCCAATATCATATTTATAACAATATATGGATATTTTTATCCCCAAACCCTAGCAGTCACCCTTAATAATTGCATTTCCCTGATCTCTCCTCATCCAAGTTAATTGCAATACTATTGATCTTATCTCCAAAGGATAATCCTTTACCCCAACACTTCTGCCACCACCCTAGTCCAATATACTCTTTCTTCTTCCCTGAATTTCTATAATTACCATCTAACTGATTTCCTTGCTTCACCTCTGTCCCACAAAGGAATAGCAGGATGCATTTCAAAGGGATTCAATGAGTATCCAGCTCCCTGCCCAGAGTCTTTTTTTTTAATTTAAATTCATATTATGATACATCATTAGTTTTAGATGTAGTGTTCAATAATTCATCAGTTGCACATAACACCCAGTGCTCATCATATCATGTGCCCTCCTTAATGCCCATCACCCAGTAACCCCTTCTTCCCACCACCTCCCCTTCTGCAACCCTTAGGTTGTTTCCTAGAGTCAAGAGTCTCATTGTTTGGCTCCCTCTCTGATTTCTTCCCATTCAGTTTTCCCGCCCTTCCCCTATGATCCTCTGTGCTCTTTCTTATATTCCATATATGAGTGAAACCGTATGATAATTGTCTTTCTCTGATTGACTTATTTCACTTAGCGTAATGTCCTCCAGTTCCATCCACGTTGATGTAAATGGTAGGTATTCAACCTTTCTTGATGAAATCCCAATAGTTCATTTTTGCCCTTGCTTCCCTTGCTTTGGACAATGTTTCTAAGAAGTTGCTGCAGCTGAGGTCGAGGAGGTTGCTGCCTGTGTTCTCTTCTCCTCAAGGATTTTGATGGATTCTTGTCTCACATTTAGGTTTTTCATCCATTTTGAGTCTATTTTTGTGTGTGGTATAAGGAAATGGTCCAGTTTGATTCTTCTGCATGTGGCTGTCCAATTTTCCCAACACTATTTATTGATATTGGATATGCTTTCCTGCTTTGTTGAAGATTAGTTGACCCTAGAGTTGAGAGTTATTTAGACTTTATTTTAACTTATATTGCTTTGTTATTCTATTTTTTTAAAGTTTTATTTTATTTATTTGAGAGGGAGAAAGCACAAGCAGGGGAAGAGGCAGAAGGAGAGGGACAAGCAGACTCCCACCAAACGTGGAGCCCGACATGGGGCTCCATCCCAGGACTCCGGGATCATGACCTGAGCTGAAGGCAGACACTTAACTTACTGAGCCACCCAGCTGCCCCTTGATTATTAGTCTAAACAGTACCATTCATGCCTTTTAATCATTATCCTAGGATTTCAAAATGGCATTTCTTTATGAGTTTTTATTCCATACAAAAATATCTTCCCAATGTATAGCATAAGTTAAGGAATCTGAATTAAATTTGTAACAAATGATATTTAAGAAATGTAATTATGAGTAATAGCAATCATCCAAAGATTTGTAGTAATGAAATTAAATTTAAAATAATATTTAATTATATTTTTCTTCAAAGAAATTTCAAAAAATGAACGAACCACTTTGTTTCATTTTAGATGATTTGTAATGATGATGCTGATGCTGATGATAATGATAACAATTAAAGACCCCTTGAGAATTTAAGATCTTTATGCCAGTTTGATCTTTGCAGGAAATACAAATGGTAAGACTTTTTGTGTTTTAATCTCCCTTGACTTGGAAATATTTTTCAGGTAAATATCTCCAAAGTCCAATCCAAAGATGTTGGGAAGTCTCTGAAAGTTAAATAAGGCATTGAATCTAGAACTTATAAAGACAGCATGGAAGAAATTAAAGAACATTTTTTATAAAATTAAAATGATCATTTCATTAAAATAATCAGCCTATGTTTTAAGGGAAAATGTTAATTAAAAAATTATTTATTGGGCGCCTGGGTGGCTCAGATGGTTAAGCGTCTGCCTTCGGCTCAGGTCATGATCCCAGGGTCCTGGGATCGAGTCCCGCATCGGGCTCCCTGCTCCTTGGGAGCCTGCTTCTCCCTCTGCTTCTCTTTCTCTCTCTGTCTGTCATGAATAAATAAATAAAATCCGTAAAAAAATTATTTATTTCCTTGTCAGAGAGAGAGAGAGAGAAAGCACAAGCAGGGGGAGCAGCAGAAGCAGGGTCCCCACTGAGCAAGAAGCCCGATGTGGGACTGGATCCCGGGACCCTGGAATCATGACCTGAGCCAAAGGCAGATGCTTAACTGACTGAGCCACCCAGGCGTCCCGAAAATATTACTTTTTAAGTGACCAATTAAAATATATATCAGCATTCTTCACATTATTTTTCAATGCATTAGGCACATATTCATATATGTGGTGTTAGGCTTGTCATAGTAATTTATATCATGATGTATAAGCTATAGTCTTAGGCCTCAAAACATACAAGTTAGTAAAACAAAATCTATAGTGATATCTATATGTATGTATCTCTCTCTATATGTATCTATTTAATGTCATCAGCACCATATGAGGGTTACAAACTCATTGTTTTGCAAGAGAAGGCTGATAGCTGTCATTTCTAGGGAGAATGAATAGTGATTTCCTCATGGATTTAATCCTTTAAGAAAGGTTGGATTTTTAACAGATAGATGGATCTGCATTTTAAACCCAGAAAGGGCCATGAACAAAGACTAATAGCACTGATATGCTCTTGTATGTTTATTGTTTATGAAATTGACTGAGGACCTTTGAAGATAATAGATATTTAGTAACAGGAAAGAAACAAAAACACAGAATTTAACTTTGTTATACAGAAATATGTTGCAAAGAGTAGAAGGAAGATGATGATATACCATTTACCTTGTTTTTTTGAAGGCCAAGACAGAAACTGAGATTGTTGAAATGAATCAGTATGATTTTAAAAGATAAACTGGAGGAGGAGAAATTACCCACTGTAATCAAAAAGAAGAGCAAGGCTACAATTACTATCATGAACATAGTCTAGAAAAATCTTTTTTTAAAAAAACTAAATTTAGATATAATTAACTTATAATATTAGTTTCAGGTATACAACATAATAATTCAATATTTGTATATATTGCAAAATGATCATCACAATAAGTCTAGTTAACATCCATCACCATAAATTGTTATCAAGGACTTTTCCTTGCAATCCTTATAGCGACTGTAATTTATACCTGACTGTTAACATTTCATGTATCTTTTTTCTCATATTATTGCTATTTGTCCGTATGCATTAGTCTTTTTCACAGAGTCTATAAACATTTTAAGGTTAGAACTATGTAGCTTTGTTTTTTTAGATTCCCTACTGTTGTTATCACTATGCTGAGGCTGCATTAGAAGAGTTCCAACCTTTAGATAGGAGATTTGAATAATTTACCTCGGTTCATTTACATCCTACATGCTCAGTAAACTTGATGCTTGATGATTGATCTCATAACACACTCTCTGCTTCTTCGCAATAATAAACATCAAAGAAATTTTAAATCCAAAATATATTCCCTTTGATATTTTATAAATGTAAGTGAAAATGAAAAATAGATATAGATATTTTTGACATTTCTATTAAAGAGACATTTCTATAAAGGTGCTGCATTCAAATCTTTAAAATATGCTCATCATGAGTTGTAATTCAGAATGCTTTAGTCCTCCTTCATGATATGATATTATAGGTAGTTGTTTAAGTTTAAAGTTGCTGTTATTTCTACATTTATATAAAAGCTACAGATTACAACTTTAATAGGGAGCATATTAAAGTAAATTTAATGGTAGCTCTTCCAGAGAATTCTTTTTCTTGTCATGGCTTGTATTTATTTATACAAATATACAAAAAGTCATTTCAGGAATACAGATTTCCATGTACAGTTAGATGGTCTAATGATGTCTGGTTTTTAAATATGCACATAATATTAAACAACAGGGATAGGAGAGTATGAACCTTGTAGAAAATGGAATTGTATACTATAATGTCCAAAAATAGTTTTCAGACCATTACATCATGTAAATTATTAAGGAAAATTATATATACTTATTTTAAATTATTACGCTTTTTATTAGGATTTTAGATCTTTACTAAAAATGATTTAGAAATGCTATTTCTCTCTAAATGCCACATAAAACATCAATTATAGGTACTAATGTCACACATTAATTTTCAAACTGGAGCGTCTAGATTCAACATTTATAGATTTTGTTTGCTTTTTATTTTAAGTAATATATATAATATTTGAATGTTCATATGGGTGACTATGAAAAGTGTCCATTTTATACAAAGAAAAAAGTTTTAACTCATGTAATCAACAAATGCTTTTCAAACTCTTTAGTGGCTGGTTTCAGTCTTACAACTCATCTCTAAAGGACAGTTGGAACTCATATTGGCAGGCTTCGTAGCATGGTGTTAAGAGCTCATGATTTGGATTCAGACTGCTAAGAACTGAAGCCCAAAACACTCCAACTGTGATCCTGGGCAATTTATTCACTCTTTCCCTGTATTTAGGTTTCTTCTTTACAGAATAAGGATAATGATAGTAGCTACACTGGTGATATGCTTATTTTTTTTTTAATGATGTACCAAATGTTCAACAAATACTTATTATTATTGTATTTATTGGCATTTTTAAATTTTCTTTTTTTTAATGTTTTATTTATTTATTTGTCAGAGAGAGAGCACAAGAAGAAAGAGCTGCAAGCAGAGGCAGAGGGAGAAGCAGGCTTCCCGCTGAGCGGGAGCCCGATGCGGGGCTCGACCCAAGACCCCGGCATCATGACCTTAGCTGAAGGCAGACGTTTAACCGACTGAGCCACCCAGGCGCCCCGGCATTTTTAAATTTTCAATAAGCTATATTTGATCAAGCAATAAGTTGTCATTCATAACTTAGACTCTTGGGGCACATCCTTATCAACTAATATTTAATGAGATAACTGATTATTTTAGAACATATAGTGTTTTATCACATTGAGATTTTCATGAACCTTTTTACATTTTTGTAAATTTTACTTGACCTTATTGATAGAAATCTTTCTGGAAAAAAGTAAATTTATTTTTTCTTTGTTGTAACTGTCTCATATAAATTTAATTTGGTTGCTTCTTTAGTAAACATAATTTTTTTTCAAAGACTACTTAACAAAAGCTCCAAATAAATATGAATTACTAAACAAAACATACTATTCAAAGGTATCCTGACTAGGTCATTATGACCAGTGTAGATACTTTTTCTCTATTTTTTTTTATAACTAGCAATAATTATAATCAAGAAGTTAAGACATTTTTATAAATGCTGACAGAAGTGCTCACTTAAAAAAATGCAAGATTTATGAATACATGTGTATACCCAAAAGGTAGTTTGGTCTGAAATAGATGACACTCAACTACTTCCTGCTAGAAGTAAGAAAATGTGTTAATTGCATTTAATATAGTTTATTACACTGTAGTCAACACAGGCCATCTGTCCACACAGCTGCCTCTTGGTGGTTTCAGCAAAGTGAGTGTATGTATTTTAAGGGGAAGCACAATTGAAAGAGTAAAATAGTCCACATTGATTGACTTTGTGTTACAAGACTACGTGCTATTTTTTTTTTTTTTAAGTATACCAAGTAAATACAATGTAAACCAGATTTTCTCTTGGGGTAAGAAGTGGCTTTGTTAGGAATGCGTCTTGATAAACTACTTGATTGAGAAATAACTGTGAGGGTTTGCATTGACTAAAAACTTAAACTACTTTGCTTAATATATATAAGTAGAAATGTGGGTCTGCGGTTGAGGAAAGGGGAGAGAAGCAGGGAGAGAGGGACTAGAGGAGAATGCGACAACATTGCAGGGACCTAGAAATTGTGCTGGGAAAATGAGTTGGAGTACTAATCCCCCCTCACCCCTCGCTGCGTACCAATCATCTTTTATTGGGTGTTAATTCTCAATCAGAATATGCAAGGATTCATGGATGTGAGGCAAAAGTCGAGGTCAGGAACGCAGAATGTGCTTACTCACTGGGCCCTCCTCAGTGGTACTTGAGTGGTTGCTCATGTCTCCTTTTAAGAGTGACAGTAGTTGGTAAGTCCATAAACGGCCAGGACCATAGAAATCGCAGCAACGCCCCCTTTCTTCACATTGACGTACTTGTAATACCACTCACTAGTAACCACTTTGAAACACTCCAGAAATGCCTTTGGGATGTAATCCTGCATCAGTATCCAGCTTGTCAGCTCTCCTAGTTTGACAGCCAGGAGCTACTCCTCCTCCACACTGGTATGGATGACATCATCTTGGAGTCCTGGGTGTCCGCTCCGCCAGCCGCAGGAGAACTTGAGTTGGGGTACTTTTAAAAACAAGAATGTTCGCTACGCAATCAATTATTAGCATTTCTGTGATGTATTCCAGGTCACTTAAGGTTTAGTAAATTCCACTAGTCATACAAAAAATTATCATGTATTAAAGAAATTGTCATGAATATTATGTTTTTGCTTGGTAAAGATCAAAGACAATGCTGTATTGATTTGGTGGTTGTGTTCAGGGAAGCACCAAAGGCAAAAGCATTGGGTGATGAAGTCAAACCTAAACTGGACCAACTTGGGTGAAAAACTTCTAGAAAGATAGAGATAATCATTCAATCCTTTTACCCCCTCTGAGTTCACAGATACCTTGAGATAAGGATGCAACTTTCCTCAAGCAGATGAACCTTAACTAATTATAATTGAATTTTTATAAATATAATTATATATAAATATATATGATATAAATATAAATATAGATATATTGATTTTCATATAATTAATTTTATTGTAATTAGCATAGGCTTATTTTATGGGCAAAAGTGGCCTCAGCAGGTAACTCTGTTGTGTTGCTTTTTGAGGAATGACACTAAAAGGTAAGTTCATTAATTTCAATCAAAATATAATGAGTGCTTTTCTGTGCCAGATGATTTTTAAGTCACTGTATATATCACAGTGAATACAGGAAACAAATCCGTGCCCATGTGATGATTACATTCTAATGGTGAGAAGAGCCAAAGAAAAAACTATATGAGTCAAATATGCAATATGTTAGTTGATAATAAGTATTATGAAGTAAATAAAGTTGGGAAGGGAGTATTAGGGAAAGGACATAATTTTAATTTGAGCAAAGACCAAAGGAAACTAAAACACAAATCAGACAGCGGTCTGTGTAAAGAGTCCCAGAGGCAGGAATGTGTAAAGACTCGGAGGCTCAATTTGACCTGGCTGTTCAAGAAAGAACAAAGAGGTCTGGAATCACAAATTATGATAATGCCTTGATGTCAATTTTCTCTTGATGGAAGTATCACCAAATTTGTAAGCACTAGCCTAACGAATCAATGATAGATTTATTTCATAAACATAAATATTGGATAATATTTCAAATTGTTCTGTTTGAAACATTCGTAACCCTTAACCTATGCAAGATCACATACTACCCTGGAATGTTATTTTAATATTACTCTTTTTAACCCTACTCCATTAGCAAAGTAACTAGGTATTATTTTGGACTTCTGTGTTATTTGATGTCATGGTTAGACAGGAGGACGAAACAAAATAAGTAAAGTATTTCTGGAGCTCTTTATTTATTCTCTTTTATCAGAATAAAACTCATAGGGTGTCAGAAGTACCAGAGAAAAGAAACAGGAAATACCTTATAAAATACATATTCATTCATTTCTTCATTTAAAAATATTTATTGAGAAACTGCTGTATGCCAGTAGTGTGTTAAGCACTGGAATTATGGTACTATAAACAGACATGATTTTGTTCTTAAGAAGATGATAGAAAATTCATGCAGTATGCAAATGATACCAAGAGAATCTGGAAAAAAAGCAAACAAACATGTTTTATGGAAGCATGTAGTGACAAGGGACTCCTCTTGTCTCGGAGATCTGAGAAGTCCTCACAAAATAGAAGATATTAAAACTGTCTTATGGGAAGTATTATTTTGGTCAAAGATAGAGTGATTGAAGATACCAAATGATACTGATAATGGCAGTATTTCCAGTTTTAAACGTTGGCGTCAAGATTGGGCAAAGTGTATATGACATCTGATATGTACAGTTTGGGCATGGTGGGTAAAAATACAGATTGAAGTTCATAAGAGAATGGAGGAGAGGAAGTGGAGACCAGACCTACACATAAATCAAAGCCTACTGACAACTCCTTTAAGGGGTTTTGTGATGGGTGGTGATGAAAGATGAGACAGGAAGTGAAGATGGTATTAAAAGTATTTTTTATAAGATTGGAATTATGTGTTTCTATGTTTATAACCATTCTTTTAAATTGATGCTAGAACATAAAGTTGATATGATTCACCCAGTGAATTTCCTTTTATAGAGGAGAGGGGAAAGGATTTAATATAGAAGTGAAAGAGTTGGCCTTTGATAATGTCAATAACTATTCATCCAGAAGGCAGAGTATGTGTTTCCCATGCAAGGAGATTCATATACTCAGTAGATAAGAATTTTTCTTCTCATGTCTTCCGTTTCTCAGTGGGGAAAAAAAGAAAAGCAGGATTACCAGTTAACTAGCAATTAGATTAGAAGGGGATCTTGGTGATTTAAGGAGAGAGAGTACATGAAATAACTGTTGAGTTGAATGGTCTCCTTGAGGATAACAGTCATTAATTTAAATTAAAACCTTCAGGTAGCCATGTTCAGGGACTGGGTTTGGAGGTGGCCTATGGGTGGGGTTTAGGTTAAAGTAAATGTTGGAGTTTCATCAGGTGCATATGATGAAGGGAGAGATTTGCAGGGAAGTTGAGGGTGTATTCAAAGGAGTAGGTAAATGATGGGACATAGAATTCAACCTGTGTTAAGGGAGACGTAAAGACATCAGAGGCTCTGGACATTACAAATGTAGCTGGGTCAATGGATAAAACATTCCAGTGGTGTCCAAGAGTTATTAGACATGGAGAAAAAAAAAAAAAAGAGTGAGCTGGAAAGATAGAGGTGGTGTCCAGAGAATCGTGTTGCTATTGAGATTATAATAGCCAGATATTGATATTGACAAGAGTAGGTAACGAACAAGGGATTAGGTAATGGTCACTGGAGGAGAGAGGGTGAAGGAATTGTGAAGCCAGAGTATCAGATACCTTGTCTACCTTGACTTTGATATTATTATGACTTAGCATAGAACTAATGTTGCAGAAAGTTTAAATGTTTCTGCCACAACCCACATCCAGTGCCAAGTCTGTGGGCCAAAGTTATCACACATTTAAAGTTTGAGAATCGGGGTGCCTGGGAGGCTCAATTGGTTAAGCATGCTTGTTTATTTGTTTTAAAGAATTTATTTATTTATTTGACAGAGACAGGGAGAGCAGGAACACAAGCAGGGGGAGTGGGAGAGGGAGAAGCAGGCTTCCCACTGAGCAGGGAGCCCGATGTGGGACTCGATCCCAGGACCCTGGGATCATGACCTGAGCCGAAGGCAGATGCTTAACGACTGAGCCACCCAGGCGCCCAAGCATATGGTTTTGACACAGGTCATAATTTCCAGGGTCCTGGGATCAAGCCCCTTTAGGGCTCCATGCTCAGTGCAGAGGCTGCTTGTCCCTCTCCCTCCCCCTCTGCTCCTCCCCCTCTGCTCCACCCCCCCCAAATGCATGCTTGCACTCTCTTCCTACCAAATTAATAATTAAAATCTTTAAAAATATAAAATAAAATAAAATTTGAGAATCATTTCAGATCATTTTGTCTCCAAAACTGCTAAAATCTGAGGTGGCCATGAGGCATTTCAAGGACATGTGTCTCAGTAGGTGTGACATAGTCTCACTTGCCATAGATAAACAGCAGTTTTCCTTAGTGAATGTTCAGGAAATCACTTGGTTGGCAGTTTCCCTCCATATGCAGAACAGTAAATTGATGTGCATGCACTTTAAATTTATTAAACCTTTGCCCTCTGACTCTGGGTTTGTTTTACCCAGTTAGAGTTCAGCATTTGTTTCAAGTGTATTCACTCACCGCTGGCAGAACAGGCAAGAGGACCCAATGGTACATTTCTGTGCAGCCAGGGAGTGGCCTGGTGATCCCACTTGGCAGATAGATGGTGGCCTAAATTCAGGATGCCATCATGTCTTCTGGGAGCCATCAGTAGTTTTCTAAACTTTTCAAATGCTCATTTTATAAGAGCTTTGATAATCTGTGAACTTTGCATCATTGGAGAAATGCAGCATTTAAGGTAACTCATGTCATCTTTAACATCCAGTGTGTTTAGACCTCTGAAGTAAGAAATAATTTTATACCAGTTTATATCTATATATGAGAAATGCCCTATTGAGAAAACTTCTTACTTAATAAAAGCTTATTTTAGTTTACTAGAGTCCTATATAATGTGTGGTATTAACAAATTACAAAGAAAGGGGCTTCACACTCATTCTCTAGTCTTAGGATAATATGAAACTAGTCAGAGTTTCTACATATTATCTACCCATCATGTCCTAAGGGCTATTTCCCTCATAGGTCATCTAGGCACTGGGGTAAACAAAGCAGATTAAAAACCAGGAGATAACTTTGTGCATAATTGTTATGACTACTCCTGGATGATTTTTATTTTTGCAAAAATATTCTGATAGGATCAACAAGAATACATCTTTGAAACTAGTAGTGAAATGGAATTAAATAAAATAAATTGAGGCATGAGAACATTTCTGTTATAAAGGCAGAATTAGTGATTAGTGTAATCCTAACATGAAACAAACTCTTCTATATTAAAATCACACTATCTTCTCTTTTCCAGAGACAGGTTCTCCAGGCATATATGTCTGGATGTTTTGTTGCTCTAAATATTTTTTTTTTCTACTAAAAACAGTCTACAAAAGTATTTTATGTATCAATAATTCTGCAAGTGAGTTTATCTGCATATAGTTACCGTATACTTCTCAAAATAGAATTGATAGATTAAGGGATAGGATGTTCCATGTTGATAAAAATGGATACAGTTTCTTGGTAGTTTGTGTCAATTTGTGCTCCTAATAATAATGTACAACAATAAAGAGTTTCACACAAATTATCAAAGATATATATTAATTAATTTATTCTCTTTTCCAATCTGAGTTCTGAAAATGACATAGTATTGATTGTTACATATATGTATTTTGTTATGCTAGAGGTCACATATTTTAAATTTTTCTTTTCCTTTTTTGTGTTCTGCCTGTTCATGACTTTCACCATTTGATCTATTAATATTTTCTTTCTTTATCAAAGGAATATGTATATTGCAGGACTTATTCCTTTGTCATTTATTGCAAATGTGCCTTTTTTATTGAGTTTATTTACAGAAAAATTTAACCTTGCTAGTACTTAAAAAGATATATTAATATATTCACCTGTCATTTTCCTTTTGATTGCCAAATTTTAATCATGTTAATAAAAGCCTTCTCTAGTCTAATGTATCATATTTAAAGATCTTCATAATTTTTGTAGTACTTTTACAGTAAACTGTTTTTTAAAAACATAAATATTGATTCTACCTGTCTTTTATCTTGGTTGTAATGGAAAATGTAAACGTTTTTTATTTTAAATGACCACACAATTGTTAGAAAAAAATTCATTATATAATTAATCATTTCCTTACTAATATGAAGAACTACATTTGTCATTTGACAAAAGGCTCTACTATTTCCCATTGATTTGTGTATTCCTGTCATGGTATATAGATAGACATAAATACAGATATTTTACTATTACACATCTGAATAATTTTTGTTCAATTTTCTGGTCATTCTGAATATTTGTTCTGCAATATGAAATTTAGGAAAGTTTAGTCAAGTTTCAGAAATATTCCTTTGATATTTTGATTGGATTGCTTTGAGTTTTAGACTTACTGGATGAGACTTGACAACTTTATTACATCATGTCTTCCTATCCAAGGTAAGTTTGGGTTTCCGTGTATGAAGTTCTCCTTTGTGTCACTCCTTAGAAACAAACATTTTTTCATACTGGACTTTTATAGCTTTTATTAATGAATTTGCTAGTGTTTTCTTTTCAGTTATTTGGCTACTGAAATTGCTACCTACTCTTACATTATATTATCTAGATAGCTGCTGTTTTTACGTGGTCACAGTAGCCATACCCATAGTTTTGTAACCAGCCATTTAACTGAATTTTAATATTGTGCCCATAGTATTTTAGTATTAAATTATCTTTGAATTTTCCACAACTCTATCACCTGTTGATATTAACATTTTTTTCTTTTCAAAATATATGCCTATTTTTTTTTCCTTTTGTCAAGTTTCTTTAGACAAACTTACAAGATAAACCTTAATGAGAGTGGTGTGTGCTTACTTACAATGCTCATAAATATGTTTAGAACATTTTTAGTGGATATATATTAACCATGCTCTTAGAATAACCTTGTTAAAAGATTAAGATTCACAGGTAATGGGGTCATAAAAATTATATATGTTTGTGAAAAACTTCCAACATCAAAACTGAGTTTTTTATTTGTTTTATGACTAACCTTGTTTTTGACTGAGATGACTTGCTCTGGAGCTAACTGACACAATTCAGATTCTAAATTCCAACAAAGCCCACTCCGGTAGTAGAAACCACACTGGGGGACTTGCGATGCTGTGTGTGTGGCAACACCTCTGCACCCTACCCCTCACCCCCTCCCTCATTGCCACATAAAGAGGGCATTAGAGGAGGCAGTTATCTTCTTTGTGGGAGACAAGAGTTCCAGATTTTAATAATGTCCTTCCACATTCATCTGCATGGTTTGGTTTCTACCACAGAGCTTCAAGATTCCATAGGCACCAATTGAAACAGAGACTGTTTTAGTCATCCAATGAAACTTGGTCTGGAGAACGGCCAGAATTTCATAACACGCAATGGAGGAGAGCCAAGGCCAGGGTGAGAGATGCCAGGGGACAGCGTGCACTCTCTTGCTGGCATGGATGGGGTTCTGGCTTATACTTGGGCTATGGAAAGTATAGCTGAAGTAGGCATGACTCCAGCCTGCTTGCCAGTGCCCTTCACAGCCGCCCATGGCGCAGGCTTGCTGGTATGAGGTGAGGGGAGGAAAAGGCTACAGCAAGCAGCTGCTACAAGCAAGGTGGACAGAGCTCCAAGAGGGGTGTCAGGAAGCTACGGCTGCAGGAGCCTAGCGGTGTACCAGCAAGAGTCTCAGGACAGATCCAAACTCATCAGCAACTGTTGGGAGTTAATAACCTTCGTAAGCGTAGCACCCACCGTCATTTTCCCTTGCACCTCCCACGGTTGAGTGTAAGACTCAGGCGAAACTTGTGCCTAGAAAAGTGGGGCCAGGAGTAAGAGGAAGGGAAATATCTCAGTGAAGCAAGGGAACTCTAATATTGAGATCAGAAATGATACAGTGACTAAAATTTTCATAATTGAATTATGTTACAAAATCACCAGATAAAGTAAATTTACCACAAAGGATGAGATATGCTAATTATTAGCATAAAAATTTCCCCACAACTATCAAACCATATGGTCCTAGCACATGATGTTGATATCATTTATTAACAAAAACAACAATATTTTATGTTTATACACAATTCATTCCTGATACATATGTCAAAGTCTGGTTCTCCAACTTAAAACAATATATTTTTTTAAAATTGTTATTGTCTGGAAGCTACTCCATAATGATTTCATTATAATCTTAGATTTGAGGACCAAAGCCTAACAACTATTTTCTTGTTTGTTTGTTTGTTTGCTATACAGCTTTCTGGGTGATTCTCACATGTAAATGATGCCAGGAACCACTGCTCTAACACAGGACTTCTCATACTTTCATGTGTATATGAATTACCAAGCTGTCTCGTCAAAATTGCAGATTCTGTCTAAGTTGGTCTATCAAGCTGCCTACTGATGCTAAAGCTACTCGTACAAGGCTACACTCTTATTAGAAGACTCCATAGTGCATTTTAAATGGATAATTGGAATTATCTATTTTGAGAAATTTTATTTAAATTCACTTTTGATATATCTGTACCTTGTGTTATGGGTGTGTGCGTGTGGGGTTGTGTGGGGGTGTGGGTGTGGGTGTGAGAGAGAGAGACCATGCATTGCATTGAGAACTTACTGTCATTTTCACACGGCAACTTTCTTGCAAATTATCATCTCTTCACTATTTACTTTTTCTTTTTCATTTGTAATGTTTCAGTTTGGTGTATTTAGAGTATTTTTTCTTAAACATTAGCTAATGGCATATGTGTGTTATATTTTTAATGAAGAATTTACATGGTTCTTTGTAAAAATATACATTTTAGCATTTTATTATTTTTCTAATGTATTAAAATTATTCTTACATTATTTCTTCTGTTTCCCTGACATTAATTTTATTATTATTTTCTATCATTTTTATTCAATATGCAAAACTTTCCTCTTCTTGTATAGGAAGTTGTCTTTAAATCTTTAAATCTATCTCTAGCTATCATTAGCCAAACACTATCTTCAGCCATCTTCTGCCATAACGACGAGTTGGGGGAAATTAGCATGTTCATTGCAGTAATTATCTGTGTTCTCCAGTTTGTGTTTGAATTTTTCTCTTAATTCAATTGCTATTTTCTTCTTAAATTTTATTGCTTTTTTGTTGTTTTCTTTTTACTATTAAGCACATTTTTTCCATTTTCATAAGGAAATGTGATTTTACTTTCTGTAAATGTTGACATTTTCTATTTGTCCTGATATATGGGTAAAATTTACAATATTTCCATGCACTCTTAAAAAGAATAATAGTTTCTGTTTTCACATCATACAGGTTTAAATTAATCTATTAGATCAGACTTATCATTTTGATTGCATTCTCTATACCTTTTAAAAATTTTTATCCAATTGCTCTGTTATTTCACTTATATTTTATAGTTCTCCATTTCTTACAGGGTTTGAATTTTCATGTGATAGTTTCTGGTTACCGTATATTCATGATTATTATTAGTACCCCTTTTACTTTTTCTTATCTATTGCTTTTGCTTTGAAATCAAACTGCTTTGTTTTCTTTCCATGCATTTGTCATATTTTTGGCCAAACATTTAATTTCCATCATTTTGAGTGACTTTGTGTTATATATGTCTGTAATATTACAAATATTATTATTCTATTTTTAAGATTTAACTGGATACATTCACCCTATGTACATTTATTTTTTTTTAAGATTTTATTTATTTATTTGAGGGAGAGAGAGAGAAAGAAACAGCATGAGAGGGGAGAGGGTCAGAGGGAGAAGCAGACTCCCCGCTGAGCCAGGAGCCTGATGTGGGACTCGATCCCACGATTCCGGGATCATGACCTGAGCCGAAGGCAGTCGCTTAACCAACTGAGCCACCAAGGCACCCCTGTACATTTATTTATATAAGAGTTTTATAGGAATGACCATTTTGTTTTTACTTGTTTTTAATGTTTTTCTTTCATATTTTTTTTTTGCTTTTCTGCTTATTTTTTTTCTTTTTTATCTTTTCTGTTTATCTTCATGGTAGCAATAATGTACTTCTGAAGATTTATAGATTTTTTGGATACCAATTACTGTATTTATTAGCTTTTATGTCTACTATTTTTATTCAGATATAATTAATATACAGTGTTATGTTAATGTCAAGTTAAAATATGATTCAACAATTCTATACATTTATCAGTGCTCATCAACATAAAATTGTATGCTTTGTGTGTGTGTGTGTGTGTGTGTGTGTGTGTGTGTGTGTGTGTGTGTTAGGAGTAGAATTCAGTGATTCATCACTTACATATAACACCCAGTGCTCATCACAATAAGTGCCCTCCTTAATACCCATCACCCACTTAAAACCCCCACTCACCTACCCTGCAGCACCTTTCAGTTCGTTCTCCCTAGTTAAGAGTTTATTTTATGGTTTGCCTTTCTCTTTTTTTTTCCTTTCCCCTATGTTCATCTATTTTTTTCTTAAATTCCACATATGAGTGAAATCATATGGTATTTGTCTTTCTGACTGACATTTCTCTTAGCATAATACACTCTAGCTCTATTCATGTCACTGCAAAGAACAAGATTTTCATTACATCCATTTTGAATTTATTTTGTTTTATGGGTTAAGAAAGTGGTCTAGTTTCATTCTTTTGCATGTTGCTATCAGTTTTCCCAACACTATTTGTTGAAGAGACTGTCTTTTTTCCATTGGATATTCTTTCTTCCTTTGTCAAAGATTAGTTGACCATCTAGTTGAGGGTCCATTTCTGGGCTCTCTCTTCTGATCCATTGATCTGTCTGTTTTTGTGTCAGTACCATACTGTCTTGATAACTACAGCTTTGTAATATAGCTTGAAGTCCAGAACTGTGATGCCTCCAGGTTTGTTTTTCTTCTTCACAATCACTTTGGTTATTCAGTCTTTTGTGATTCCATATAAATTTTAGGATTTTTTTGTTCTACCTCTGTGAAAAACGCTGGTGGTAGTTTGATAAGGATTGCATTAAATATGTAGATTGCTTTGAGTAGTATAGACATTTTAACAATATTTGTTCTTCCAATCCATGAGTGTGGAATGGTTTTCTATTTCTTTTTTATCTTCAATTTCATTAATCAGTGTTCTACAATTTTCAGAGTACAGATATTTTACCTCTTAGTTATGTTTATTCCCAGGTATCTTACAGTTTTTGGTGCAATTGTAAATGGGATCAATTCCTTGATTTCTCTTTTTGCTGCTTCATTATAGGTGTATAGAAATGCAACAGATTTCTAGGGGTGCCTGGGTGGTACAGTTGGTTGAGGATCTGATCCTTGGTTTTGGCTCAGGTCGTGATCTCAGGGTTGTGAGATTGAGCCCAGTGTTGGGCTCCACACTCAGTGCAGAGTCTCCTTGGGATTCTCTCTCCTTCTCCCTCTGTTCTCTCTCTCTCTCAAATAAATAAATAAATCTTAAAGAGAAAAAAATGCGAAGGTTTTCTGTACCCTGATTTTGTATCCTGTGACTTTACTGTATCAGTTCTAGTAATTTTTTGGTGGAATCTTCCCAGTTTTCTACACAATATCATGTTATCTGTGAATAGTGAAAATTTGACTCCCTTGCCAATTTGGATACCTTCTATTTTTTGTTGTTGTTGTTGTCTGATTGCTGAGGTTAGGACTTCAGTTTTCCAACTGAAAATATTTTGCATTTTAAAATAAAAATTATTTTATTTTGCCTGAATTAGAATACTTGTATAAATGAAATCATGTAATAGGTATTCTTCTATGCCTTACTTTTAATTCATATCCTGTTTTGGAGATTCATATTTATTAGGTATAGCACTAGCACGTTCATTTTCACTGATGTATAATATTTCATTATTTGACCATATAGCAACTCGTTCTTTTACTCTGTTGCTCAAAAACATTTCAGTTGTTTCTAGTTATAAGCAATTATGAAACAAATGCAGTTTTAAATATTCTTGTACATGCTTTTCACTGCACAAGTTCATCCAACTCACTCTGGTGTATATCACAATATTTTTATTATAGGGTAAATATAGTTTTTATTTTACTAGGGATTTATTTCCCAACATATTTTCATCAGTTTATATCACCAGAGTTCTTGTAGCTCCACATTTTCCCCACAATTGATACGGTCAGAAGTAATTTTAGACATTCTGGTAGGCATAGTTTCTAATAACTAGTTTTTATTAACTATGAATTTAAGCATATTTTAATATACTTATTGGCAATTTGAGTAAATATTTTAGCAAACTTTCTTTTGTTCTTTTTTTCTTGTTCTTGTTCTTCTTGTCTTCTTGTTTTTGTTCTTCTTCTGTTTTTGTAATGTCTCTCTTTATCCCCTTTTATTTTATTTTATTTTTTTAAAGATTTTATTTATTTATTTGACAGAGAGAGACACAGCGAGAGAGGGAACACAAGTGGGGGGGGTGGGGGAGGGAGAAGCAGGCTTCCCAAGGAGCAGGGAGCCTGATGTGGGGCTCAGTCCCAGGACCCTGGGATCATGACCTGAGCCGAAGGCAGACACAACAATGGAGCCACCCAGGTGCCCCTTTATCCTCAATTTAAAAGAGATTTTTTGTATTTTCTGTATACAAGTCCTTTGATATCTATCAGAATTATAAATAGAAACTTACATATTGTGGCTTATTTTCTCATGTTCTTTTTTTTAAGATTTTATTTATTTATTTGAGAGAGAATGAGAGATAGAGAACACAAGAGGGAAGAGGGTCAGAGGGAGAAGCAGACTCCCTGCTGAGCAGGGAGCCCGATATGGGACTCGATCCCAGGACTCCAGGATCACGACCTGAGCCGAAGGCAGTCACTTAACCAACTGAGCCACCCAGGCGCCCCATTATTTTCTCATGTTCTTGAAGGTACCTTTCAATAGGTACAACTTCTTAATTTTCACTATTCTATTTTCTTTAATGGTTGGTATGATTTACACATTGTTTAAAAATCTGTTTATACTCTGTGGTCCTAAAAATATTCTTAAGGATTATATTTTCAAATTTTCACTTTATATTCATTTACCCATTTATTTAATTTGCTTTTTTCTACTTAGTTTTATCACCTATTTACACTTAATATTTTAATATAGTGGAGGTAAGCATCCATATTTCATCATTTATACATTAATACCTTATTTTCCAACACCAGTCATGGAAAGAGCAGTGTTTTCCACTTTATTAAGGATCCATCTTGTTATAAATAACTTCTCAAGTATCATTACATAATGATTATATTTATATTTTAGTTCTGTTTCTCTATTTGCTAGACATGCACCAATACTAGGGTGACTGACTTACTATAGCTCTATCATAAATCTTGATAATGAAAAGTTTTCGACCTTACTGCTCTTATCTTGACTGTATGAGGCCATGTTATTTTTCTTGTGAACCTGAAAATCAATTTGTGGGGATTTCAAATATCCTATTGGGATTTTGAATATTAAATGTGTATCAACAATATAGTTGACAAATTTTACAACACATACATAATCATCTATGACTATGATAGAAGCTTCATTTATTTAAGGCTTTTAATGTCTTTCAATGAAATATTTAGGTCTTTTGGGGAACCTGGGTCGCTCAGTCTGTTAAGTGTCTGCCTTCGGCTCAGGTCATGATCCCAGGGTCCTGGGATCAAGTCCCACATTGGGCTCCCTGCTCAGTGGAGAACCTGCTTCTCCCTCTCCCTCTGCCTGCCTCTCTGCCTACTTGTACTCTCTCTCTCTCTGTCAAATAAATAAATAAATAAAATCTTTAAAAAAAAGAAATATTTAGGTCTTTTGTAATTTCTCTCAATAAAATAAGCTGAAACAGTGTTATAAATTTTTCATATATGCCTTTAATATATTTTTTATATTTATTCCTAAACATTTTCTTTGTCATATACCATTTTATTTATTTAATGCCTCTTTTTCTGTTTTAGTTGGTATGTGAAAATGAAATATTGGATATATTGATTTGTGTCAATAAACCTTGATAAACTCTTAGTAATTCTTCAAAATTTATCTTTAACCCCCTGAATTTTCTACACACATAATCATATCCCCTTCCTTTATAATGATTATAGATATATATCTTTTTCTTTTCTTTTGAATTAAAACTTCTGGCTTAGTGTTGAAAAAAATGTGATCTTAGTGAATCTCTTTACCTTTTTCTCAATTTCATAGGGAAAGTATTGATTTATTGACTGACTGAGTACAAAATGATGATTCAATATATGTCTACCTTGTGAAAATAACCACAATTAAGTTAATTAATATGCCATCACCTCATTTAATAGCTCACAATTAAGTGTGATGGTGATTACAATTTTTGGTAGATATCATTATTAGTTTAACTAAGTTGACTTCTATTTTTAGTTTACCAATGGGGTATATTTGTTTTTAAATGTATAAATTTATGTTCATGAAAGATACTAGACTTTAATTTTGCTAGTCAAAAGTGTTCTTAGTGGATTTTTTTTTGTCAAAGTTTTACTGGCCTTATAAAATGAGTGAGAGAATATAACATGTAATTTATTCTCTCTAGGTTTTTATGTACTATTAGAATTCTATTTTCTGAGTGTTCAGTGAAATTCACTAGTAAAGAGAAGTAAATTTGAAGTATTTTTTTCTCATGCAATTTATTTCCCCCTGTTCTGTTCAGGCATGCTATTTATTTTACAAATAGTTTTGGTAGTGATATTAATTAAAATGTATTGAAGTACATTAGTTAAGGTATCACAGCTATTTAATAATTAACTATCAGGGGACACATGGGTGCCTCAGTCGTTAAGCTTCTGCCTTGGCTCAGGTCATGATCCCAGGGTCCTGGGATGGAGCCCCGCATCAGGCTCCCTACTCCAAGGGAAGCCTGCTTCTCCTTCCCCTACTCCCCCTGCTTGTGTTCCCTTTCTCACTGTGTCTCTCTCTGTCAAATAAATAAATAAAGTCTTAAAAAATAATTAAATATCAGAATCTCAGTATATCAATAAAATGTAAGTTAATTTCATTTTTGTGTAAAATTGTGAATGGACATCATTTGTTGCCAGGTGTTTGTCTTCTAATCAGTGACTTCACAGACGCTGGGCCCCTTTTCCTATGGCTTTGCCATCTGCAATGTATGAAGCTAGAAACTGTGAAACCATAAAAGATTGAGCATAGAAACTTTATGAAATCAACCTGGATGAAATAGTTTCATTGTGTTTAAGTTACTGGGACTCAGTCACATAGCCCTTCCACACTGCATATCTGGTATGGTTGTTTGCCAAGGAAAAGAGATTGATTAGGAAGATTAGCTAATAGTCATTGGCACAGTATATTGTTTCTAGTAATTTGCCTTTTATTTTATATATTCAAATGATGTTTCCTAAAAGTATTCATAATTTAACTTAATTATCTTGTTAATTATATCAGTTACAAAGTTATTTCCACTTTTCAAAACATTCTATTCATTATTTGTGTCATATCTTTTCTGTTTCTTGGTCAATACCACCAGACTATTAGCAGTGTGTTTCCCTTTTGAAAGAACTAACCCCTGGCTTTGTTGACCCATCTGATAGATATCTATGTGTGTGATTGATTTCTGGTCTTCCTGTTTTTTGTTATCTGTTTTCTTTCATGCTTTGTGTGTGTGCATGTGTGCGTGTGTGTGTTAATATTTATTAATACTGGTCCATTACATTTGATAGTCAAGGCTGCTCTTACAACTTTTTAACCTGAAAAAATCTAATTAAACGTTATTTAATTTGCCAATAAACTGACTAATTTGCATATCTTTTTGTTTCTCAGCTATTTAATTCCGACCAAGAATGTTAATTTCTCTTTTCCATCAACACATTTTGGAATCCATCCAATCCAATTTCCCAACTAAGAAAATACTTAACATGATGATTTTTATAATGTATATGGCCATGAGAGCGAAACTGTATGAAGGAACAGATGATCCCAAACAGTTGGTTATTCTCTGAAAGACAATTCACAATAATTAGTGTTGTCTACAGGGTCTCTATGCTCTGATTTACAATTATGTCCGTCCCCAAATGCCTCAGTACATATTACAGGGTAGGTAAAATTGGTTCCTGTATCAAACACTATGCTTACTCTCCTCGGAACAATGACCATACTTGAATTGCCACAGAGACTTAGTTTTAGATGTCTGTTTCTCCTAAATATTTAAATTCTCTTCAGGGCGCCTCGGTGGCTCAGTTGGTTAAGCGACTGCCTTTGGAGCGACTGCCTTCGGCTCAGGTCATGATCCTGAAGTCCCGGGATCGAGTCCCACATCGGGATCCCTGCACAGCAGGGAGTCTGCTTCACCCTCTGACCCTCCCCCCTCTCATGTGCTCTCTCTCTCATTCTCGCTCTCTCAAATAAATAAATAAAATCTTTAAAAAAAAATAAATTCTCTTCAGTGTTTGAGATAAGGCTACTCATAGAAAAATGTAATGGATAATGACTGCTTAATAAATCTTTTGACCATTCCCTTCTCAAGATTCCAAATTCCCATGATCTAACATTTCTTTTGGGATACTATAAATCTTACTTCTATTGTACACTTTTCCTAAAAAAATATTAGTGAAGTTTGTATATCCCCTGAACATTTTAACACACCGAAGATTCTTAGGCAAATCACTCAACCCTGGATGCCATCCCATCACAGATCTTACTTCATAGATTAATAAATCTAAATCATTGTATACAGTCTCCTATGTCATGAATTCATAGATTGTTCCAAGACAGATTTTCTTTTTACATGCAGCTAAAAATTTGTACAGGTGGAGAGTACAGAGGATGTGAAATGAACAAGAGGAAGGAGAAAAGAGAACACTCAAGTTTGAAAGATAAGTGAAAACATGTGTGAGTGGCAGATTGGTGTAGGAGGCAAGTAAGAGGTGTAATTATCTTGGTAGTAGATTAAATGCAGTGCTTAGGTTTTAAGTTTATCTACCATGTGTTTACACATGTATTTCTAGCCCATTTAAAAGAACTTTGAGTAGGATGAACAGACTCAAATCATATGACTAAATACTTATGTAATTTCATTGTCCATAATTTATGCGTTTCACTCAGAATTCATTCATTATTCAAAATGCTCGCAAGTCCTTCAGTTTGGGACACAGATGTAGGGTGCACAGTGCCTGCCTTCATGAAGCTCACAGAAAAATAAATGAATAGATCTGAACATGATAAACCTATCACAAAAATAATAGTATGTATTTAAGTGGGCAAAAAGAGGAACATATGATCTGGTCACATTGGATGGTGGGTAAATTGGGGGAATTTTCCTTCAGAAGACCTGTTTATGTGAATCCTGTAGAATAAGTAAGATTTCCTAGGTACACATGCTAGCAGAGATCAGTGATGTGTAGCAACTGACATGTTCTGGGGGACAAATATGTGCAAAGAAGATCTGAATGAGCATGATATAATAAAACAAATTTAAGTAGCATGAAGTGAAACTGGAAAGTGTATTTTATGACACTTTAAGGTTTTAGTAAATAAATTGAAATGAGGTTAAACTACTTTTAAGAAATATAAACAATATGGACATAGAAAAGGAGAAATAAGAATGATGGAATGGAAAGGAAGAAATAGCATGAAGATAAATTTAGAAACTACAATTGCGGTGCTTTTTGACCAATGGGGTGAGGAACAGTGATGGAAAGGGAAAGATATCTCATCCACTAGAGCATGGGAATCTCAGGGGATTCCCAGATTTCAGGTATGGTTGACTAGAAATTTGATGTAGGAAGTAGCAGAACAGAAGATGGTATAGGGGGTGCCAAAAGGGGGATGAGAGTTGAATATTAGCCTGTATAATTACATATATATATATGGGACACCTCAGTGAAACTCCCTGACATAGATGCTCGAATGAC
The DNA here is from genome assembly GCF_003265705.2 of Callorhinus ursinus. Taxonomy (NCBI): domain Eukaryota; kingdom Metazoa; phylum Chordata; class Mammalia; order Carnivora; family Otariidae; genus Callorhinus; species Callorhinus ursinus. The sequence continues at coordinate 20,828,992 of NW_027397084.1, forward strand.
TTGGTGTCATCAGCCTCTTGTGTTAGCTGAACATGATGATATGAGTAACAAAGCCAAGCAAGATTTAGGAGAGTAAGAAGTGTGTGGGTCTGTATGGTCATCCCTAGGGATGGAACCTGAAAAAACAATCATTTTGTGGGAAGACCAGGAAAAAGAACCTTAAAAAAAGAGAGACCGAAAAGTAGTGAAAAGGAGTTGGAGGAAAATTAAGCTTTTTGCTTAGAACCCAAGGAAAGTGAATTTCAAAATGTGGGAAGTAGAGAATAATGTCACAGAAAGAAACATAAAGTACATTATGGTCTATGATGTATCTCATAGATTTATCCTCAGAACAATCATTAGAGATCTAGTGAAGTGTAGTGTTTATGACATGCCATTATCAGAAATGTAAATGGAGGGGGACGCCTGGGTGGCTCAGTTGGTTAAGCAACTGCCTTCAGCTCAGGTCATGATCTCAAGGTCCTGGGATCGAGGCCCGCATCGGCCTCCCTGCTCAGTGGGAAGCCTGCTTCTCCCTCTCCCACTCCCCCTGCTTGTGTTCCCTCTCTCGCTGTCTTTCTCTCTGTCAATTAAATAAATAAAATCTTAAAAAAAAAGAAATGTAAATGGAGGAAGAGTAAATGAGAAATTGGGAAATGGCAAGTGTAATTGTAATCTAGCCTTTCCACTAAGAGTAGACTGGAAGTAAAGGACAGTCTGGACAGAAGGAGAGATTTTAAATGGAGGAAGAAAATTCTTATTTCAAAGATGAAGAAAAAGAAGTAAATGTATCACCCAATATCTAATAAAGTGTAAAATAAGAATAAAAAACTATGCAAAACAGCGTAAGTTGTTTGATTTTTTAAAAGTTTATAAATCAATCAACAAATGTGTTGTTGAATTTAAAAATAAAAATGATTTATGTCGGTAGGGTGAGGCCAGTTTTTGGATGGCATTGAAAATCAGCAAGAGGGGCGCCTGGGTGGCTCAGTCGTTAAGCGTCTGCCTTTGGCTCAGGTCATGATCCCAGGGTCCTGGGATTGAGCCCCGCATCGGGCTCCCTGCTCGGCGGGAAGCCTGCTTCTCCCTCTCCCACTCCCCCTGCTTGTGTTCCCTCTCTCACTGTGTTTCTCTCTGTCAAATAAATAAATAAAATCTTTAAAAAAATAAAAAAAGAAAATCAGCAAGAGATTAGACCTGGCCTCCTTTTTTGGAAAAGGGTAAGGATGGATGTTACTTGTACCTTTCCAGAGAGATAGTTATCTTCTCTCTTTGGCAAATGTTCAAAAGAGAAAACTAAGCTGTTATAATTTTAAAAATCTATTCCAATATTTTGAATATCATTGCTAACAACTTACCTACATTCAGTTTGATTGTATTATCAGCAAAATTAGACAACAGATGCTCAGAGGCTACATTATAATAGCTTTTGGTACATATACTAACCACCTATAAATTATGTTACATCTTTTGACAATGTGAAAATTATCCTCAATTTTATCTCATCAGACCAATAATCAAGGAAAAGACAAATAAAAATTTTTAATTTAATCATACTTTTTAGTTTCACAGAACAGACATGAGGAGATATTTAATGTATCAGGAGGTAAAAATTGTCCTTGTATTCCAATTTTTTTTCCTTAAGACACTAATATCATTCATGAGGACTCAGCCCTCATCATCTCATCCAATCCTGATCATCTCCTAATAAAGGCCCATCTCTTAATACCATCACATTGGGGGGTAGGGTTTCAACATGTGAATTTGGGGGGAACACAAATATTCAGTCTATAACAAAACCCTCAATATTTTTTTAAAATTTTGTAATACAAAATCATTTTGAAATTCTTATGGAGAGGTAAACTCAAAATACCCAACTCATTTTGAGAGTTCGTATTCCTTAGCTTTTCTAAGACATCAGTGCCTCAATGTGGCAGCTTGGCTGCATGAGTTTGTCACTCCTTACACAAACACAGTGACAACTGTTAAGAATAAATGCAAGGGGTAATATGCACACATCACCAGCAACAAAACTGCAATGGTGGCTGGGTTTGCTCCAAGGATACCTCTCAGCACCAGTCCATAGTTTCTTTAGGGGATGCCTGTTTCACAGGCTCAGGAATCAAGACAGCTTATGCTTAAAATGCATCAGTACAAACTTAAAAATATCAGATGATGAGAATCAGTGCAGGGTAAAATAGTTTTTAAATAGTCTTCCAAATAATTTTTATATTGCATTTTTGTAGAAATTTCCACGTTGAATTAACTCAATGTGTCTCTTGAGCAGGTTGGTTTTTTTTCCCCCATTCTTATTTTCTAATTATATAATTAGTGACCATTGAATAAATTTTTCTAGCCAGATCAACAGAATTAAACAGAACAAATATTTACAGATGAAAACATTCTTAGACCTTTTGTAATCCTTAATCGATGTTTTCAAAACAAAGTTATCTAAAAAAAGTCTGTGTCTGAGTCCTATTTCAATTGCCTTAAAATGGTATTATTTTTCCCTTTTTGCTGACTTACCTGATTTGATTTTAGGGTGACCCCCCTATACACTGGTACCCACAGTCCTTTAAATGTTATATTTTGAGTAATTTGTGAATATTATTTGTCAGGGTGAGAATTTTGACAATGAATAGAATAATGGACATAGCTGTACTTCTTTTCTAAGCAAATGGTGCAGCAATATGGAATAATGCAATTTTAAAGCAATTCTAGTTGCATTTTGGACCTAGATACATGTGACTTCTTTGATTTCCTGCCTATGAATGTCAAATATATTTCTATGTGTCCTCACACATACTATTACATTGTTGTTGCTGTTGTTGTTTTTGTTTTGTTTTGTCTTGGTTTTTTAGCTGTCACCACACCTGCCCTAACACCTGTTAGACTAAATTCATGTTTCTCTGTAGTCTGCCTCAGTTGTATCCTGTTGGAGCTTACTGGGTGTTCATATTGTGACTATGATCCAGCCTCAACCTTGTTTAGACAGGATTCTGTCTCAGTCGTTGCTCGAATGCATTTCCTGCTCCTTTTGCTTGTTTGCCCCGATTCCAATCCAGCAACCTGGATAGCTAACTATGGAGACACATTCCTAATTTTTAATGTTGCACAAGGTAGGCTTATTTGTTGCATGTGGTTTTTAACCTGCCATTTTTTTTTTTTTGTTTTCAAGACCACTTGCATTAAAACTCTGCCTTTCATTCTTAAATGCCCATCTGTTCCTGCTGTTTATTTCTAGACTTAAATAGTGAGTGACATCATTATAATTTCTATGGCAACCAACTGCATTGACATTAAAAGATGATACAGCCTTCAGATGGTATAAAAACAGCAGAAGCTTGTGAACTGTTAAAAACAATGTCTTCTGTTCATGCAAATGTCTTTAATAAAAAAGGAAGGATTTGTTGTAACTCTTTGAAGGCACATACACTCTGAGGCTCCAAAATTCTGATGAGCCCAAGAAAATCTTTTAGGTACTAAATATTCTTGTTTTCAACTTTAATATTTTTCTGGATCCTCTACAAACACTCCATTTTTCTAATTTTGGAATGAGAAATCATAAAGGGATAAGAGTATTTATAAAAAATGTCATTGTAAAATTCTAATATAATAGCTCATGGGTTTACTCAAATAACCTCTAAGTCTTAAAATCTAAGATCATATAGAGCTATGCCTTTATAATTATGCCAGAAATGGAGATTGTGATAGCAGGAAGTATCAGGAACCTAACAGAATAAAATGAGCTCTGAAACTGAGAGGATAGAGATGCAGAAGCAGGTGATTGGAGATACTCTCAGTCAGTTATATGGTGTGCTTATGTCATAGTCAAGGCCAGTGTTTGTGTGTGCATGCATGCGTGTGTGTGTGTGTGTGTACAAGAAAGAGACAATATATTGCACAACATGATGAAAAATCTAAATAAGAAGGTTGGAATATTGGGATGGAAGCTATGATGTACCACACATATCATCTACCCAGGCACACATCCCCCAACTGCTGAGAATGTTGGCAGATGACCACTCTCAAATGAGAAGCCTTCCAAAAATTACCTTCAGCCAAATTAAGCTGTCACATACAATGTCACCCTGTACCCCATGTTAAGTCTGCATTCTATGGCAGAAATATAGAGGCCATTCTATATAGAAGAATATAGGGGCCCAGCTACCTTTCTTCAGAGTTGGACAATTCCAAAGGGCAGGTCTAATTCCAGATTTTTGAAGGTAAATTGAGACTTTTGTGCTATGACTGTTTCACAGTTTAATTCCTTTTTCTGCTTAATCATACTTCCTCCATCTTCCCATAGGTGATTATTTGGGTACCCCTAATAATTTCCTGCATATAAATTGCTATCTCAGAATTCAATCTCTGGAAACTTGCCCCAAGATAATTGATATCTGAAGTACTCCAAAGAAGTAGACTCTAAAATTAGATTTTTGAGGTTTATCATCTAATGACTAACTGGCAATAAAAAAATCAACACAGCTGGTAGGTGGTTATTATCCCTGTGGTGATCTTGATGGGGAACAAGTGGAAGAGAATGCATTGGTGGGAGCAATACCACAGTCATTTGAGACGTTCAGAAGAAGTCGTTTTTGTAAGACTATGGAATGGGTTGGCTGTTGCTGGGTCAATGGATGTCCTGGAGAAAGAAAATGAAAGGCTAAGGGTGTGAAATTAAAGCTAAATCTGAAAGCAAGAGGTCTCTTTTGGCAACACAAAGAGTCTCATCTTCTGCGGCCAGGGAGCAGAAAAAATTGAAGGTCAGGAACTTAATTATAAAGATAACAGAGCTCCAGAGGAGGTTGAATTCTCACCTTCATCAAGTTGGCTACACAGAGATCAGCCCTGATTAGAAAGGAATGATACCCTCAGGAATGGCATGGGGACACTGGAAAACCTTAAGTTCCCATATCCTTGTGAGCTCTCCAGATGGGCAAGAGTGCCCATCACATTTTTCTTCATTTTTTTAAAAGATTAATTAATTTTTTTTTGTGAGAGAGAGAGAGCACGGGTGAGTGTGGAGAGGGGCAGAGGGAATCTTTCAAGTAGATTCCTTGCTAAACGTACAGCCTAACTGGGTGCTTGATCCCATAACCCATGAGAACATGACCTGAGTGGAAACCAAGCATGAGATGCTTAATTGTGTCAATTGAGCCAGCCAGGCTCCCCCACCCCCACACCCACCACTGTCTTTTAAAGCCGAGAATTCCCCTACTTGAAGGAAATGTTACCATAGCCTCTGCCTTTCAAGAGATAAGAACCCCATTCACAATCTACTCCCACTTTCCCCCAGGACATCACTAGAGTTAATTGACCTTACAATCTTGCTAGGGAAATGCTGTACATGTTAAGAGAGAAAAGGAACTACACTTCAAAGGAATTGTAGGAACTAACCAATATGTACCAACAGGAGCCTGGAGAGTATGTAGTGGACCGGATTCTGAAGGGCTGGATCATGAGGGAGCAGAATATAAATTGATAGCAGGAGGAGTTTATTGATATGGGATTATTTTCCTTGATACAGTTATTAACACTATGGTAAGACCCCTAAGAAACTTCTTACACATTACTAGAATGATCTTTGGAAGCCTGGAGCATGTGATGGCTAACAGTTATGTAGAAATGAGAGAAGTATCTTGGTAAACAGGGAAAGAAAAGATCAAAAGATTCAGAGAAGGGGGTGGATATTTTAAGTAGTATCTGAACACTCACCAACTGACTGTGTTCCCTGGATACTGAGAGTGGTCTGAAGACACTGTATCTATCAAAGCAGTAGGCACTGTGCTGGAGAAAGAGGCAACAGCATCACAGAGAAAACTGGTGTTGGGTTTTCTCGGCAAGTCAGAGCTGAGAGTAGATGATGCTGTTACAAAACTGGGATTCCAGATAGCAATGGGGATGAAAAGTTCCCACAATATTAGAGGGTACATGCTGGTGCTTAATTATTAAAAGCAAGGGAGTTGGAGTGTAATTAATATAATGAGTGTCAAATTATAGCAGCAAGATAATGGCAATTCCACCCTTGGGAATATAGATTCAACACAGTTTTTTTCTGAGTGATATGGAAGGCTGCCAGCTTTGAGTGAGTCTAAGAGCAAGAAAGGGCCCTGTAGCAGATCGAAGTCATTTGAATTATACTTAGTCCTAGTCAAAAACAGCTACTGAAGTGCTACTGAGTTTTGGGAGAGGAAATGCACCTGACTACCGGTCATCAGGTGTATACGCAGCTGTAAATCTTCCATGGCTTGGATTCTGTTAAACCCATGAAGTCTACTGCCCAGCAGCAATCCATTTAAAACAGAAATGATATGCCCAGGGTTGAAAATCAGAATGTTCTGACTTTCCTCTAGCTCACACTTATGGCTGGATAAGGGGGTGGGTTTCCCTTATGACCAATGGATTAAGGAAGAAATAGGTCACCCTTGATTAAGAGATGGCTTGACTCAGTGATGGCAAACTAAAAATGGAAGTCTGCTGCACTTTAGTCCATTTATGTACGGCACTGAAGGGCAATGGCTAGAGACAATGCTTCCAGTGGTCAAATCTTTAGGTAATGTTCCTCATCATCTACTTTTTGTTAAAAGAGAAATGGCCAGAGCTAAGAATATATACTTGCAGACTCATCAATAATTTGGCCAGTTTATTGGAGGCCTGGAAGAAAACTGTAAGGCTAAGGACAAAGAAATCTGGAGAAGACACAAAGATAGGCTTCATAAACTTTGACGATCTTTGTATTATATGTTAATTAAGAACAACCATAGAAGAGGCACAAAACTACCACAAAAACAGAAGGAATCTACCAGCCAACCTTTCTTAATCAGTGTTCAGTACTGGCACAATGACATCAGGATTGGAGTAACCAAGGTAGTAGGGATGTAGACTACATGCAGTCCCTATGATTTAGGCCCAACTCAACAAAGCTAATATAGTTATTGTTGTTGCTGAATACCAAAACTGCCTACAGCAGAGACTAAAACTTATGCCCTGTTATGGCACTTCCCTCAAGGATACCAGTCGTCCAGACAGATCTCCAAAACCCTACTATCTTAAATGGAATCCACATATGTTCATGGTATGGGTTTGTCTTTCTTGCTTTGAAGCCCTTAGCCAGCACTAGTATCTGAGTGCTTATAAAATGTTTAATTTTCTGGCAGTGTATCTCATGTAACATCTAATCAGCTCAAGAGATCCAATTTATAGCAAAGGAAATGGGCACATGGCAGTGAGATCCCCTGGCCATATCATACCTTGTGTTTCTCAGAAGCTTCTGGCCTGGTAGCTAGAGTAGAGCATGGCCTCTGAAGGTGGAACTGAAGTGCTGACTTGGAGTTGATAATAAATCATTGGTTATAATATGATGCTATGTGCCCAAGAGGTAGAAAACTTGGGTCTGGGAACCCAGTGGTGAAAGCAGGATGTCCTTCTTATCTAGTTACCTACTTAGGGAATTTATACTTCCCATACCAATTCTCTGGATTTAGAAGCTCTAACTGTTGAAGAGGAATGATTCCACCAGGATACACAGCAATAGTTCTAATAATTTCAGTTAATGACTACTGTTTAGTTTGTTCAGGCTTGTGCAAAGACATTATGAGGCATGAAAAGGCGTTATTCTTTTCTCCTCAATAATTTGCCATAGTTATTAATAAAAGATTGGGCTACCCTTAAAGCTTGGGGACATAGAGGGAGATATGTGGCTCTTCAGGTTACCCCTTGGGGACATCTCTTGATATTCTTTTGTGAAAGTTTGACAGTAAATGGACTATTGTATTTGCCCTGACTCGAAAATGGCATGGTACCTGGGAACTTATACCAAGAGAAATAATATTCTTATATTTATTCTTATATTCATATATTCTTAAGAATATCATATATTCTTGTATATATCTTATCTTATATTCTTATTCTTATACCAATAGAAATGATCATTCTTCCACAGAGGTATCAACCTGGGTTAAGAAAAATCTTGAATGAAAAGTAGTTGAGAGAATAGATAAATATCAGTTGAGCTCTCTGGTCCAGTGGCAATTGTGGGATGGGGAGGTGGGGTGTGTAGTTCATTCCATTAACCTTCTTTAAAAAAAAAATAATTATTTGACACAGAGAGAGAGAGAGAGAGAGAGGGAGAGAGCAAGTACAAACAGGGGAACAGCATACAGAGGAGAAGCAGGCTTCCCACCGAGCTAGGAGCCGGATGTGGGGCTTGATCCCAGTACTCTGGGATCATGACCTGAGCCAAAGGCAGACGCTCAACCAACTCAGCCACCCAGGCGCCCCCCCATTAACCTTCTTAAAAGTTTTCTCAGTAAAGGAGATCAAATAGAATGTTATGGCACTGTTTGAACATTTTATTATTAAAAGAAAATTGACCTGAGTGTAACCAAGGTTGAGCAGAGTAAAATCTTTGGTGGGTCACACAGATCCATCCTTTATAATTGAAACATTCATCCCCCCAGCTGCTGAAATGTGTTGAAAGCTGACAGTTCACAGCCAAGTTGCTCTGCAAGAAATGTTACCCGTATTAAGGTCATGGGCTCTCCCCAGGGCACCCTAAGTTCAAGGACTGGTTTATGTAGTGATATAAAAAATGAGCCTCCAGTTGTTAAGCATCTGCCTTTCACTGAAGTCATGATCCCAGGGTCCTGGGATGGATCCCCTACCCGGGCTCCCTGCTCCGCGGGAGCCTGCTTCTCCCTTTTCCACTCCCCGCTGCTTGTGTTCCCTCTCTTGCTGTTTCTCTCTCTGCCAAATAAATAAATAAAATCTTAAAAAAAAAATGAGCCTTTCTGTTTGAAGGCAGGACAACTTTGAAAGGCTACCCTCGCTTCAGAACTCTCCATCACGTGGTTGAGGCCTTTGTGCAATAGCATTCCAGTTTAATTCCTTCATCCGTGTAATCCTACTTCCTTCCCTCCCTCACAGATGTTGATTCCAAGGACACTCCCATCCTACATTGAGTAAACCTCCTATGTGGGCTCCTAGGCAACACAATCTAAGAAAAATGTCCATGAAGTTGAAGTCATTAGAGGTGAATGTCATGAGGTAGTGTATTTTCTTTTACTAGAAGCAAGTAAGCCTAACTTAGCTAACTCCAAGAACTGTAATACAGATGGAGATTCTTATATTAGATGAGGATTTGATTCTAAAAGATGAATTTATAATTTGAAAATTATTTAGAAGATATGTAATTCAAAATGTCATCCGCTATAAGAATCCCCATTGATAATACAGTTCTTGGAGTTAGCTAAGTTCAGGCTTACTTGCTTCCAGTAAAAAAATACACTACATCATGACATTCACCTCTAATGACTTCAACTTCATAGACATTTTCCATATATGTATATAATATACAAATTTATATATAAATATATAATAAATATGTGTTATAAATAAATATGTAAATATGTATAAATATACATTATATAGGATATAAAATAAATGCATCATATGGGTGTTAAATTAAGAATGACATCTTCCCACAGGCTGAGAATATTCCCTCTTTTACCCAACACTAAGCTTAAATCTATTTAGGTAGGATTATATGTTTGTGAATCTGGATTAAATAAATGACTATATAATTAAAGGAAGGAGAAATTCTGATTAAAAGTAAATTGATATGTCAGCGCCCCCCAAATTAAAATTTTGGTAAATTATAATTACCCGCATTTGTAGAAAAATACTCCATTAGCATTTCAAATGGAAATTTACATTTTTTATATCTCTCTCTCCTATTGGTGCTACTATCAGCACTTTTCTTTCCTAGAATTGTCAGACCTCTATAAATATGGTTAACTGCTTGACTAAGAAAATAAATTAAACTTTGAAGATGGTAATTTAAACTTCAGTTTATTTGATAAAGGGAACTAATGAAAGGAAGTGAATCAGGACTCCACAGTCATGTGGCCTGTTTGCTGACTCAAGTCCATTTGCTCTACATGCTGTTTCCAACTAAATAGATGTTTGTTGTTTTTTCCATAATGTGATAGACTTGTGATTGAAAGAGCTCTAATACATAACTGTAGATACATTCTTACTTATAACAGTTATTTTTACTTTTCTAGCAATTTCAAAGACATTGTTCCACAAAAATCATTATCATATCCTTTGGTTCAAATTAATAAATAAGAAAATAATGTGCATTTCTGATTTTCTTAAATACACATTAAAAATTACTACATTGTGTTGAAATAAAATTTAATTTTATTATTTTCTCTTTAATCTTTTAATTTTGCTTGCCTTATTTTTCAAATCACACTGTCCTAAATTAAATTTCACACACACATGCATTATATATATTATATATGCTATTTATATGTTATATATACATATCATACTTTTTAAAACTTCTGAAACAAAGAAAAATTAATGTTCTCCTCCTACCATAACACTTCCCTTCTGCTTATTTAAGAAAATGTTTTAATTGAGAGGGCACACCATGCCAATATGTCCTTTGACTCTAGAATTGGCTTTTTCATTTTTCATGAGCTTCCATTTAAGGAAAATAAATAAAAGATGTCATAGTGCCACAATAGTGTAGCTATTATTAGTTAAATATTCATATATTTCTATAACTTTTTTCTTTACAGAGTGTATTTCATTAACATAGCAAAAGCAAACTTGAAAACATTCATTTTTGCTATGAATTCTTATCTTTTCATAGTGGTTACACTAGTAAAAGAATAAAATTAAATTGCACATGCCTCTCAAGGTTCTGATATATGGAATGTATCAGAGGAGAAATCCTGGATGCTCCTGTAATTGTTTCCCTTAGAAAGAGGAATTATCCTCACTTGCTTCTGACCAGACAAACTGTTTTTTTTTTTAGTTTATTCCTTTTTTTTTCCAAGATAGAATTGTTCTCTTGCATTGTGGCGTGTTTTATCAGATGATTTGAAAATATGATCGCTGGGATTCCCTATACAAAAGTTTACAAGGATTGGATGTTTATCATCACATAATATCCCCTGCGTTGGAAATACTACTGTATCTCATTTCAAATTTCTCTTGCATGGACATAGAAAAGACTCACTTTCAGCCTATTTATTGTTATATGTAAATGTGTACTAACTCTACTCAATAATAAGTGAGCTATAGTGATATAGTTCACATCTTGGCTGAGCCAGAGAAAAGTCTCTGCGTGGTTTTCTAGTCTCCTTTTACCTCTTCTTGATGAAGAGGAGAGACTCATATTTCGAAGGGTGGATCTCAAAATGCTAGAGCCCCCATTATGCTACAGCTCTGAAAGGCTTTATGTCACAAACACCTACACCAACTTGTAGTGAATATACAGTCGAAGTTGAAAAAGTATCAACATTTATCACATTACACTACAAGGATGTGGGGGTTAATTGTTGCTTTACCCTAATCTAACCTATCTGTACTGAGATACTGATATACAAAATTAATATTCAATTAAGATTTGAGATGGCAATAGCAAGCAATAGGTGTAGTGAAATACTATTTTAGAAACCTTAACAGACTTTTATTTTTGTTTCCCAGTTTTGTTTTCCTTTTTCCTTCTCACCTTTATTTAAACCACTTGATATTTGGGCTCCTTGCTTTTGCAGAGAGATGTGGCAAGATATATTGATATGTGCTCATCTTTTGAGATTCTTTTGTATAGATCATAGACTTCTCTCACAGGAGAAGAGCACTGGGCATAAATACATGTATTGGAAAAATGGGATTTGAGAAATGCAGGGCTTCCACAGAATGGAGGGAGACAGAGTGGAAATAATAAAGCATTGGTATATTCTAGAAAAGAACCTCAGCTCCTTATGCTTAGGCAGAGCCACAAAGAAGCTGCACAAAAACCCAGATGAAAAAGATAAAGACTAAGAATAGATAAGTAGAGCTTATGGGGATTTTTCTCCACAGAGGTAAGAAGAACAAGGTGAATCACAAGTCCCCATAAAAAGGCTGTGAAATAGAAGTAGATCCAATAGACATGAAAAGGCCCAGAGGGTAGAATAATGTCTCGTGATGAACTGTCTAGATTGTAATGAGCAAATGCCATAGAGAATATCGTATAGCTGTGGAATCACATGTGTGGATTAATGACGAAATCCAAACAAGAGAAATAATCAAATTAGAAGAGAGAATAGTCAACATCCATAACCAGTCCTCCCAATGCTTCTGCAGCTCAAGCAGACATGGAAATTGGGAAATATTGAAAAATCAACAAGTTGAAACACTGAGTTTAAATTTTTACTACTCTGGAGGACTATGAGTTCAAAATAAAAATTACAGTAAATAAATTTTAAATTTTAAAGTACACTTATTCTACACTACATTTCTGAGCTGACATCCCATTCCTATTATAATAACAAAGAAAGAAAGTGAAAACGAGAATTATAATCTAAGCTTATAAACCACTCAATGATTTACTTATAACTAAAGATATAAAGGTGTTCAGAAGCCAAAGTTAAAGATGCCAGTTTTGTGGGTTTTCCAGCCAAAGAAATATTCCCTCTATCTATATACTGTTTTATAACTCAAATAACATACATCTCAAGATAAATTTAAAAATTATCTCAGTCTAATCGGGGATCAATAAAATAGTATAAGCCAAATAGTAAATATTTTAGGCGTTATGGGCCATATGGTATATTTTGCAACTACTCCATTCTACTATTATAGCATGAAAACAGCCATAGATAATTCCAAAATGAATGAGTGTGGCTGTGTTCCAATAAAACTTTACAGAAATAAGTAATGGACTGGATTTGGCTCCTGGACTATAGTTTTCCTAGCCACAGTCAGGCTCAAAGCATAGATGTAGGTTTGTTTTTTGTTTTTTGTTTTTTTTTTTTTGGATAGACATTGGGGAGGGTAGGTGCTATGGTGAGTGCTATGAATTGTGTAAGACTGTTGAATCACAGACCTGTACCTCTGAAACAAATAATACATTATATGTTAAAAGAAGAAGAAGAAGAAGAAGAAGAAGAAGAAGAAGAAGAAGAAGAAGAAGAAGAAGAAGAAGAAGAAGAAGAAGAAGAAGATAGCAGGAAGGGAAAAATAACACTACATCAAAAACTAATGATGTAATGTTTGGTGATTAACATAACATAATAAAAGAAAAGAAAAGAAAAGAATTCACAAGCTGGTGCAGCCACTTTGGAAAACAGTATGGAGGTTCCTCAAAAAGTTGGAAATAGAGCTACCATATGATCCAGCAATTGCACTACTGGGTATTTACCCCAAAGATACAAATGTAGGGATCTGAAGGGGTACGTGCACCCCGATGTTTATAGCAGCAATGGCCACAATAGCCAAACTATGGAAAGAGCCAAGATGTCCATTGACAGATGAATGGATAAAGAAAAAGTGGTATATATATACAATGGAATATTATGCAGCCATCAAAAGAAATGAACTCTTGCCATTTGCAACGACGTGGATGGAACTGGAGGATATTATGCTGAGCGAAATAAGTCAATCAGAAAAAGACATGTATCATATGACCTCACTGATATGAGGAATTCTTAAACTCAGGAAACAAACTGAGGTTTGCTGAGTGATAGATGTGGGCATTTTTTACAATTTTGGGATCATCACTTCTCAGCCTTTTGGCTAATATCAAGGGTAGTATCTGTTCTTATCAGTTTAATATCTGATACATCCTCTATCTGAGGACAGTACATCAAATGGATTTTTGGAGGAAGGAGATGGAATAAGATCTTGCTCTGTCCACTCCATGCATAGTGTTACAGTACCAGGAATGGTGCACCTCCTCAGGGGAATAGCCAGGCAGCTCCCATGTGTTGAACCAATATGGTGATTTCTGAGCCTCCACCTGGCGGCCCTTAGACCAGCTACCTGCTGTGTGCCTTTGCTATTCAGGTGCAACTAGAATCAGTAAAAGACAGTCAAGACGACAATGCAGGAGTGTGTGGAATATATACTTATACACGCACTATGGTCTTACATAATACAAATGTGAATATAGGTATAAGCCAACAGTGGAAGTGGTTTTGATCATTTTTTTCTTTCCTTGGTTTTGGTTCTGTCTTTAGTGATTTCCTATCCTAGGTTTTGTTTTCTTATACTTAAGTTTTTATTTTTTGAAAACAAAACAAACCTTTGGGATCATTTTTTTCTTTATTTTTAAAAAAATATACTATAAATATAAATAGACTATAAATATACTATAATTTTCTTTTTATGTGTTTATTCATAAAATGTGACTTGGCTTTGTCCACTGACAAATACTTCCAAATCTCAAAATGATTTTATAATTAGAACATTGGAAAGAATGTTAACTGAATGTGTTTTGAAGGGAAATGGAGATTGACAGGCAACTTCTATAAATTGGCAGAGAAAAAGTAGCAGAAAGAAGTGTGTCACATTGGAATATATTTTGAAATATATTGAAACTTGTGGCATTCTTTTCCTCATTTTAACCCTGCATGTGTGTGCTTTTTCATTATTGCGAGGCAGAGATGTTTATTCTCCCTGAAATACTAAATCTGACCCAAACTTCAACACATTTCACAAGTAAGAATCTACTATGCAGAATATCTTTCTTTTGCATAGTTAACGGCATTCCTGATGAGCTGTTAATGAGCTGTCAATTTCTAATATAAGCTAAAGAGCTGGAGTAGTCACCGAGGAATTCTAGAAGCAAAAATGTTGCATCCCAAAAACATAATCAAATGAATTATTCCAAGATTTATAATTACCCTTAAGTTATACTGATTTTATGTGTCATTTCTAAATTGCTAGCAGTGTTTTTGAAGATTAATTTATGATCTTAAATATTATCCATTGCACAGTTACTATTTTTCACATGTTATTATTATTTTAATTGTTACTAAGTATTATTTATTATGGAACTACTCTGTGCCAGCCAATATAATTTCAGAAGTTATAATCTATTGGGGAATAATCTGAGATGTGTAATTATTTTAATAATAATAAATAATAATATGGTAATACCTGGACTGATAGGCAAATGTTTCTTAAGGTAAATACCCTGAATTATCTTAGGCATTCATAGAAAACTTTGAAACAGGTCTAGTGGAAATTATTTTACCAAATTCAGACTTTCAAATAAAACTATTTTATTTTATTTTATTTTATTTTATTTTATTTTATTTTATTAATTTCTTTATGGTCAGATCACTAAACATGATCCCTCCCCCCAGTTTAGAGAAAGAATGGAAGGAAGATCATGGTAGTCAAGGCAATAGTTTCTTTACGTGAGCTGGTCATTCCTGAAATGGAGCTATTCATCCCCTTCACTGTCCACCCCCGACACACCAGGGATATCCAAAATGTGGTTGATTGAAGTGTTCTTCCAATCTATAAAGCCAAAAGTGTAGAGTGAAAGGCAAGGGAGAAATTATAGAATTTTTCAGTGAGAGGCCTTGCTAGTGACCCCTATTTTATTTCTACAGTGTAGGTCTGCATATATAGGTAAATTTTCTAGAGCCATGAATCAAAAAGACACAGTATTAAACTGTCTTTCTAGCATCCCATTCAAGAGGTTCATCTTCTGGGACAGAGGACTGAAGACATCTGTCAGAGGATTGAAGACATCTGTCATCATCACTCCAAACACATTGAAATCAGCATGAAATACAATTGAATATTTTAAATGCATTCTTCAGTTTTATAGCACAAAGGGAATTCCCGCATGTTGGAAATGAAGAAAAAAAGAGTGTCATTATAGAACAGAAAGTGGAGCCACAAAGCTCTGGGGAGCTACTTCCTTTGGGCAGGGCTTTCGCTAATAAATAAGTTAGGATGCTGAGCCCCAAGTCTCCTCTCTACTTTGGAGCTGAAACTCGAAGGGCAGATCATTTCCTGTAAGATAGTTCAAAATAATTTCAGCCCACCATGAGAGATGATGGACTCTGAGAAACAAACTGAGGGTTCTAGAGGGGAGGGGGGTGAGGGGATGGGTTAGCCTGGTGATGGGTATTAAAGAGGGCACGTTCTGCGTGGAGCACTGGGTGTTATGCGTGAACAATGAATCATGGAACACTACATCACAAACTAAGGATGTAATGTATGGTGATTAACCTAATAAAATAACAAACAAACAAACAAACAAACAAAAAATAATTGCAGCCCTTGGCGTAGTGATCTGTCAAGGAAGTGAGCAGCTCTGGGCTAGGTTATATGTGTGGTAAAAGTGTCATTGGCAAGTAATGAAAAACTCAAACTATGCCATGTGCTGGTATGGATACATATGTACATTAAGTGTTATTCAGGTAACTTGAGATACTGATATGGTGTCCATAATTAGGTAAGTATACAATATCACAATAGAGTGGTATTTCACACAAAAAACCCTCAAAACTTCCCTCATTTCTACACTCCATAGTAGATAACTCAGGACAAAAAGAATCTCAGAGATAAGAAAACCGGCTGAAGATCACTTCACAATCTAAGTTACAAAGCAAAAAAGAAACAAATTCAATGAGAAAGAATAAGTAGATAAAACAAATATGAGATCTGACACACAAGAAACAGGAAATATAATAACATGAGAGACTTTAAAATATGTGTATTAATGTGTTCAACAAGGTAAGCAATAGAATTGATAAATCACTAGTAGTACATTTTGAAAAGCACATGAATTTGACAAGGAACAAAACAAAAAGTCATAAAAAATTCCAACAATTGAAATAAATATTAAACTTTGATCAGGCAAATTGCACGTAAAACTGAAAAACAGAAACCACCCGAAGGTGGCGATCAGCAAGTGACTTAATCTATGTTTTTTAGATTCCAATATGATTCTTAAGATTTAAATGTAAAATCTTTACACAGTTCTTGGCACACTTTTAATGTACAATAATGATAGCTGGTATTATTATGTATTGTTTTTATCAAAATTTGTTGCAAAAGACAAAAGGATGTTAATAGGGGATAGAATAAGGTCCTGCAACAATCTGTAAGAAATTCTATTAGGACACAATAGAAAAAAAATGAAGATAAGATGATATTAGAAGTGATATAGCTGATAATTTTTCAGAATGGATGATACAACCCTAAAGTTGAAGAAGTACTAAATTAAACAAATTGTGTTACCACAGAATATCAAAAATAAAGTGAAAAGAGATGCTGTAAGATACGGAGATGCTAAATACAAGAAAATTACAATTAGAGTTTACATCAGCTTTTTAAATGCCAAAAGATGGTGGGTGGGATATTTTAATTGTTGAAAGAAAATAGAATTAAATTATACTAAATTTATCAAATTTGTTATAAATTTTGTCTATTTTTTCAGATTTATAAAAGTGTTTGCTTTTTAATCAGCTAGGTCAATTTTTATAGTTTTCACTTTCCTGGGGAAAATTTTCAGACTTGACTTACTTTATTTTATAATCTGTGTTTCTTAATTCCATTATCTGAGGTGCCTATGGATCTTTTCCTGTTGGTTTTTTTTTCTGCTAGTTTCTCCTCCGTTTGTCTTATCTCATCAGGTATTTGAAAAATTATGTATAGAAAAAGTTGAACCCCAGCATTTTATCTTATTTCACAGATGCTTTTCATTTGCTCCTACCCAGGTGCTTGGAGGCATTAGCTAACTTCTGGATCAACTTGATAGGGAACCCGTATGTCTAGTTTGCCTGGGGAAATCCTGTTTTATGCCTATTTATCTGACATTCTATCTGGTTTAGTATTTGCATTATTTAAACAAGATTTGATGAATAATTATCAAAAGTTGCTGTTTAAAATAAGCCTGGATGGTTTGAGAAAACCTCTGTTTTATTGATGGATGCTCTATGAGGACACAGTGGTTTCAAGTGCTGAGCAGTTCAGGCAGATTCTCCAAGGTGCGGGGGAGCTCAAAGAGCATGACTTTCTCGCCTACCTGAACTCTGCTGGAAACAAAGGAGACTTAGGAACTCTCTAGTTCAGTGCAAAAAGTATCCATACCAGGCAGCAGCAGAGCTAAGACAACTGAACCAAATTAATGTTTGTTCACAATGCATTGCATAAGTAGAATTCACGGCATCATCGGGACAGTTATGTGCAATCTGAGGGTGCTGAACAGAAAACACTGGGTCTCTGATAGCAAGGGTCATGGTATATGAAATGGAAATATGTGAGATGAACAAGGGGGACCTGATAGCTGGACCAGTTGCTCCCCACTTTTACATTGAGTGTGTTAATGCTCTTCCTGAACATCTCACCGGAAGATGTTACCCAGAGAGGTGAAGCCAATTCAACTCAGGCCTCACCCATGACGGATCTCATTTTCCCAAATCTGTAGAGGGAGATCCCAGCGCACTTGGGGACATGGATGCTCTTGCCTCAGGTTAAGTTCTATCACCTCTCCCTCTCTGCTGTGATTTAGGCCTCAGAGTTCTTCTACCTGACCCTGCAACATACACGTTGCAGGCTTTTTGGAATGATGACCTTATGCTGACATGTCCCAAAATGCAGAGATAATAGACAACCTAGATGTCTAAGACACATGTGTGCCAAAATGTGGGACAGAAACCCCACAAAAATGCAAAGGCTTATTTCCTCAATGAAATTTCTGTGGGCCTAGTGGTTTGTTGAGATATCTCTTGTACAATGTAAGGGAAAAAATACTACACTTTGCATCATCTCGTTTTATATGTGAATTGTTATAACCTGTTCAGCTGGTGTCTTGATATGCTGCTGCTTTGATAAGGATTTAAAGTTATGAAAACTTCCCTAGGCTGCAAGGCAGGGACTCTGCTTGGCGACTTGGTATTGAGACCCAGAAATCCAAAGCAGATTGGTATGCCTTATAGATGCTGTGGGATGAGTCAATATAAAATGGCTCCCTAGGATTTTTTGAAGAAAAAACCCATGCACCCTTCAACAAGTAACTATTTTTAGTTGTCTACCCAAGTACATATGCAAAGATACTAATTAAATTTTATTAATGATCTTCACATTTGAAACATCCTAAGTATATAAATATCTATATAATTGTATTATAAAACACTAGTATAAAACAAATCTATATCTATTATTTATATCATCTACATATCTCCTAATCTTATTAAAGCTCATGGGATAATAGTCCTGAATTTTAAGGGAAAAATGTCACATAACAATATCATGTATAGCACAACACCAATTTTATAAAGTACCTGGTACATATTAGGTATTCAATAATATTTACCTTATTGATGAATAAAACAACAACCCTTTATTGTCCTGCAACAATAAAAAGATACAATCTCCAACCTAACTTTCCTTCCCTATGTCTCCCTAGTTTTCCTTTCCAGAGAACAAGTTTTATGGTGTATGTGTGTGATTTTTTTTAATATGAGAGCATATTTCCTGTCTTATGTTCCTCACATCATCTTTGCTCTTTCCACCCACTGCAATCTGGTTTTCAGTTCTATATTCCACTAAAATATATTAGAAAGATGTAAAAGAATCTTTCAATGGCAACACTGAGGATAAAGCTAACTGCAGTGACTGTTGGCTCCATTCACTCCGTGGAACCCCTCAGCTCCTGAGTTTCCTTGGTTTCTCAGCACCAAATGTTTGTTTTCTCACCTCCATGACCATTTCTGCTCCATCATGTGTTTTTGCTTCTCTTCCTTAATGTTGGTAATTTTTATCCTTTACTAACTCTCTTGTTTTCTCCTTCCAGGGTATTATCACTCCTGTAGCTACTATGTAATCCCCAAACTACATTTCCACTGAGCTCTCTCTTCAAAGAGTTCTGATCTCATCTATTCACTTCATTAACCTTCTTTCTACTTTCAATCTTGCTCCATCTTCTGCATCTCCAATCTTAGTCAATGACACCCTTCTCCTTCAACATGCAAATCAGAAACAACAGAGTAATCTCACAGCCTTTACTGACACAAAAAGCATTTTTATTTCACTTCATTAACATTTCTCCTTCCTATCCCATCCTCCCCATTTCCATGGCTCTTCCCTTAAATTTAATCCCTATCATTCTTCCTCTAGTTTATTGCAGTGGTCTCTCCATTCAAAAAGTTACCTTCTATTTTACTACTCTGGAATCCCTACTAAAATTGCTAGTGTAGAAAAATTACAAGTACTAAATGGCCTTGACATTCCATGATGTTAATCTGAGAATGCTATTACTAATTTTTTAAAGGCTATAGACTTCTTTTTTGCCAGAATTCACAAGAATATCTGTCTACCTTTCCAGATTTAATTTAACAATGCTCTTTTCCAAACTGCTTGTAGTATTCCTCATGCAGAATTGTTTTTCACATGGCTTTGCCTCTATATTGCTAAAACTTCTGTTTGAAAAACCACTGTATCCTTCTCTCTTTGTCATTTTGACGGCACTTTTCCCATGTCATAGGGAACTGCTTTTCTCATATTTTGTATATGCTGTTTATGTTGATTTTGGGGTTGAATGTTTCCTTTTGACGTTACAAAAGTATCTTAACTTCCCAGGAAAAGTATCATCAAATCACATGCAGAATAAATTTTTAAGTACTTTTCTCATCTCTAATACATAGATTAGTTGATTTTATTAAGTAGATATGTTCTTCCTCTTGTCTCTTTGCCTGTTTCTCTTCATGAAGTCAATCTTGATACAGCTTTAAGTTAGGATTTCCCTTTTCCTCTTGGAACTAACATTAGAAATTCTACCCTCCTTGACCCGGAAGATTATTACAGCCCAGTAATGATAAAGATAAAATATTTTCCTCTTTTATGCAAATACATATGCAAACCCCTCCTCCCACCCTCTTACCCCCGACACAGTCAATAGAAAACCATGTAGCTTAGGATTTGTTGTAAAATTGAAAGGGGAAAGTAATGTCAAATGTTGTACTCAGTGAAAATAAAACATAACAAACTCTATCATACTGGAGGAAATAGATAATGTTAAAGCATCCTGTGAGGGATCTTGTTTTCTTATTTATCAATGTTCCGTATTAGAAGCTCAGAGTCTATCCATCCCTACCTATATGTATATAGACCATAGGAAGTGCATTTTTTAAATACTAAACTTTATAAGGACATGGCAAGGTTTCTTGTGGATGACTGAACACACCCTTAAATAAAATGATGTTTTTTATTTTATTATATAAGCATATGAGGTTAAAAGGTTCTAGAAGCTGACAGCTTAAAATTGGACTATAACGTTCCCTACTGAATATAACATAACAAAAATTTCACAGAATGTCAAAAATATTTGGACACATTCAAAAACAAGATCAATCTGGCCTCATTTCTAAACATAAGCCAAAGAAAAGAGCACTGTGCTACCACAAAAATAATCTAATATGCTCCTTTCTCTTGGCTCACTGAGGGGTTCCTTACTCTTACAAATGACATGTCTAGTACTTTTGTTTCTTCCACCTTGTAGACAAAAATTATTAAACCCAATCATCAAATTGCCCCTGCTTCCTGAGAGCACCCAATTCAGAACACACCCTTCCTTCATTAAGCCCTCTCTTGAAACACACAGGACAATCTCAAACACTGTAACAAGGCTTTCGTATATCTCTCTTACCGAGAAACTCCAGGGTTCCTCATAGAATGATCTGATGTTCTTGATGAAGAAATTAATAAATCTCATGTTGTTAAAGATTATAAGTATCTTCTTGGTGCTTTTGTTCACTGAGACTTACCAGTTATATAATTAAATGGTAATGATTATAAAGTGTGGTCTGATGTAACTTTCCATATTTATCTTAAAATAATATAATGATAAATGCTAGCCACTTAGGGAGCAGTAAACCCAGTGATCCATTAGAATCACCTGGAAATTGTAGTTTTGTGTTAGGTGAGGCTTGATTATGGTCACTTTTTAAAAAATTTCTCAGATGATACTGTCATACAGAAAAGACTGAGTAACTTTGGTTTAAGAGAATGATTCTAGTTTAGTTTTCATTATTCCTCTTCTAAGATTTGCATTCCAGTTCTGTGCATTCTACGACATCTTGCCCTGGGATACAAGGTTCTTGCTGTTAGGCTTCTTCACTAAAGGCAGCAAGTTCTTTGTCTGTACAATTGCTAAAGTCTTTTAAAGAAGCCTTTACATACTGAGTCTCTATCAGATGGTTTCTGTGGAAGGCTTGGCTTCCCTTCAATATTTTCTCTGAAATTCTGAAGGCCAACTTTAATAGAATTACAAAATTGTCTCTTCATCTTAATCAATCTGTCTTTTCAGTATTGGCTGCGTTATTTCTGATCCCCTCAGCATTCTCCATGCCCTCTAGGCATAGGAGAGCAATTTTACCCCAATTTGTGTGAAGAGTAATTTCCTGAAAATATTTCTCTTCCTGTTTGGGCCCATTTAACTCTCCTCTGTTCAGCCATTAAACATCTCCCACTCTCAGCAACTCAAAGGCCTTGCTGTTTAATGAGCTGGTGCCTGATGAATTTTACTCAGTGGATGTTCTTCAGTTTACCATTACAGGGGATATTACCACAGCTTCAAACTTCTGCCTTTCGGGAACCGGTATAAACCTAGGGAAAAAAACAAGCAACTGACAACTTACTTCCTTTTCAAATATAATTAGGTTTTCCATTAAAAAGTATACTCCATTTATCTGTTGTTTTTCTCGTTCCCTGACCCACCCCAACTTGTAAAAACTTTACAAGTTAATATTGACTAGTGTTTAGAACCCTCAGGGCACCTGGGTGGCTCAGTAGGTTAAACATCTACCTTTGGCTCCGGTCATGATCCCAGCCAGGCTCCTAGGGCTTCCTGCAGGGAGACCTGCTTCTCCCTCTGCCTCTGCCTGACACTCTGCCTATGTGCTCTCCCTCTACCTCTTTGTCAAATAAATAAATAAAATCTCTAAAAAAAAGAACCCACATATATTTTGATAAACTGTCAACTTGAAATTAAAAAAAAATTAAACGTATATACGGAAAACTGTCTCATTAACTGAAATTTTTTTAAAGATTTTATTTTTATATATTTGACAGAAAGAGAGAGAAAAAGCACACAAGCAGGGGGAGCAGGAGAGGGAGAAGCAGACTTCCCGCAGAGCAGGGAGCCCGATGTGGGGCTCCATCCCAGGACCCCGGGATCATGGCCTGAGCCGAAGGCAGACGCTTAACAACTGAGCCACCCAGGCGCCCCTGAACTTTTTATTATTCAGCTGATTGCACCAGCATAATTCTAATACACTTATAGATAAGATGTACAAATCATATTTATGTATCACACAAATTTGTTTTAAAGTAAAATTATTTATTGGGTAACATTAAATCCACCATATGCTTGAATCTCAAAATTAAGAGTATATTTTACTTTAAAGGACCAACAAATCCTTTTTTCCTTGCTATTCTTTGATATCAGTGTCTTCAGAGGTGTCAGACAGAAAGTTAGTAAATTCCAATAATAGTTTGATTTTCTCACCCAACAGACTCCACCAAAAAATTGCTAGAACTGATGCATGAATTCAGTAAAGTCACAGGATACAAAGTCAATGTACAGAAATCTGTTGAATTTCTATACATTGATAATGAAGTAGCAAAAAGAGAAATCAAGGAATTGATCCCATTTACAATTGCACCAAAAACCATAAGACACCTAGGGATAAACCTAACCAAAGAGGTAAAAGATCTGTGCTCTGAAAACTATAGAACACCAATAAAAATTTGAAGATGACACAAAGATATGGAAAACCATTTTATTCTCTTGGATTGGAAGAATAAATATTGTTAAAATGTCCATGGTACCCAAAGCAATCTACACATTCAATGCAATCCTTATCAAAATGCCACCAGCATGTTTCACAGAGCTAGAACAAACAATCCTGAAATTTGTATGGAACCACAGAAGACCCTGAATAGCCAAAGCAATCTTGAAAAAGAAAAGCAAAGCTGGAGGCATCACAATTCTGTACTTCCAGCTAGAGTACAAAGCTGCAGTCATCAGGAAAGTAAATCTTTGGGAAGTTCATTTGCTGAAGGCTAAATGTCAAACATTATTGTTAATGCTATTATAAATCCAGTTTAAAACTTCAACATTGAGGGTGAAATCACTTGTTTATTTCAGAGATAATGTTAACAAAAATTCTAGTGGAGCATCTTGAAAAATAATGTTCTTACTAAATTAAAGAACCTGTAGATAGAAATGTGCTTAAAATTTGTAAATCAGAAAATTTTAACATTTAAAGCATTAAAATTTATCTTTATATAAGCAAGGAATGAATTAAAATTAAAAGTTGAGAGTTTTAATAGCATACAATGTTTAATTATGAATTTCAATATTTGAAATATTTCAACCTATAAGAACATTTATTTTTATGAATATTCTATTTTTAATTGGATGAATACATATTTAATACTGATGAACCCAAATTGAAAAGCCCTACAATTTTGCAAAATTGGCAAAATATTCAATAATTATAAAAAATAACTTACTGAGAAATTCTGGCTTGTGAAAATATTTATTGAAGTAGGGTTTTCTGAATGGAAGAAAAACACAGTTATCTGTGAAAATATTTTGGCTGAACTATTTCTTTCAATATGAAAAATAAACAGACTTGAGAATAACATCCAATTTGCAGAATTTGTTCTGAGCTTACTAAAAAAATGATTTCACAATCAAAACCTCATATATTCAGGGAAAATTTATATGAAGAGAAAATTATTTAGAAAAAGTTTGAACTTTGTTTTAAGCATAACATGCAACTTAGAAGAAAATTACTGTTAATTAAAAAATATTAAAACTATTAAAGAAAATATTGGGAAAAATTTTTGAGGAAATACTACTGAATGTAGTATTAAAGTTTTATTTAATTGAGTATTAAAATGCATGTGTGTGTGTCAAGAATAACTTGTTTATGCTATTTTAGCAGTTTATTTAATCAAAGTGTTCCATTTTGTTTCAATATATATGAATATGGCATTTGTTTTTAATAACGATTTTATGGTTTTAAAATAATTTTTGAGGGAGTATGTTAGAATAGGTACTCCATGAATAATGAAAAATAAATTTATTGGTCAATAACATATTTTAAAAGCTTTATATCAATTTAATTATTTTCAGTGTCTCCTTACACTGTTAAAGTTGTCACTGTTTGGAAATAATTTGTGTGATCAGCATTCTTAGAATTTGAAAATTTCTGGGCAATGTAGAAGCCCAATATTTACTACCAGGTTACTCTTAACTCCTTTAAATTACTAACTGTAAATAGTGATGCTTTAACAAAGGCATGGCACCCAATGTCTTTTCCTCTGCCTGGAGAGGGATCATCTTGCTTTATTCTTGTACTTTCTTAGATTCTGGTGATCTTAGATTCTATCTTTCTAGCTTCTTAACGCTTTCTAAAAGATATATTTTAAATTATATCTAGACATTTAAAAAAAATTCTTCAACAACATTTTGGTTTGAAGTTCCTAGTCTGCCTTTATGAAATCCCAACCACAGCTATTAAAATACACACACACACACACACACACACACACACACAATCACGATTCTTTCTAACTCTTGAGTAATATCCTGGTATAATTTAAACCAGGACTCAGATTTTTTGACTCTTACTTCATATTATTTTTAGTAACTGTCACTCTTATGTTTAATTGGACATTCTTTAGAAAAGTATGGCAATCAGATATTTCCACTTACTTTTAATTTTACATAAATTTCATATGTTAATAATTAATATTTTTGAAGGTTGCAGAAATGAACAGAAATGACATTTTTTAAAATAGAAATGACATTTGTAGGCAAAAAGTATATAAGTTGCATGGAGAAATATTCTATTTATAAATTTCTTTCAAATTAACTCAATTTAATTTACATAGTCTGATGGCAAAATAAGTAAAACAAATATCATCTATGTGGTCACTTAAAACCTTACAAAATGACTAATTTATCAAAATAATAAATATGTAACTTAGAACTATTTTATTAATTTCAAATATGCTGCTCTTCTTACCTGTTCAGCCTTATTTTAATGAAGTAATTAATCTATAATGATGAAGTCCTTTTTAAAACAGTTAAGCACTACCAAAAGAAAAAAAAAGTTATTTTTCTTTCTCTCTCAATAACCTGATTTAGTATTTACCAAACAAAAGTTGAGCAAGATGTAGCAAGCTATTTTCTTCTTCAGGTTCTGTGTAACATAAGACTGGAACATTCTTTTCTTGAAGATAATTAAATAGACCACTGTGTGGTGGAACAGTTTAAACCCTTCAGTATACCCACATGTAGTGTTCATCTCCGAAGGGAAGAATAAAGAAGGGACTAGTACCAAAATCTATTTAACTGGAATCAATTCGTCTTTTCTGGGATAAGAATTGCTTATTTTAGTCCCTAGTGGAACATCTGCCATGCAATAAATAACTATGAGACTTAGAAAAAAGCTAAAATTTGACCTATGCTAAAAAGGATAATCTGTCAATAGAAGTAAACCCAGAGATAGTCCAGATGTTGGAACTGGAATTGTCACACAAGGACAATGAAATATGTAGTAAAATACTTTAAAGTATTTAAATGAAAAAGTAAAAATGGAAAAGTATGCATAATTAGATGGGAAATTTTAGTAGAGAGATGAATAATATATATACACTGAATTAGAAGAGATTGCAAAGAATATTATGCAAAGAAACCTAAACAGAAATAAGTACCGGGAAAAAAAAAGTCTTCGAGGAACCTATGTTATGTGGATATAATATATGTTTAGTGGAGTCCCATAAGGAAAGAAGTAAAGAAGTGAGTAATATGACAGAGGAAACTTATGAAGAGATGATGCTAAGAGTTTTCTAAGATTGGTCAAATGTTAACTTCACAGATGAGTAAAGCTCAGAGAAACTTAAAGATAAATACAGAGGAAACCACACCCAAGCATTTTATAATAAAACTGTTGAAACCAAAGAAGATGAGAAAATCTTAAGAGCTATCAAAGAAAAAGACACATTACACAGAGGAACAATCATTAGAAAAAATAGCTTCCAAAAGACAGTGGGATGATATCTTTAAAGTGTTGAAAGAAAACAAAAATCACTAACAACTGAGAATGTAATATGGAGTAAAAATTAAGTCCAAAATATATGCAAAAAAAACCCATCTTTTCAAACAGACAAAAGTTGAGACAATTTACCTTTAGAAGACCTGCCCTATAATAAATGGTAAAAGTAGTTTAAGTGGAAAAGAAATTATAGCAGTTGGAAGTGTTTATCTATAGGAAGGAATGAAGAACACCAAAAAGTAAAATATGAACAAAAGAAAAAAAAATTATTTTCTTTCTCTCTTTAACACAAAAACCTGATGCAAAAGCTCAGTTATTTTATTATTATTTGTGTGAAATATCCAGAATCTGCAGCACACAGATCATTCTTTGCCAGGGGGTAAGGGAAGGCAGAGAATGAGGGGAAAATTGCCCAAGGAGTAGAGTTTTACTTTAAAGCAAATGAAATGTTCTTATTTTTTCCAGAATTTTTATCCTCTACCCACAAACCTGCTGGTGATAGTGCATGTATATCATTCTTACTTACCATCTTTTTTGTTGTTGACTTTTTCAATTTGGTCTCCTACAAGTTATATGTATTATATGTATTAGTCAGGAAATTTTAGCAACAATTAATAAAAGATCCATCTCATAATGTCAAAAAAATAAATAAAACAAATGAAATATTTTGGAACTACATAGAGATGGTGGTTTATACAGCATTGTGAATATTATTGATGTCACTGATTGTACACTTAAAATTCATTAAAATGGAAGATTTTAAATTATATGTATATATGTAATCACATTGTCAATTTTAAAAACACTTTAAATATAAAGAAAAAATAGTTAAGGATGGGAGCAATAAAAACATGAAAACACTAAATATAAAAAGAGTGTGGCTCTATTAATATCAAAAAATCCAATTTAAGACAGATTATTTTTAGACATAAAGAAATGCATTTCATAGTAATCAGTGAATGCATTGAGGAAATAATATAATCCTAAATGCAGATGCAAATAACAATTCTTCAAAACACACAACACAAAAATAGAACTAAAATGTGACATTGAAAAATGTAAAATATTTAGATCTTTTAATGTTATTACCTTTGAAGTTGATAAAATCAGTGAAAACAATCTTTAAGGTTATAGAAGACCAAGACAGCACTATGAGGAAAAACACTACAGTGAACAATGACAGAATACACATTATTTTTTTTAAGGTTGTTTTTTTTTTTTGGAGAGAGAGAGTGTGCTTGTGAGTGGAGGGGCAGCGACAGAGGGAGAAGGAGGGGACCTTAAGCAGGCTCCACACCCAGCATGGAGTCTAACGTGGGGCTTGATCTCACGACCCTGAGATCATTACCTGAGCTGAAATCAAGAGTCAAACGCTTAACTGGCTGAACCACCCAGGTGCCCCATGAGAATACATATCCTTTTCAAGTATGCACAGATACACAAATATAATTTAAAAATTGGGACATAAAATTAGTGTCATTGAAATTTTTTTTTTAAGATTTTATTTATTTATTTGACAGAGAGAGACAGCGAGAGAGGGAACACAGCAGGGGGAGTGGGAGAGGGAGAAGCAGGCTTCCCGCTGAGCAGGGAGCCCGATGTGGAGCTCGATCCCAGGACCCTGGGACCAGACCTGAGCTGAAGACAGATGCTCAATGACTGTGCCACCCAGGCGCCCATGTCACTGAATTTCAAAGGACTAAAATTCTATATGTTTTCTTGTCACAGTAGTTTAACGTAGGAATCAATGAAAATAATTTAAAAATCAAAAACAGTTGGAAATTATGCAATTTCTGATTCCCCTCTTAATCATCCTCAGGTCCTCCAAATACTAAAAGTGAAATTAAAAAGTATTTTGCATTGAATGGAAATAAAAACAAAACATATCAAAGTTTGTTATTTGCATTCAAATTATTGTTTAAAAATGGGATATTTTTAAGATTAAATACTTACATTGAAAAGAAGAAAAATGAAAAATCAATGTTCTAAACTTCTACGTTAAGAAATAAATGGTAAACTAATTAAATGTAAGTAGAAGGAAGAAATTAGTAAACATAGAACTTGACATTAATAATATAGAAATGAGTAACTGAGAGAGAAAAATCAACAGTCAAAAGCCTCCTCGAGAAGATTAATAAAGTTGATAGGCCTTAGCAAAGCTAATCGAAGGGAAAAAGAAAAAAATATATAAATTTTAAAATCAGGAATAGAAAAGCTAGACATCACTACAAATTCTATATTCATTAAAGGGATAAGTATATTAAGAACACATGTATGTAAATAATTCTGCAAGTAAAATTAAGTTTATGTTTTTTAAAAACATAACCTATAAAATAATTTACTCCGCCTTAAGAAAATACTAAGCACAAATGATTTCGCCAGTTCATGCTATCAAATATTTAAAGAAGAAATGATACCAATTGTGATAGGTGATTTTATGTGTCATTTGACAGGTTTTGGCCCAGATTAAAGATTATTTCTGCTAGGGGCACCTGGGTGGCTCAGTAGGTTAAGCATCTGCCTTTGGGTCAGGTCATGATCCTGGGGTCCTAGAATCGAGCCCCACATCGGGCTCCCTGCTCAGTGGGGAGCCTGCTTCTCCCTCTCCTCCCCATTCGTGCTCTCTGTCACTATCTCTGTCTCTCTCAAATAAATAAATAAAATCTTTAAAAAAAAAGATTATTTCTGCTAGGGTATTTATGCATGAGATTAGCATTTGAATTGGTGGACTCAATCTATGCCCTAAAGTAGATTGCTTTCCCATTGTGGTTGTGCATCATCCAATCCACTGAGGCACTGAATAGAATAAAAGGCAGAGGAAGAAGGACTCTACATACCAGCCCCCTTTATTTTCTTCCTTACTATTTGAGCTGGGGCATTTTATCTTATCTTCATTGTCCCTCAGACTAAGATTTACACCACTGGCTCCCTTCTTTCTCAGGCCTTCAAACTCAGACTAAATTCTATTGTTGGCTTTCCTGACTTTCTATTTTCAGCTTCCAGATAACAAATTGTGGGACTTTTCAACTGCAATAACCATAGAAGCCAATTCCTTATAAATCAACCTCATTTTCCATAGAGAGATGGACAGATGGATGGACGGATAGATGATAGATAGATAGATAGATAGATAGATAGATAGATAGATAGATAGACAGATAGATAGATAGATAGATAGATAGCAGATACAGATAGAGAGACAAAAGTGTGTTTATATGGGGAAAAAAATGAACTTCAAACCCTTTTTACTCCATACACAATAAACTCATTCCAAATGGATCATTACTATAATAAATGTAATTGTAAATGCAAAAACAATGTATTTCTAAAAACATAAGGAGAATATCTTTGCATTTTAAATAAATGGCCAATAATGCATGAAATATTGCTCAAAATCTTTTGAGTATCAGAGAAATACCAATAAAATTCCATTGAAATATTTTACACTGTGGTAAAGGATGAAAGTAGCAAAACAAAACACACACACACACACACACACACACACACACACACAAATCCAAAATAATACTCATAAGATATAGCAAAAAAGAATCCTGGGAAATATTTTACTTACAATATTGTGACAAATATATGGAACATACTAGAGCACAATCACTTTTTTTTTGTTGTTATTGTCATTACATGGTAGGTAAAAATGTGAAAAAAAGAAAAGTCAAACCATTCTGTCCAGTAGTCATATTTCTTATTCTTCAGAGCCCCTAATCGGTTTAAAAGATTTAAATCTAGAATGCCTACTAAAAGATGAGAATTTCCAGTTAAAAAAGAATAAAGAAGGTGGAATGACTAGATTCTCTATTAAATCTTCAGAGAATTTTGCATGCAGAGGGGTAGGAAGAATGACTCTGTGAGTCATTGGAATTCCAATAATGGAATAATTCTGTTATTCTCTTAAACTTAGAGGAGAGGTTGGTATATCATTTAACAAGCACAGAGCTGTCACTCAAAAAATGCCAATTAAATTGAAATATGTAAAAAATTTGTCCCACTCATGTCAAGTCATGTATTCATGCCTTAGAACAATATTTATAGATTAATATTTGGCTTACATATTCTACAGAGGTTATTAATAGAGAAAGGGACATTCAGAATGGACCCATGTAATTTAGGGAGGGGGCAAATGAAAAAGTGAGGAAGCACTCTTTCGTAGATTTTCTTGATTTTTGTTTTTCAATAAGAAATTTGAAAATACAGTGATTTGCTGTGAGATCGAACTAATACCTTATTAATAATGGTTTTAATCAGAGCTGCATTCTATTACTGCTATTGTTTGTAGAGCAGTGGCAACAGTTACAATAGTACTATTAGAAGTGGTAACTCATGACTTTGTGGCTGATTTAAACATTTCAAGTGTAACTGAAGCACATGGTATGGCAGCACCCTTACTCCTTCTGCTAGATGAAACCTGTACACCATAAAAATGCAGACACTTAGAACTAAAATATATAGGCGATCGTTTTTAGTAGTTACTTTAAAGGCATTTTTTCTGTGACATTGGCAATTAAGTGATAAATGGATGACAGAGATGACTTCTTTTTTCTATTTTTCTCTTATATTTCCTTTCTCTTTTTCCTATGCCCTAAATTTCTTTTCCCCTCTTAATTTTCATCCCACTTTTCTCTTTTTTAATATTTAAAACTATGTCCCTGTTATATTCTGTTTAGTTACTTTTTTTTTTTTATCTTTGTCTTTATTTTCCCTTTTGGTTATTAGTCACTGCTTAAAATTCTAAGCATTTCATCCAGGAGGAACTGGTGTCAGCTCTGAACATGCACCCTAGAGAATAAAATATTCAAATATAGTACAGAAATCTATGAGGATTAACCAAGATTTAACAAGGTTTGTGATGCAGCATCTCCAACACCCATTCTCCTGTAGAAGGGACAAGTGTAAAATAAAAAGTGCTGAAGCTAATTATTTAACCCTAGTTAGGAAAACAACATAACTAACATTTTGAAATACAATTGAGCATGATTTCCCTCCAATATCCATAGTTTTATGATGAGTTTTAGCTCTGCTCTTTTGTACAAGTTTGAGTTAGGAGAGTTTTCTTAACCTCTCAGAGCCTGAAAATATTATCTATAGAACTGGGAATATGATATTCCCCTATTCACCTCAAAAGATTGTTTTTGTAAGGATAAGGAGAGAGATAAGGCATGGGAAAGTACTTTGTAATCTACAAAGCATTCTACCAATGCACAAAGTAAGGTAAAAAGAAATGAAATCGTGTTAAGTTCTTTGGTTCTCTACACATATTTTCTCAGATAAATATGAAGTAATATATTACTCTAACTGCAATATATCTTGTTGGACTTATGATTTTTAAAGCTGGGTCAATTCTATGTTCAATAAAGGGTGGAGTTTTTAATTAGAGAATAACATTCTATTGGTGTTTTGGTGTAATTTATTTAACACGAAGTGCTCATTTTCAATAATTGAATTTGTTTTAAATTTGAGAATCTATCTTTTCGATAGCACATTGAACTGTACTTCAGATATTTTGAAAATCCAAGTTACACACAAGCACACATACACATACACAATTTGTACAATGCATCTTAATAATCACACTAGTTATATAAATGACATATGTAACACTTGGGTGCACTGGAAGAAATGCATCATTAATGTACAGTTTTCTTTTTGTTGTTCAGTAGCAATAATAGGTTTAAAAAAGCCACTCATTTT
>NW_027397084.1:20861565-20916024 GCF_003265705.2 Callorhinus ursinus
TTTTGTTGTTCAGTAGCAATAATAGGTTTAAAAAAGCCACTCATTTTGTTTTATCTAATCCTTCACACATTTGCAAAATGGTAAACTAGTCTGTGTATTGAAACAGAATTTTTCTCTTTTTGATGATAGCTGTTTTGCTTATGTGTTGAAATCATGAACTTTGAGGCACAAAGTTCCCTGTGTTATAAACTGAGGTAAATGATCACTTTGGAATTGTGAATATGGGAGATAGGTAGATAGATGATAGATAGATGATAGATGATAGATAGATAGATAGATAGATAGATAGATAGATAGATAGATAAACAGAAATAGATATGTGTTTTTTGTAGTTTTTCAAAATTTTAGCTTTTTCAATGGTGGCCATACCCTTTCTATGCAGGTGAGGGAGACTGATCACTAGACTTTCAGAAAGACACACAACTGCAATCTTCATTTGTTTCTTCTCAGTGGCTCTTCTAATCCTTTGTTGTGACTTACTGTCTCCTTCAAACATGTGATGTAATAATGGCTTCTTTGCCCATGAGAATGATATGATGCAATGTTAGGCAGTTGCACATCTTGAAATGCAATTTCATAATTGTTTTAAAAAATTAGGAATGTTAAAATTGTTGAAACTCACTCTTGTCTTTGCTATTTGTATACAGAAAATCTTTCTATGACCAGATCCTGAAAATCCATGATATACCCCCTGAGAGTTCTAACCTTTTCTATACTATTAACACTAACAATAAATGACAGGGATAATAATTACTTTACTATCAGGATGTTCAGCTCAATACTCAACCAATTCTAGACCAGAGTAATTTTCTTGATAAATCCACTCATCTCTGTGTGTATGTATAATGGCTTTCTTCCAAGGAATACAAAGTCCCATACTTAACTCCCTCATTTATTTCCAAATGTGCTTCAAAAATATGTCATGATTAGAAGTGAAAATAAAAATAGAAAGTATTTATATATCAGCTAAGTGAAATGCATTGCATCAACATGCTGGAGGCTGCAGGCACTGGCTTGCTTTTCCGTAGCAAGAATAAGAAAAGAATTACAGTGTATTTGTCCTCTAATCTGTTATTTCAAATTTTTGCATTGCTACCCAACTATGTATTTGGATGTTGCAGACTAAATGTAAAGTGATCATCAAAGAAATAATAACACACCACTAGTAATCTGTAAGATTAAAAATAGTATTTTGATATTTTAACACAGGTAATCAATTTGGTGAGGCCACTGTTACTTCTGCTAATTTTATATTATATAATATATAGCCTTTATTATATAAGCTCAGTAAAATTTAAAATATATATATATGTCCTTTAATAGTTTTTAATTTCTTCAGTATGTGAATGGTCAAGAGTCTTTAAAGAACTGATCAAGGACGAAGTTGGTGGCAGGGTTTTATCTGATACGGAACTTTTGAATTCTTTTTTCTTGTATGCATTTAATGAACAATAGATTAAGCTATTGGGCTTGCAGAGGTTTTTATATAGAATTGAAATAAGTTCCCGACTCCCTCCCAGATCCTTTTGTGGTCAGTAGAGTCTCCCTTGCTAATATATCTAGATATTAGCTGATATCTGCCAGGAGAGTAGTTAAACTCTTGGAGCAGCTTCTCAGTGGGGCTATGATTTTTAAGTTACTGTGTAATGGAGTGTATTACCATTTACCATATGATGAGATAGCCTGTCTGTCAGCCAGGGAGCTATTTAAAGTTATATATAGGTCAAATGAGCCAAAAAGAGCAAAGGAAGATCAAGAATATTGAGTACCTCAAAAATAAAAAGATCAAAATATTTTAGGTACCAGGTGATTTCTTTCAATATTTGTCTTTTGTCTATTGATGAAATTGATTGTGAATCTTTGAATACATTAAGAAAAATGTATTTCAAGGGCATACATTTTTCCCTCTTGAGTCAACCATATGGTATACAGATCCTATTTCTACAAATGATTTCATATACTACTATTCCTACTTACTAATGAAAGGTATCTTAAAATTTCCAATTTACAATTCTGGGATCAAATTATGTTTTCATCTCATTAAGAATCATTAAGTGCCATTTCCTGAGTTATATTTTGTAGCTAAAACTACCATTCATTTATCATTCACTGTTTAAAGATACTAAATAAATTATGTTAAATGATAAAAAGAAACATATTTCATTTGTCTTTCCGAAGGCACCTTCACTATCAGGAACTCTGCACTATCTTGCAAAACATGGTGGTGTTTACTGTGTAAATGATTGGAGGATTTAAACAGGATATACATTATTTTCTTATTCTATAGTTAAATAGTTGAAAATGAGAAACAAGAAATTACATTTTTTAAATTATTTAAATAACTCTTACTCCACGTCAGATGAACATTGGTATTTAATATATTTTAGGTATAACTTTAATTAGAGATTTTCTATTTACCTTTCTATATTTTATCAAAATAAATAGTATTCAGTGTTCTTTTCATTTTTGTTTATACAACCTATTTTTTGATAATCATTCTGTTAAAATAATTTACAACAGTGTTTTGTAGAAGACCAAATAGTAAATATTTTACTATATTACTACATATATAGTAATATAGACAAATATATAAATATACATATATATATATATATACATATATATATATATATGAGTCCATATAAGAAAGGCAGAATCCTGAGCAAATGTTAGGGAAAATCTGTTCCTCTAAGGATAAAATCCTTTTCTAGTAAAGAGTGCCAAATGCTATATTAGGGGAATGCCAATCTTGTATCCAACATTCGGAAGCCCAGTTTAAAACCAATGATTTACTCTTTTAGCTTTATTTTTTTTTTGCTAGTTCTCCATTTTTAACTAAAATGCTTTCAAATTATTAATATACAAACAACACAAGCTTCAGAAAGTTGTATTCATGTTTTATACAACTCTACCCCTTATCATATCTAGAAAGACAACATTCCCTACTGACCCCTAACTCTCTGTCACATATTCTGAAAAATCATGTTCTGTATAAGCCTTAGTCACTAAGGGAGAAAGGGATTTAATTCCAACTCTTATTTCTTAGTTTAGTGGAATTTCTGTCCATATATGTATGGATTAATACATAGGTTGTGTCCAAATATTTAAAAATCAACTGTATTTTGTGGTTTTAATTGATTTCTTCATAACAGTTATGAGACAGGACTCTTCTTAAGGCCCTTTGTACATGGCCTCTGGGAGTGTCAATTAATATAGCCAATTTTGGAAGACAGTTTGGCATGTATCATATGATCAGTTCTTTCGCTTTTCTAACACACACTAGAGAAAAGCCCACTTCTGTGTACAATGAAATATACGAAAATAGGTTTATTAGATTATTTATGAGAGCACCAAATCGGACACAACTTATATATTAATCCATTGGTAAAGAATCTAAATGAATTACGATAGCTTTATAATATTAGATAACATGCAATTTTAAAAAAGAAGGAATGATATTGGTTGTTAAGAAGACTCATGATTGTAAAGCCAAGTAATATTCTATCAGGCAGATAGTGAGGCAGAATAATAGAATGAGGTTTAAGAGTACAAGAGAGCCAGATCTTCCGGAATTTAATCCTAGCTCTGCCACTTAATTGTTGTGTGACATTGAAGAAATTCATCTCTGTTTTTCAGTTTCTTCATCTGAAAATTTGGGGTTAATAATGTTTACCTCATATATATTTGTTGTGAAGCTTAGTGTGTGAATATTATATATTTGTATATGAATATTATTTAATACTCATGTGTGTGTATATATATATTTTAATACATGTATATATAAATAGATATGTACATATACTATAATACTATACTACAATAAACCTCATAGAGCAGCATAGACAGATATCAAAATAATAGCAGTAGTTGTATTTGGAGAAGGATATAGGGGAACATTACTCTTATCTCTCGTATTTTGATTTTAAAATATGAAAATTTCATGTATTAAGCACATAATAGAAAACAAAAAATAAATATTTCAAGCAAAGCTAATAGTAATATTCAACTTCTTCTAATGTATAACATTTTATTCTGCTATTTATTTTTTTGAAATCAAAGTACTAAACTGGTAATAATTACAATTAAACAGTAAAATAAAAAATGTAAACAAAAAGATAGATTATGAACCTGGGGAATCTTTCAAGGTAACACTTTGAGTTGGGATTTTTACACTGAATAAGATGGATATGTAGATCATAGTGGGTACTGGATATTAGGTAATTGGGACAGAATAAGCCAAACATGGAGTGAGAACAAGCAGGGAAAAAAAAGTAAGGTTTCTTTTCAGAATCCTTTACTTGAACTGTACTTTTGAGCAAGTCATCTGACTTCTCTAAACCTCTGTTTTCCCACTGAAAAACAAATATAAAACTGATTATCTCAAAGGAAAAGTGCAGGATTGAAAGCAGTAGTATATGTAGAAGGGATTTATAAATTATAAATCCCCAAATATATGTTATTATTTTATTGTCATTAAGAAATATATATGTATATATATATATATATATATACACATATACATATACATATACAGAAACAGGGAGCTCAGTCTGACTAGAAGGAAAGGATTACTTTGTCAAGAAATAGAAAATTGAGTTTATGTGTCAGATATGCCAGAATATGGAGGTATTTGGAAACACATAGGACTTGAAGGATCGGTTCAAACACTGTGCTTCAAAAAAGAATTAATTTGACAATAATACTTAAAATCATGTCTGTTTTAACAAGCTAACATTCTGAAGATTACATTCTATTCATGACACTCTCCTATGTATTTTATATGTGCTAATTTCTTTAATCTTGCAAAAGTATGAAGAAAGCACTATTATTATCCTAGAGTTATAAATTAATAAACTGTGTGTCTCTAAGTCCCAAAGAGGTTAAATAACATGACCAAGGAAATACCTAGTGAGTATTAGATCTGAGGTATGAACACACACAGCCATGTTTTTAGTACTATGCCATGGTTACTCCTTTCCATGCACTACTTCTCCTTAGGTAATGGATATAAACAAGGAAAATTGTAACTATGCAAAAATGTTTTTGACTGGAATATTAAAGAAACAAACAAACAGTGACTTAAATTAAGGGAAAACAGATCAGCTACATAAATTGGATTTCCCATTAATGCCCCCCTCCTTTACTCACACCCCTGTGTGGAGGAACCATGATAGATGTCACTAATAATAGGTGTGCATGGTGGAAAGTTTTGATATCAAGGGAGTTTTGCTAGATAGAAGTTCTTTATCTTCATCTATCATCTTTTCTCCATTAGGAGTAGTTATTTGGGTCTCTATACTTGAGAAAATAAAATCTATTTCTAGATGTGGTTCCTATTTGGGAAATAGGTTACCTTGGTTCTTAAAAACAAAAGTAAACTAGAATAAAGCACACAAATGTTTAAATATTTAGAGTAGACTCTAGTTTCTTAATGGAGTAGGGCAAAGTAGACACCAACTTTTTCTTATATGTAATCCTACCCATGGATTTGTATGTGACATCCTTGTTGAGATGAGAAGTGTACATAGCTTCTGCTCTTAAAAAATCTATGTACAGCAATAGGCAACCAGCCATGCAGATATAGCAGAGGAAAGGGAACCCTGAAAAGACAGAAAGAGAATGGTAAAATTAAAATAAAAGATAATGGATTTTCAAATATCTAAGCCAAAATAAGATGAGACACTGTAATAAAAAATCAGATGGAAAAATACTGAACTCTGGAAAGACTTTATTTTAGTTGGGAAATGTTTCTATGTTTTTAGGAATACTGAAACCAATCTTTAATTATACTATCTGAGGACATGATCATTGGGAGCATCTATTTGAAATAAAGAATTTAATGATAATAGGGAAAATGTTTTCTTATAGGAAATTATTCAGGTTTGATAGGAATCTGGTTTGTTAATATAGGAATCCTACTAATGATTCCATTATTAAATATGGGAAAAAATAGAAAAAAAAAAAAACCTTGGTATTTGGAGCAGAGAATTACTCAATACAGAAAACCAGAATCTTATACAATTTTAAAAGGGCTAAAAAAGGAAAGATGAGGAAGATTAGTTCTAATTTCAAGGGGCTCCAGAAGTGAAGAAATAGGAAGGAAGCCATTGATAATGACCTCAGTTGCCAATGACACTTAAGTAGGGGATTCTCACAGCAGGAAAATCTGAAGTTGCTGGCAATACTCCAGGTCAGCTAACAGTTGATTCCCACACAATCACTGGGTCTTGCATGAGTGCTCCTCATTAGCTGAACTCTAACAGAAGGATGTTGTGGGAAAACAGAGCTCAAGAACTACAAGAATAAAGAAGGAAACAGATATGATGCTAAACTAATTACAGACAATCCAGCACAGGTAGTGAGAAAGGTGGAAAAGTTAGAGGCAAATTTTTTGTTGGCTGTAATTCAAGATCAAGCTAATGAAAATATGGGCTAGAGTGGAGACAATGGAAGCCAAGAAGATGAATAAATCATGATATATATAGCTAGCATTTGACATATAGCTAGCTTTTTTGAGTGCTTACAATGTGCCAGGAACAATGCTCTACTATATATGTAGATATGGCCTATATTTAACAAATACTTATCTAGCACTTCCTGTGTGTCAGGAACAATTCTTAAGGCCTTACACATATTTGCTCATTTATTTCTCATAACAACTCTATGAAATAGATGCTCTTACCTGTTTTTGCACATAGAGAAATTAAGTAATGGAGATCACACAGCTAGGAAATTGCTAAAGTTCTCACAGCTAGTGCAGGACAGAGCTATGATTCAAACTCAGGTAATTTGGCTCCAGAGTCATACTATGAACAACTGCAGCCTGGTGCCTCTCATTCTAGCTTCAATAGATTACCCTATTTGTAAGAAAGTACTCCTGATTTGTTAAATGAGAAAATGAAGGGCCCAGAATGTTAAATAATTTGCCCAACATGATACATATAGTAGATTATCTGAGTATTTTGACTTAATTTTACCATTACAGAATTTGCTGACTATAGCAAACAAAGTAGAGAGAATTTGAAGATAATTTTTGAAACTACCTAACCTTGGAGGTCTGAAGAATAGTGGTGCCACTGAAGAAAATAATGTAGTAATACAGAGGATCATATTTGAAAAATGATATTCACACTGGAATGGGTTGAATCTGAGGGTATCAGAACATTCAGGTGGACATGTTTTCCATCCAGTTACAGGTCAGTTACAAATCAGGGATGAGTTTCTCCTAAAGAAGAAA
Source organism: Callorhinus ursinus (assembly GCF_003265705.2). NCBI lineage: Eukaryota > Metazoa > Chordata > Mammalia > Carnivora > Otariidae > Callorhinus > Callorhinus ursinus. Next base: position 20,868,803 of record NW_027397084.1, read on the forward strand.
AGTACTGATGGAATGTATCTGAGAACTGATCCAAGGCCTGCATATCAGGGCAAGATTAGCAGAAAGAGCACTGAGCCTTTCAAAGAAGACATAGGTACAAGGAATAAGATATTCTCAGTAGGAATTCTAGAAATACTGGGTACTGGGGTGTGTAAGAGTCAGGAATTGTTGCTCAGAAAGAAATAGAATAGAGAAGTAGCTAACTCCACCCGTCTTTTCACATATCCTATTGAATCCCCCACTATCACATTCCATATAGTTCATTTCAGATAAAAATATATATTCTATAATTTTTATAACATGTAGTATCTATTATATATAATATTATATGCATATTATATGTATTATATATATATATATATATATATATATACACCAGAGGCCATATATATATATACCAGAGGCCCATTAATGTATCCCTGTTTCACAGCCCTGTAATCCCTAAAATTTCCCTAAATATGACCTCATATATTGATCTACTTTTTGTCATTTCCTCATCACCTTTATTTTCCCTGATGCAATTTTTATTCTGGAGATCCTTAAAAGAAAATAACCCATTCATGGGAAATAACTCCTTATGTAGTCACTTACTATGTAGTGAATATTCCTTCCACTCCATTGACCTGTTAGGAACATCAGATCCTTCACTACTAATGACAATTCTGCTACATTCCAGGAAGTTTGGGTTTGGATTTGGGAATGAGATGAGACTTTTCTTATTCTTTAATATTCTTCTGAATCATTATTCACATGCCTAAATTAAGACATATCTTACATCAGTCGTTGTCACTCTTCTATATTTATTGAAATTTAGAAACTAGACTCAAATTCAGCATCAGATTCAGCCATTGTCCCTGGTGAGCTGAAGGCAGTTTGCTTCAGCTCTCATTTATATGGCTACACTCAGGACATCATTCAATCAGAACTCTCCCCGAAGCTTATTTAAACTCTCATCTGTGGGTGCCTGGGTGGCTCAGATGGTTGGGTGTCTGCCTTCGGCTCAGATCATAATCCCGAGTCCTGGGATCAGGCCCCACATCGGGCTCCTGGCTCGGCAGGGAGCCTGCTTCTCCCTCTCCCTCTGCCACTCTCCCTGCTCATGCTTTCTCTCTCTCTCTCTCAGTGTCTCTATGTCTCAAATGAATAAAAAAAAAAAAAAAAAAAAGTGTAGGGCGCCTGAGTGGCTCAGTCGTTAAGCATCTGCCTTTGGCTCAGGTCCTGGTCCCAGGGTCCTGGGATCGAGTCCCACATCAGGCTCCCTGCTCAGCGGGAGGCCTGCTTCTCCCTCCCCCACTGCCCCTGCTTGTGTTCCCTCTCTCGCTGTGTGTCTCTGTCAAATAAATGAATAAAATCTTTAAAAAAAAGTATAATAAATAAATAAATAAATAAATACTCTCATCTGTATTTAGCTCTCTCACTCTCTTACTCCACCTGCCATCTACCCAATTGCTTAAATCAGAAATCTGATACCATCCTAAATCCTACTACTTAGCATTTTCCCTAACCATGAACCATCAGAGCCTTTCCGTTTTCTCAGTTTTATACATTTTTTCTATACCCTCTAACTACCCTTCCCAAAACCACCATTATCTTATCTATGAATGAAAACTGAGAGAGCTTTTTCATTTCCTTTTCATCTTCCCCTTCTCCAATCCATCCTTTATACTGTATGCACAGTGATTTTTTTTTTAAGATTTTATTTATTTACTTGAGACAAAGAGAGTAAGCAAGAGAGAGAGAGAGCAAGAAAGAGAGCCCACACTGATATGAGGAATTCTTAATCTCAGGAAACAAACTGAGGGTTGCTGGAGTGGTGGGGGGTGGGAGGGATGGGGTGGCTGGGTGATAGACATTGGGGAGGGTATGTGCTATGGTGAGCGCTGTGAGTTGTGGAAGACTGTTGAATCACAGACCTGTACCTCTGAAACAAATAATGCAATATATGTTAAGAAAAAAAAGAAGATAGCAGGAGGGGAAGAATGAAGAGGGGGAAATCAGAGGGGGAGACGAACCATAGGAGATGATGGACTCTGAAAAACAAACTGAGGGATCTAGAGGGGAGGGGGGTGGGGGGATGGGTTGGCCTGGTGATGGGTATTAAAGAGGGCATGTTCTGCGTGGAGCACTGGGTGTTATACACAAACAATGAATCGTGGAACACTACATCAAAAACTAATGATGTAATGTATGGTGATTAACATAACAATAAAAAATTTAAAGTTAAAAAAAAAAGAAAGAGAACCCACAACTGTGGGGGGCAGGGAGGCTGAGGGAGAAGCAGATTCCTCCCTAAGCAGGGAGCCTGATGTGGGACTAGATCCCAGGACTCTGGGATCATGACCTGAGATGAAGGCAGATCCTTAATCAACTGAGCTACCCAGTTGCCCCTGCAGAGTGATATTTGTAAAATGCCAAGTGATTCTGTCACTTTCTATCTTGATGCCTTTGATTTTCATGCTATTGCCTGTAATAAGCGTCAGCAAACTTTCCGTAAACAACCAGATAGTAAATATTTTAGGCTTTACAAGTCATATGTTCTTGCCCAGTTGCTCAATCTTGATGCTGTAACACAGAATGAATCATAGAAAACACATAAACCAATGGGCATTGCTGGGTTCAAATGAAAGTTTATTTACAAAAACAGGTGGCAGGTGGATTTGGCCCATGGGGTTGTAGTTTCATTAGCCCTAGCCCAGAGAATAAAGCTCAAAATCTTGACCTTTGCTTATATATTTGTAGTCACTATTTCATATGTTATTTCCTCAATCTGGAGCAGTCTTATGAAACTGTTCATGAAGAAGCAAATTTCTTTTCTTTTTTTTTTTTTTTGGTTCAACGTAAACGTCAAATACTCAGAGCAGGCTATCCTGACCCCTGATTAAGTACCATGTTCCTGTGGTGTTCTGTTTTTCTTCTCCCTTCTGCATTTGTTTTGTACTTTTTTCAGGAATAACATAATATAGTGGTCCAGTGAATGGAGCCACATTTCTTGGTTCAAATCCTGGCTCCATCACGTTCTAGGTGTTTGATTTTAAACAAGTTGCTTAACCTCTTTCTCTGTTTTGCTCATTTATAACACAGAAAGGATGATAGTACTTAAAAGATGTTATAAATATTAAAAGAGTTAATATTTATAAAGTATTTAGAGCAGTGTCTGGAACATAGTCACTGCTAAATAGCAGTCTATTTTCATTAGATTCCCCATTTTCCACTAAACATAAACTCTAGAGTGTGAAAATGCCTCGTGTTCACTATTCTATCTCTAGAATATGTCACACAGGATGTATACTATAAATAGTAAATTAACAAATGGATTATATCCTTTATTAAACCATTATATAAATATATGTGATTCCTTTATTTTCTCACTGTCAAATTGTTTACCTGATTTTTGTCTAGAATATAAATTCTATGTGGGCAAAGACTACTACATTCATAAATGTATAACCAAATAATAGTTGATTAATAAATATAGACGGATGAGTGTATACCTACCCATAACTCTCAGAATAAAGTCCCAGTTCTACAGCTCCAAGGCCCTTTGTGGTGCGGCCATTGGACTTCACTGGAACCTAATCTGTCACATTTGTTTTTGCATGCTCCAACCAGAATGAAATATTTGCAGTTCACATCAGCTCTCTCTTCATGCCTGTGCACGCCCTCTTTCCCTATTCTAGAACACTCCTTATCCATCACACATACCCACATGACACAATCCTTTCTAAATGCTATGAGTAAACTCTTATTTATCTTCCTGGTTTAAACATGTATTTATATTTCTGCAATCATAGTTATTTCCTGACTCCTGAAACTTAATATAGGTACCCCTTCTTTATGTTTTGGTTGCAAGCACCCTGTGCGTACTGCAGTTAAGTACTTACACACTGAATAGAAATTGACTGATTGTCTTCCCGACTAAACTGAACTTATTTCAGGGACTATATTTTGTTCACTGTTATATCCCAAGAATTTAGCACAGTTACTTGAAAAAGTAAATATCCAACAACTATGTGATGAACAAGTGAAAATAAATGTTTATTGAGTATCCAGTAGATTTGGTGTGAAAAAAAGAGAAATCAATCATTCTGCACTTAAGACATCCATAATTTGGCCTAACCTATGAGATTTAAAGTCTGAAACCTACATTGTATTTGTATTCAAATTTATTATGTAAATAAAGCAAATGTCATTCTGGAGGTAAGGAGTGATTGTATTTTTTAGAATGTAAAAATAAAATGTTAGTGCTTGGTCACTTAGCCGGTGATTAGATCATCTAAATTTATAAAACTCACAAATTAAAAAGTTTTTATGAGGAACTATAAGTTGATTTGTATACTTTAAGCAGTGTGTAGATGTTATTTTACACCTGAGATATAGTCTTACTGTTTAATATTTTACAAGTCATTTTTATTACCCTCTCACTACATTAGAGACAATTTTCATCTGTTAAGATGATTTTTATGTGATATTCTGAGCCTAACTGGTCTCTTGCTCTTCAGAGATATGGAAGGAAAACAACCTGCTAAAATACAAAATAAATTCTTACTAAAATTTATTTTTTATTACCTTTATAATAGCTTCTCTTCTAGCTCTTTGTCACGATTACTTGGAGATCAGATTGCTTACCTAAGAACAGGGGGAAAATGAAGCGGGGGGTAATCGGAGGGGGAGATGAACCATGAGAGACTATGGACTCTGAGAAACAAACTGAGGGTTCTAGAGGGGAGGGGGTGGGGGATGGGTTAGCCTGGTGATGGGTATTAAGGAGGGCACGTCCTGCATGGAGCACTGGGTGTTATACGCAAACAATGAATCATGGAACACTACATCAAAAACTAATGATGTAATGTATGGTGATTAATATAACATAATAAAATTAAAAAAAACAGTCTACCTAGGCAAGGAGTTTACTAGAATTTCAAAAAGATAAAAATGTCAGATTTACATGTTTTGAACAAAGGTTTCCTTTAGTTTTATAGCAGAATAAAGCATATTCTAGAAATAAATATATAATATATATTTCCTTTTTAATAATGTCTATTTCTAAACATTACTTTTTTAACTAATACACTACTCCCCTCTTTCCATAAAGTTGCTAAAATATGGCAACAAATACATCATATTTTTTGATGGTTTAAATTTTCATTTAAATATAATTTCAACTTACAAAAAATTTGCAAGAATTAGAAAAGTATGAAGAACATCTGTATATTCTTTACTCAGATTGATCAGTTGTTAACCTTACTACATTTGCTTTATCATTTGCTCTACCTCTCCCAGTAGACCTCTCTGTCTCTCCCTCCTTGTATTTGAGGTTAAGTTGCATATGGGACGGCCCTTTCCCTAAGTACATCAGATTGTAATTTATAAGAATAACATTTTTTTTGTTACAGAACCACAGAATAGTTACCTATTTAACAAATTTAGTATTGATTCTTACATACCATCCCAAATCCATTTTTACCAATTGAAACCATAATGCTATCTATAGTACTTTTTGGGATCCAACTGAGGATTCAGTCTAGACACGGGGATTGCATTTAGCTGCCATGTCATTTTGACCACCTATAATGGGAAACATTTCCACAGCTTTTCTTTGTCTTTCATGAAATTGACTTTTGTGATTATTACCATTTCCTCCTCATTTTGAAATATAGAGCATTTTTCATTTTGTGTTGGTCTAATGTTTCCTCATGATTTTAATCGGGATATGTAATATTGGCTGCAGTCTGATAGATGGTGTCTTGTCCTCTTCAGGACATCACATCTGGAGGCACACAGTGCCCATCTCTCTCCACTGGTGATATTAATTCTGATGAGTTTATCAAGGTTTTGTCTAATTCCTTCACCATATTCATAATGCTTATTTTTCCCTTGCAACCAGTAAGCAACTTTTAGGAAAACACTTTAAGAACATGCAAATAACCTGCTTTTGATCATAATTTATCCTTAGATATAATGCCCACGGATGATTCTTGCTTGATATACTCTTTTTTATTTTTTAACCTATAATGTATTATTTGTTTCAGAGGTACAGGTCTGTAATTCATCAGTCTTACACAGTTCACAGCACTCACCCATGGTACATATCCTCCACAATGTCCATCACCCAGCTACTCCATCCCTCCCACCTTCTCCCCTCCAGGAACCCTCAGTTTGTTGCCTGAGATTAAGAGTCTCTTATGGTTTGTCTCCCTCTCTGGTTTTGTCTTGTTTCATTTTTTCCTCTCTTCCCCTATGATCTTCTGTCTTGTTTCTCAAATTCCTTGTATCAGTGAGATCATAGGATACTTGTCTTTCTCTGATTGACATTTTTGGCTTAGCATAATACCCTCTAGTTCCATCCACATCATTGCAAATGGCAAGATTTTGTTCCTTTTGAAGGCTGCATAATATTCCATTATATACATATACCACTTCTTCTTTATCCATTCATCTGTCGATGGACATCTTGGCTCTTCCCATAGTTTGGATATTGTGGACATTGCTGATATAAACATCGGGATACATGTACTCCTTCAGTTCACTACATTTGTATCTTTGAGGTAAATACCTAGTAGCGCAATTGCAGGGTCATAGGGTAGCTCTATTTTCAACTTTTTGAGGAACCTCCACACTGTTTTCCAGAGTGGCTGCACCAGCTTGCATCCCACCAACAGTGGAGGAGGGTTCCCCTTTCTCTGCATCCTCGCCAACATCTGTCATTTCCTGACTTGTTAATTTTAGCCATTCTGACTGGTGTGAGGTGGTATCTCACTGAGGTTTTGATTTGGATTTCCCTGATGGTGAGTGATGTTTAGTACTTTTTCATGTGCCTGTTGACCATTTGGATGTCTTCTTTGCAGAAATGTCTGTTCATTTCTTGATTGGATCATTTGTTCTTTAGGTGTTGAGTTTGATAAGTTCTTTATAGATTTTGGATATTAGCCCTTTATCTGATATGTCATTTGCAAATATTTTCTCCCATTCTGTCAGTTGTCTTTTGGTTTTGTTGACTGTTTTCTTTGCTGTGCAGAAGTTTTTTACCTTGAAGAAGTCCCAATAGTTCATTTTTGCCTTTGCTTCCCTTGCCTTTGATGACGTTTCTAGGAAGGAGTTGCTGGGGCTGAGGTTGAACAGGTTCCTGCCTGTGTTCTCCTTTAGGATTTTGAAGGACTCCTGTCTCACATTTAGGTCTCTCATCCATTTTGAGTCTATTTTGGTGTGTGATGCAAGGAAATGGTCCAGTTTCATTCTTCTGCATGTGGCTGTCCAATTTTCCCAACACCATTTGTGGAAGAGACTGTCCTTTTGCCGTTGGACATTCTTTCCTGCTTTGTCGAAGATTAGTTGACCATAGAGGTGAGGTCCATTTCTGGGCTCTCTATTCTGTTCCATTGATCTATGTGTCTGTTTTTGTGCCAGTACCATACTGTCTTGATGATGACAGCTTTGTAATAGAGCTTAAAGTCCGGAATTGTGATGCCACCAGCTTTGCTTTTCTTTTTCAACATTCCTCTGGCTATCCAGGGTCTTTTCTGGTTCAATAGAAATTTTAGGATTATTTGTTCCATTTCTTTGAAAAAAATGGATGGTATTTTGATGGGGATTGCATTGAATGTGTAGAATGCTCTAGGTAGCATTGACATCTTCACAATATTTGTTCCTCTAATCCATGAGCATGGAATATTTTTCCATTTCTTGTGTCTTCCTCAATTTCTTTTATAAGTATTTTATAGTTTTCTGAGTACAGATACTTTGCCTCTTTGGTTAGATTTATTCCTAGGTATCTTATGGTTTTGGGTGCAATTGTAAGTGGGATCGATTCCTTAATTTCTCTTTCTTCTTTCTTTTTGTTGGTGTATAAAAATGCCACTGATTTCTGTGCATTGATTTTATATCCTGCCACTTTATTGAATTCCTGTATGAGTTCTAGCAATTTTGGGGTGGAGTCTTTTGGGTTTTCCACATAAAGTATCATATCATCTGCAAAGAGTGAGAGTTTGACTTCTTTGCTGATTCCGATGCCTTTTATTTCTTTTTGTTATCTGATTGCTGTGGCTGGGACTTCTAATACTATGTTGAATAGCAGCGGTGATAGTGGACATCCCTGACGTGTTCCTGACCTTAGGGGGAAAACTCTCAGGTTTTCCCCATTGAGAATGATATTTGCTGTAGGTTTTTCATAGATGGCATTTATGATATTGAGGTATGTAGCCTCTATCCCTATACTCTGAATCATTTTTATCAAGAAAGGGTGCTGTACTTTGTCAAATGCTTTTTCTGCAACTATTGAGAGGATCATATGGTTCTTGTTCTTTCTTTTATTAATGTATTGTATCACATGGATTGATTTGTGGATGTTGAACTACTCTTGGAGCCCAAGGATGAATCCTACTTGGTCGTGGTGAATAATCCTTTTAATGTACTGTTGGATCCTATTGGCTAGTATTTTGGTGAGAATTTTTGCATCCATGTTCATCAAGGATATTGGTCTGTAATTCTCCTTTTTGATGGGGTCTTTGTCTGGTTTTGGGATCAAGGTAATGGTGGCCTCATAAAATGAGTTTGGAAGTTTTCCTTCCATTTCTATTTTTTTGGAACAGTTTCAGTAGAATAGGTATTAATTCTTCTTTAGATGTCTGATAGAATTCCCCTGGGAAGCCATCTGGCCCTGGGCTTTTGTTTCTTAGGAGATTTTTGATGACTGCTTCAATTTCCATAGTGGTTATAGGTCTGCTCAGGTTTTCTATTTCTTCCTGGTTCAGTTTTGGTAGTTTATACATCTTTGGGAATGCATCCATTTCTTCCAGAATATCTAATTTGCTGGCATATACTTGCTCATAATATGTTCTTAGTATTGTTTGTATTTCTTTGGTGTTGGTTGTGATCTCTCCTCTTTCATTCATGATTTTATTTATTTGGGTCCTTTCTCTTTTTTTTCTGATAAATCTGGCCAGGGGTTTATCAAAACCAGCTCCTAGTTTTTTGATCTGTTCTACTGTTCTTTTGGTTTCTATTTCATTGATTTCTTCTCTGATCTTTATTATTTCTCTTCTGCTGGGTTTGGGCTCTGTTCGCTCTTCTTTCTCCAGCTCCTTCAGGTGTAGGGTTAGGTTGTGTATTTAAGACCTTTCTTGTTTCTTGAGAAAGGCTTCTATTGCTATATACTTTCCTCTGAGGAGCACCTTTGCTGCATCCCAAAGATTTTGAACAGTTGTGTTTTCATTTTCATTTGTTTCCTTGAATTTTTTTAATTCTTCTTTAATTTCCTGGTTGACCCATTCATTCTTTAGTAGGATGCTCTTTAGCCTCTATGTATTTCTGGAGAACATTCTGGAGACTCTTCCATGTGCACTAGAGAAGAATGTGTATTCTGTTGCTTTGGGATGGAATGTTCTGAATTTATCTGTGAAGTCCATCTGGTCCAGTGTGTTATTTAAAAACTTTATTTCCTTTTTGATCTTTTTCGTAGATGATCTGTCCATTTCAGTGAGGGGGGTGTTAAAGTCTTCTACTATCATTGTATTGTCAATGTATTTCTTTGAGTTCGTTATTAATTGGCCTATATAATTGGCTGCTCCCATGTTCGGGGCATAGATATTTACAATTGTTAGATCTTCTTGTTGGATAGACCCTTTAAGTATGATGTAGTGTCTTTAATCATCTCTTATTATAGTCTTTGGTTTAAAGTCTAATTTGTCTGATATAAGGATTGCCACCCCAGATATCTTTTGATGTCCATTAGAATGGTAAATGGTTTTCCACCCCCTCACTTTAAATCTGGAGGTGTCTTTGGGTCTAAAATGAGTCTCTTGCAGATAGCATATTGATGGGTCTTGTTTTTTTATCCAATCTGATAGCCTGTGTCTTTTGATTGTGGCATTTAGCCCATTTACATTCAGGGTAACTATTGAAAGATATGAATTTAGTGCCATTGTATTGCCTATAAGGTGACTGTTACTGTATATTGTCTGTGTTCCTTTCTGGTCTATGTTACTTTCAGGCTCTTTCTTGGCTTAGAGGATGCCTTTCAATATTTCTTGTAAAGCTGGTTTGGTGTTCTCATATTCTTTTAGTTTTTGTTTGTCCTGGAAGCTTTTTATTTCTCCTTCAATTTTCAATGACAGCCTAGTTGGATATAGTATTCTTGGCTGCATATTTTTCTCATATAGTGCTCTGAATATAACATGTCAGTCCTTTCTGGCCTGCCAGGTCTCTGTGGATAGGTCCACTGCCAGTCTAATGTTTCTAGCATTGTAGGTTACAGACCTCTTTTCCCAAACTTCTTTCAGCATTTTCTCTTTGTCTCTGAGACTTGTGAGTTTTACTATTAGATATTGGGGTGTTGACCTATTTTTACTGATTCTGAGGGGGATTCTCTGTGCCTCCTGGATTCTGATGCCTGTTTCCTTCACCAGATTAGGGAAGTTTTCTGCTATAATTTGCTCCAATATACCTTCTGCCCCTCTCTCTCTTTCTTCTTCTTCTGGGATCCCAATTATTCTAATGTTATTTCACTTTATGGTATCACTTATCTCTCGACTTCTCCCCTCATGATCCAAAATTCATTATCTCTCTTTTTCTCAGCTTCTTTATTCTCCATCATTTGGTATTCTATATCACTAATTCTCTCTTCTGCTTCATTTATCCTAGCAGTTAGAACCTCCATTTTTTTTGCACCTCATTAATAGCCTTTTTTTATTTCAATTTGGTTAGATTTTAGTTCTTTTATTTCTCCAGAAAGGGCTTCTCTAGTATCTTCTATGCTTTTTTCAAGCCCAGTTAGTATCTTTATAATCGTCACCCTAAACTCTAGTTCTGACATCTTACTAATGTCTGTATTGATTAGATCCCTGGCAATCGGTACTGCCTTTTTCTTTTCTTCTTTTTTTTTTAGGTGTGAGTTTTTCCATCTTATCATTTTGTTTTCCAAAAAGTGACCACTTTTCTGTTCATAGTATTGCTGCTATTTTTTTCTTTGACCTGTTATTGAGTTTGTAGGTGTTTAGAATGATTTGATAACTATCTGGCTGACTTCCTGGGAAAAAACGAAATTTAGGTCTCCTACTCCTCTGCCACCTTGTTCCTTTCCCCTTGATCCACTCTTAATGTGATGGCTGTATAACACTGTTTTTTTCAAATCTAGCACTCCCTCCCTCCTTCCTCAGTTACACATTTATAATCTGATTTATGATCTATTATCTTTAAGGACTCACACATCTTTATTTTTAATTTTTTATAATTCATTAATGTATTGAATTACTTTGCTCCCCAAATTGTCTTATTTGTATAATAATACTAGTCAAATTGTCTTATTTGACTAGTAACATGACCCAATTATTATTATTATTAATTACTACTACTACTATTACTTTATTATTTTCTGGTGTAAGATATTCCGTCTTATATATACCCTGGCCCAGCCCTATAAAAAACTTCTCTTAGGATCCCTGGTTCCTTTTAGTGAAGAATGGTATCTGTTACTAAGATTAGGTATTAGATGTGCTCATTGCTATTAGAGTGCAATTATTACCTAGGCCTTTTAGGGGACAGTGTTAGAAAATATATGCATGCATATACATACATACATAGAACATATGTACAAATGTAATCACTCATGCAAATGCACATATTGCCATGCATATGCACAAACATAAATAGGTACATACATATAAGTGTACATACACATACATAAAATTATGCACATGATATACATATTTTAGAAATCAGGAGTTTACATTAATGCCTCCAGTTCTTATGCATCATCACAGCTTTCATTTTTTTTTTTTTAAGATTTTATTTATTGAACTTACAGAAACACAGCAAGAGAGGGAACACAAGTGGGGGAGTGGGAGAAGGAGAAGCAGGTTTCCCACTGAGCAAGGAGCCCAATACAGGGCTCGATCCCAGGACCCTGGGAATGACCTGAGCCGAAGGCAGATGCTTAATGACTGAGCCACCTGGTCCCCCCACCACAGGTTTCTTTCTTGCTTCCTCCATTCCATATTTGCCATCTCTTCTTCCTCATTGAGAACATTGGCTTGCAAAAGTGTCAACACATATCTTTTCCTCAGTCCTATAATACGTCTAAAATTGTTTCAGAATTCTTTAGCTATATCACTACAAAAAGTAAACTTACTAAAAAGATTTCAAGGTTTGTTTGCAACTTTCACTCCCACCAGACTTAGAATATACTGTCAAATATTGTTTCTAAGTTATTTTGGTTCTTTCTTTTTTCTTCCATCCCTACCTTCTTCCTCTCTCATTCACTCCCTCCCCCTCTTCCTCTCCCCCTCACTCCTTCCCTCCATCCTTCCCCTTTCTCTCCCTCTCTTCTCTCTCTTTCTCTGTTTCTTTCTTTTCCTCTTTTCAGTATGGTTATGGTATTCCTTTGAAATACATCTGGAAACATTTATTTAAATTTGCTTCCTTTGCTATATGTTTATCTTTTGCATTATTAGTTATTTAATTGCATTTTATTGAAAATGTAGACCATTAACATGCTTATAAAAGTCAAAACAAAATAAAAATAAGGTATATCCTCTACTTTTTTATATATTATAAACAAATATATAGCTTTTAATATTTTAGTACTCTTTTTACTTGAGAATATTTCCTTAACTAATTCCATATCAGTACATAAATATTTCCTTTTTTATAGCTGATATTGTAATTGTACATTTTCAGTTTTGTGTATGTACAACAGTGTATTGACACAATCCCCCAAGTTTGTCTCTTAATATTTTGTAATTATAAATGATGCTCTAAACTCATGCATGTGACTTTTTGTATTATTGGAGTTGTATCATCAAGATGCATTTCTATGAGTGGGATTGCAAAATAGAAATGTAAAGGCATATGCATTGGGCTTTTGTTAGACATTGTCAAATTCCTTTCCAAAGGGATTGTATCAGTTTTCATTCCTATCACACTAAATATGCAAGTGCCTAGTTTCTCACAGTCTTGCTCGTTCTCAAGTTTCTGCTGGTTTGCTAATCTAGTGGGTGAGAAATGGAATTTCAGTGTACTTTTCAGTGCATTTCTCTTTTTATGAAGTTGAATTTAATTCCATGTGTTTAAATGATATTTTTATAAATATTTTTGTTTATGTTTTTTCCCTATTTCCTAAATTTTTGGATTTTTATCTCTGTTTTTTAAATATTCTTTATATATTAGTAATAGTAATCCTGTATCTGTGATGTGTGTTGAAAAAATATATATACATTTACATCCCTGGTCCATTTGGAGTTTATTCTTGTGTATGGTGTGAAAAGTTTTAACTTTTTCCAAATATATTCAGTGGTTCCAGCACCATTTATTTTCCAAAGAATTATCTTTGTCCCAGTGATTTCAGCTATTTTAAATATCATGTAATAGATTTAAATAAATCTGTAGTTGGCTTTATATCTGGATTTTCTCTTCTATTCCATTGATCTTTCTGTCTAGTCAAGTATTTATTTTAATTATAGTATACTTGTAGTATGCTTTAGTACCTGGCAGGACTGGCTCTCCCTCATAGCTCTTCCGATATACCGTTTTCTAGCTGTTATGATAGCACAATTTTTTAAACCTGCAAAAAATGGAACTGTTACTTTCATTTATCTATGTTTCATGGTCAGTGTTAATTTTTAGAGAACTTCCATGACCCTTCCACCTAAATTAAGCCTGAAATATGTACTATTTTACTACATTTTCTTATTCCCACTCATAGTGTATATCAGCATACATAATTATATTATTATTTTTGAGATCAGTTACTTAGTGTCCATCTTCTTGCATGCAATAGGCTTTTGGTGATGGTCATCATGCTGGAAGAGAGAGTACTAAAGGCAGGACATGGAAAATACCACACATAGCTAAAAATCCTTGTTTATGAGCATATACGGAGAACCTACATGACACTCCATTAAATAATTCATGGGCTTTGTGGAGGAGGAAAGGTTCAGTAATAGCAAGTAAGGGAAAGAATTGGTGAAATGTACAGTAAGATTTATAAAACTGAACTTTCTGTCACTTATATGCAATAAAATATTCATGAGGGAAGGGTGCAGAATGGGTCACAAGTCCCTACTGAGCCGATGAATATCCAGAAAATTAGATGATGGATAGCATGGAGAGTGAAATGAAGTGTGAATTTTTGAGTTCTTGCCATCATCAGGGATATTCAACGCAGCTCTATACTCTCTGCATCCTTTCCAAATTCAACGTGGTCACTGCCTCTGATACATTTTAAGAATGAATACACAGTTTTAATGTCCCAAAAAATCCAAATGCCAAAAAAAAAAAATCACAGCTCTAGGGAAAATAAGTCAAAAGAAAAAAAATTGATTTAGAAGAAATATAGTAATAGCAATATAAATACCAACGTGTCTGATGATCATTGCAGGACACAAGTATTAACACTGGATTGTATAAAATAGATCTCATCACTGTATTTATATTTAAACCTCAGATCTTAGTGGAAGGACGTTTTCTTTGAAAAATATTAGAAGAGCATTTCTTTTTGAAATATATCAGAAGTTATTTCCCAGAATTAGCCAAATGGATAAAATATATCTCTCACTTGGTTTTGCCAAATTCTACATCATGACTCTCATTGTTGGAGGAGATTGAATCTTGACTTCTGTGATATGAGAAGGAAATTCAACTATTTTTAGAACACACTACATATTTTAAATTTAAATATCACAACAAACTACAAATTGACAAATCTTAGCATGTGACAGAATTAGAAATTGAACCATAACTGACTTCTTTCTAATGTCAATGTCCTGACCTCTACAAAATATTCTTTGATGAGTATTACTGGTATGAAATATTTATGAATTATGACATATAGTTTTATTTATATCTTTTAAGCTCTTCGAATTCTTGAAAGAAAAGTTGCTAGACTTTTCTTCCAGTTAATCATATTAAATATGGTAGATTATTCACACTTTCTAAGTAAGTTCACTGAAGGAAAAAGAATTAATAAAAAGTAACAGATGGTAATTTCTTTAAATAAAAGTATAAAAAGAATATGCACAATTAAATTCTAATTAGAAAAGGTCAATTAGTAGAAAGGCAAAATGGTTTGCAATCTTAAGCAACATACTGAAAATTCAAGGCTTGGGGATTTCTACTCTTCCATTGAGAGAAGTTAGAGTTAAAGCATAGCGAAGGATAAAGTAATTATCTGGTAAACTTCGATATGTTCATATTAAAATCTTGAGAAATCATGCAAATAAAATGCTTTTAGAGTCTTGTTTAACTATGTCAAAAGCTTAATTTGTGGAAAGATATCAACAAAGCTTACTGTATTTTAGTTTCTTGACACAGACAAGATATGGACTTCAGCAATTATAATTGATTAATACGTATTTAGCATTAAGCTAATCATAGCACAAAGATAGGTTTGCAAATAAGTTACTGAAAAATTCTTTAGAATATCCGACCTCTGTACTTCAGAGCTTTCATTTCAGAGAAGAGCAATATTAAAAGAAACACAAAGGTAGAACTAAGCCAGTGTGAATTTTATGGTAAAGAGGTTTTAAAAGTTGTGTATGTTATATGAATGTATTGTATTTTATCTTTTTACAACAGTATCACTTTGGTGAAAACGGTTTGAAGGTTGCTTAGTGTTTTAAAGGGCCATGTGATTTAAAAAGAAAAGGTGGGATAGAATAAGACCAAGAATGATGCTGAATTACCTATTGTAAAATTACCTATAGTTAAATTCACATTAATTTCTGGCTTTTTGTCAGAAAACTGTCTTATTTTCCTCCTAGGTAAGCAGAGCACACTAAAAGTCTGTACAATTACTTGGCAAAATAAAAATAATCCACAAAGTAACATGATTGAGTTGACTGTGTTACACAGAAAAAATCATTGAGTAAGCAGCAGAGTAAAAGATTTAGGGATCTCCTTGAAGAGTAGCATTGAGTAGGTATCTATATGTTGATTCTATATGACTGAAAGAACCAGCGCAAGGCCAATTAGATAGATTGTTGTGGACATCCATGGCTGGCTTTAAAACACTCAAAGTAAACAAGATCTACATTGACCATGAAGAAACAGTGCATCAGTCAAATTGACTGGGATTTGGTGCACTAGGAAAATGACCAAATGCATCTGATAAATTCGACTGCACTTCAGTTGTTTCAGCTGGGTCTATCTGACATTTGTTCTAGGCAGTAGATTTTGCAATGAGAGAATCAGGTTCATTAACTGTTAAACACTTTGGGGTATAAAAATTCCAGTGCTTCATTTCTTATGACAAAATTTAATAAAGGACAGAAATTAACACAACATTAATCTATGCTAGTGACAAGGATTGAAATATAAATGAGAACTGGAAAAGGTTTCCTATTTCTTATGCCTTCAGATTATAATTCAATATTACTCTCTACTTTTATGTCTAAATAGAAAAGCATATAGCCTATGAATTTTTATGATATATTGTATTTATGTATTTATCCTTACATTTATTTATTAACTTTCTTAGAACTAGTTTCCTATCTAAAAACTCATAGCACCATATGTAAAGCATTATATATTAAATGGATAAGAATACAGAATTGAAAATGAGAGGAGTGGGAAGAGGAGAGCCAAGGTTATTGTTGTGTTAGGATAAATTAACTTAATGAGAATGGATTTAGGAAGGTGTTGGAATAAAAGTCCCTGACAGACCTCAGTGTCCGAAAATGATGTGAGTCTGTGTGTTCAGATTGTACTGAACTATTTTCAGATTACCAAAAAATTCAGGATAAGGACTTTCTCAAAGGTCCTTTCATTTTTTTTCTTCTAAATGTATTAAACAGGGTGCCTGGGTGGCTCAGTCGTTAAGCATCTGCCTTCGGCTCAGGTCATTGTCTCAGGGTCCTGGGATCGAGTCCCACATCGGGCTCCCTGCTCCGCGGGAAGCCTGCTTCTCCCTCTACCACTCCCCCTGCTTGTGCTCCCTCTCTCGCTATGTCTCTCTCTGTCAAATAAATAAATAAAATCTTTAAAAAATAAATAAATAAACGTATTAAACAACATTTAAATAGATATGTAATTATGGAAGAATCTTCAAATCTATAACCCCTCAGAAAAAAGATAGAATTAGATAAGAAAAGTTGAAAGTAAAAAAAAAATTCTGTATAGAAGTAACTTTTGTAACTATAAGTAAATTTATGATGTATTATGTCCTGCCAATATGAATAAAACCTAAGTCAATACTTATTTAATGTTATGAATTACTACATTTACTCTTCAAAAATTATTTGATTTGAAGATCAATTATATTCCCTAGGTTTCCATATGCTAACTATAAATTTGTATTTTGAATTAATTATGACCCTTTAATGGAAGCATAATAGTTTCCTTATACAGTAATTCATTCTAAATATAATTATGTAAGATTTTCTTGAATAACTAACATTGAATGCATATCATAAAACCAACAATTTCAAGGTTATTTTAGTTCAGAACTGGCAGAATTCTGCTAAATTTTGCAATATTTTAAACTAATTTGATCACTATATGGTATGTCTCCAAAGTCTTCCATTAATTAAATCAGATTTGGATTACTGCGTCTCAAGGAGAAGTTTCTAATGTCTTTTTGTTTTCCCCAAAACTAACTATGCAGTCCTTTGGAGGTCTTCTTACATACTCAGGCAAAGAGAGACTATTTAATCTAATTCTCTAATTCTCAAGACAAGAAAAATATGGGCATTAAAAACATTTCTTATTCTCTGAAGGATACTGTTTCATAAATGTTTTTACTTCAGTAAGAAGCAAAAAAAAAAGTTGTTAAAAATAATAGAATAATAATAAGAGAAACCGGGACCACTGTAAATTATCTAATGTTATTTAGTTTGTGAAGGAAAATAACCATAGAACTCATACTGCCTCAACTACCAAACACACACTCTGAGATATTAATTTGGTTTTTTATTTTAATAAAATAAATTCAACAGAGGAAAATTGCTACATTTACTTACCAACCAATGCATTAACCTACCTTATATACCTGGATGTATGCTCCTATGTTTCCTTTTAATCAATGATCTCTCTTTATTTGCATTAAATACCAACAATTTCATTTATGCACTGGATCTCATCACATTTCCTGTTTTTCAAGGACTACTCCTAAAGTTGTTCATTTTATCGTCTCTGTCTTCTGCCTTATCAGTTTTCCCTCTTTCTACTAGATATTCCCATCATGAAACTTTGTTAAAATGATTCTCCCTTGACTATGTACCTTCTTCCAGCTCCTACTTCGTTTCTCAGTTCCCTTTTACCTGTATTTGGTATCCATGCTTCTGCATATGATTTTTTTTCCTCAACACACTAAAAATTCACTCCACTGAAATAGTATTTGCCATTGTCATATAAGGTCTTAATCTTGCCAAGCTGATGGCCACATCCACCCTCATTTACTTCATCTCTAAACACTTTTTGATACTGTTGATCTCTTCTTGAAACAGAAGCTTTATTCTCCATGTTATCTTCATACTTCACTGTGTTTCTCGTGTCATTAGCAGATTCTCATCCTCTTCTCTTTAAATACTGGAGTAATTTCTCTTTTATCCTTTATACTTCTGATGTATGATTTTTAGTACCAAACAACACTGATGATTCCAAATTTATATCTTGAACTTTGAGTCAAGACTTACCCAACTCTATTCATGACATCTCCACTTGGATGTCTAATAAACATTTCAAATGTAACCCAGCCAAAAATAAACCTTTGACTTTTCTGTCTCAAATTTACTCCTTCCCCAATCTTTATTAACTCAAATAATTCACCACTATCTCCCCTAGTATAGCCTCCAAATTGAAATTAAACCTTAATCTTTCCTTTCCTTTTCCCTCACATCCATATGCAATCCATTTATATTAACAAGTTTAACCATCTCCACTTCAAAATTTTATCCTAAATCTAATAAACATTTACTACCTCCACATCTTAGTCAATCACTGTAATCTCTTCTTAAGAACTGCAACGGTGGCTAATTGAACATAATAATAATAAAAAAAATACTCCTGATCATTAAAAAAAAGAAAAAGAACTGCACTTCTAAACTAATCTCCTTGATGCCATACTTTGCCCTTGTAGTTGATTCCTCAACCAGATTAATGTTTTTAAAATAAAATAAAATAAAAATAAAAATCAGATCACATAATGCACTTGCCCAAAACTTTCCAAGGATTTCGTATGACAACTGGGATAAAATCCAGACTCATTATCATGATCTTTAAAAGTTTTCAAGGTAGCCCCCGAACCTGTTTTAATTACTATAGCTTCAAAATAAATCTTGATATTTGGGTGGGTGCCCATAATTATTTTTCTTATTCAAATTCTCATGGATATTCTTTATCCTCATTGAAGAATTTGTGAATCATATTGCTCAGTTACACCAAACTTCTCTTGGGATTTTGATTGGAACTTAATTGAATTTCAGGCAATCTTAAATATTTTCCCAGTGTATATGCTTCAAATTTTTCAATATAATAAATTATTTATTTCATTTCATTTTCTATTTTTTTAAAGATTTTATTTATTTATTTGATAGATAGGGAGAGAGCAAAAGCAGGGGGAACAGCAGAGGGAGAGGGAGAAGCAGGGTCCTCGCTGAACAGGGAGCTGGATGTGAGGTTCCTTCCCAGGACCCTGGGATCATGACCCAAGCAGATGCTTAACTGACTAAGCCACCCAGGCGCCCCCAAGAAATTATTTTAAAAATCACTGATTCAAAGAAAAAGAGAAGAATTAACAAAAAATATAAAATAAGAATAATTCATTAAGAAGAGAATAATTTAAAATAAGACTCTTAGGGAGATTATGACAATACACTTTTAATAAGTAAAATTTAACTCCAGCAACGAAAAAAATAAAAGAGATAAAATATCAGCACCATGACGTAAAAATAAGAACACACAACTAGTTTATAATTGTATGCAGATAAACTGAGAAATTTAAAAGTAGTAAATTTAAAAAAAATTAAGATTATAATGATGAGCATTTAAACTTAACATTTTAAATAAGAAGTTAAAGAAAGGAATATAAAAGAAAACAAGTTTAGATAATGAAAATCTCAAATCAAGTGTTAAGAAAAATATATATACATATATACATATATACAGACATCATACAAGGAGAAAATCTTAAGAAGTTCTAATTGCCATAGTATGGGTACCAGACCACTGCAAAAGATAAAAGAATTCTAAAACCCTAGTGATGCTAGTATGTGTATTTTGTAATGGTCTTTGAAGAGATATTTTCTTGAACATAACTGCATGTGAGAGTTCATCCCTGATTTCTTGAAGCAGAAAGACTTTGGTCCATGGCCTCATTCATTTTGCTATCTGTGCGGTCAGCGGGTCTGTCAGCAGCATTCCCTTGCTCGTCAGAAACCTGAGGCACCTGCCGCCTACAGAGGGCGCCAAGACTAACAATCAAATGATATTCCTGCAACTAGCAAGATGTTAAATTGTAAATAAACTCGCTGTTAAGAAAAACTTGCTGAAAAAAAAAAAAACAACTGCGAAATAAGTAACAGTATTTAGATTAGTATAATAATACATTTCAATTGGAATTCCAATGGGAAAAGAGAGATAATAAGAGGTTAGCAACAAGAAGTAAAATTGAAACTGAAAGTTTATGAAATAGAGTAGGGTCCGTGAAGATCCGTGACTAGAAAGAAGACGATATTAGTATTAGGTAAACAGAAGGTACAAAGGAATAAAGTGATGAGTGAATACTAAGGCAACTATCAGGTAAGGAAAGTAGAGCCAGGATGAACGACAAAAATGACTCCTTCTGAGGTTGCCAGTTCCCAGCGGTCCCAGTTCTTCACAAGGTGTCTGTCATCCCATAGTTTTTGCTATTTGATTTCTTTGTGGTTATGCCTTTTTTTTGTATTTGTGTATTTATACCAAACTTTCATCACTTATACTAGCCTAAATAAGTTTATTGTTATAAACTATCATATTAAGTAAAAAATACTCCCAAAGGAAAAAAAAAATACTCCTAAAGAATTTGAGTGAAATTGTTTTCAAGAAAGTAAGAAGCCAGGTGAAGAATCATAAAGGGTAATATTTTGATGATGACTGGAATTAATAACATAAAAACAAGCGTGATCAAACTATATTTCTAGTCAAAGTGCAAAGGAAAACATGTATACGCTCCTGCAGGCATATGAATAATTTTATTTTGCAATTTTGCTTTACACTTTTAATTTTTTAAGCTATTTAATTTGCAAAACTTTGATGCACAGTTTTACCAACCAGACTAGGCAAACAATAGTGTGACTGTTATTTTCAAACAAAAGGTGGATTTATAATAGAATAATAAAAACAGCATGAAAAAATACATTATAATATCTGAGCATTGGGCAACTGATTTTATTGAGATGCAGAAAATGCATATGGATTTGTGCCACATATGCATTTTGCTTTAGCTTTTATAAATACAAATCCCTTCTGATAAAAAGTTTATCTTTTAGGCTGCAATTTGTTTCTCTAGTTATTAAATTAAGCTTCTTTTCATAATTATTGCTGTCTGAATCTCTTTTCAAAGTCTTCTTTACAATAATAATAATTTACTTGAGTTGACCTTTGATTTTTCCTTGCTCCAGTTAGCGTTGACTTTTAATATTTCCACCGCAGTTGCTATGTCTTCCTCCCATTACACTTTCTTTCCTCCAGTAATAATCATTTCTTCTATTGTTTAAATTCTACCATTTTTATTTTTAATTAGCTAGAAAACACAGGCAAGTAATATATTCTTATTGCAAGAAAAAATAAAAAATAAAAATAAAATTATTATACAAGTGAGTTGCAACAGAATTAAAAACAGAAATATAGCAGGAACTAATACCTGCCATAAGAATAAAATTATAATTATTTAATTTCTTTTGAACTGATAAAACATTTTTTTCTCTTCCTGTCTTAGAGTATTATGCTTTCATATGAATTCTTGTTATTTGTATGCTTTTAAGAACTATTTCTAGGCAAATTTTACATTCCTTGGAGACAGGGACCGATTTTGTCATATGTGTCATCATAACACCATGTTTAGTAAAATGGAATCACTTGAGCACATTTTGCTGGCTATCTTGCTCTATTTATTATAGATATTTGTTTTTGTAATTTTGTGTATATTGTATCTGAGTAATGACAATGCTATCAATAAATGCCAACATTTATTATCACAATAACTTGATCAATGTGTTTACACCATTTTCTCTTTTAGACTGCATGCCCCTCCCTAACACTATAACTCGGTACATGAGATAGGCCAGAGCTCATTTTGAAAATAATATTATCAATAACATGTCATTAGAGTTTTGTAGGGGATTTTTTGTTTGTTTTAATTTTTCCCTTAGAATTTTAGCAGACCTTACTATTGAAAATGTTAGCCAGCAATACCATCTTAAAAGCTGGAGAGAAAATTTTTATCTTTATTTTATTTTAATACTTTACTATGCCACATCTTCACACATTCTGGATTCCCTCTAGGCACCTACCTGACTTAGGTGACACAGTGGCAAAGAATTAAAGTTTTCACTCAGGAGGGGAAGCTTTTATTGATTTTAGCCACCCCACCACTCCCGCTAGAATTTGTATTATGCACTCTCCTCTTCCCAATTCCACCAGGCATTTGCACTGAAACATGCACTTTTGAATAGAATCACTTTAATTCCATGCCACAGAGATAACTCCTAGTTAATCTGATTAACAAATCATACTATTGAGTTAATGAAGCTTTGAGAAATTTTAATAAGAAAATTTCTGACTTAATTAATTTTTTTGATGAAAATACTATGCCTCATAGACTTTGTGTAGCAAGTTTTTCAATGTAGAAAGCCTATACAGTCCTAGACAATCATGATATACTATCAAGTTATGTATGAATCACTTTCAGTGTATTTTTAATAAACTTGTTTTTGAAGAAAGTAAGAAACTAGGAGGGGAATCATAGAATGTATTGCTTTGATAATGCATAGAATTAAGTACATAATAAGACAATGGTCAAAGTATATTTTGGTCAAAATGCAAGGAGAAAACACTTATATTTTCTCAAAGCATATGAATAAAAATACTTCTACCATTTATTTTCCAATTTCAAATAATAATCTATGTATATATAGTTCATATATAACTATATATAATATATTTCAAATCTATATATAACATATATAGTCACATATATTTTAGCACAGAAGGGATATATACATATATATACATAATAAAATTTATATACATATATAATATATATATATAATACACATATATCTTAACACAAGAGGAATATTTGCTTTCAGTTCCTCCTATTTCTGCAATTTCTGACTAAACTAACTTAAGTTCTCTATTGTTTAGGCATTAGGTAAACCACCTCTTGGAGTCCTGAGATTTTTATTGCTGCTGATGCCTTTTTAACCGACCTTCATGCTTAGCCTATCTGGAATCTTTATCCTATGAGCTCTCTACAAAGCTCATTGTTACTTCCCTGTAATTTGAGCTCTATCACACAATGAATCCTTATACTTCTGACTTAGCACCCCATAATGCTTCTAGACTGCTTACCAGTTTTTTGGGAGCCTAGAAGGAATACAGAGAAATATATTTCTTTAAAAATAACGATAGTCAACATAAGACCTTTTTTTTTTAGCACCAGAGATTAGCTTTCTATATTCCAGCTGATTTTCTTTGCATTTGTTTACTTCCTCATGTTTGTATAATTCCATATTTGTTATTGTAATTCTATCTAGCTTTCAAATAAGAAGATGGAAATAAGTAAAAATAATGAACAAACATCACTTCATATTATAGCCAAAACCACAGTTTGTTTGCTATTCAATGTAGACTCAATAGAATTTTGATTTGGTAGGGAGTTCTGACATTGAAAATAATAAGAAAGAACTAAAAAGAATAGTTTAAGATCCAGTGGTAATTTAAATAGTTAAAATGCAGTCAGTAAAATCAATGGAATAATCCATGTAGAATTAAAGATAGTATGAGTAAATCTTAACTTCCTTTTCTCAAGCATCTACCTGCTATATATATATATCCCTAGAAATGTCAACTTTAAAGTAAATTGCATTTATCTATCGTATATTGATTTCTTAGATTATGATAAAGGTAATAAAATGCTAAACTTTTGAAGACTATCAGAATAATGCTCAATAAAATAATCTCCAGGAGGATTCCAATAAATCTAAAGAATGTATAACTTTAAAACGGCTCATATAACAAATGATAAAATACATTTCCAAATGCATTAGAAATCATAGCTTATAGTGTCCTCTAAATGCATAAATACCAAGTTTAGATATGACTGACATATTTGCATATAAGCATCTAATGACATCAATTCTCTCTTGTTTGTGAACATCCCCTTCAAATGTCTTAATTTCACAATGAATGAAGATATGTTGATATCCAAATGTGTGGAGGCATTTCTGTATAGATCTGGAATAAATTTTCCCAGTCTATGCTTATTTGGACACCTTTTTGCCCTTATGATACATGTGTTGTTCACATTGTCAACTCTATTCAATCAGGAACTTTATTGTAACACTGTATTTGCCCTACCTTGGAAAATAGCAGGTAGTGCATGTCTTTCCTCCACATTACTACATTCCTTAAGATCAAGGTTTCTCATTTACTACTAATCACAATTACCATTTACTCATTGCTAATTGTGTGACAGGCACCCCATATACATTATCTTTGTACCACTTGAGCTAATATTAATACTCTTAATTCAGAAGGAGTAATTTAATATTTAGACAAGTTAAGTTGCCCAACATCAACAACTATTACCTCGAAGAAGTAAGATTTGAACCGAGACTCTTGGACCTTAGAGCTTCTGTTCTTACCCATCATGCTTTAGAGCCACAGGTTTAATGAATAATTAATTATTTATTCAAAATAAAAAAAATCTTCATTCAACATCTGTATTATTTGCTCATTAGTTATTTTAGTGCATATTGATTTATTGCAACAATAAAAGTGTCTTATGAGGCAATATGATCTGGTGGAACAGTAAGTAACATCGTTAAAAGTGGACAAATTCAGGAGAAAAATACCAGAGGCCTAAATTTTTTTCAATTCAAAATTAAAATAATAGTAAGACTTGTGAAGAAATCTAATCTCATAAATAATTATGTTAAGGATGAGAGGAACACCAATGAGAGAATTGCTGCTTTTAAAATATAGATTTTCTTACTTCCCATTGGAAATGCATTTGTGGTCCAAATAAGGAAAGGCATGTTATAGGTAAACCAGAATCCAAAAAATTGCTCTTCATTGCTATATGTGAAATAGACTTGATTTTGAAATCATTCAGAGATTGATTGAACTTATTTTCTTATACTTTTTAATTGAATTACTGACTTATAAAGCAAAAAGATATAATAAAGGGACTCTATTATTTTAGGCATTAAATGATATATATGAAAATAGTATACATAAAAATCAGTTTCTGGAACTATGCTAGATGATTAATAAATATTATTATCTTTTTAATATTTCTTCCCGCCCCTGTCCTAAAGAGCATACAACAAAGTAAAGGTATCTGGACCACTCCAGGATATTTTATGTTCATATATTCATTTGTTAATGCAGTCATTCATCCCACACATTTATTCAAAGTCCCTCATCTTTGTATAATGAGGCTGTATTCATGGGATAAAGAAAGATGGACGCTTACAAAGTGAATAACAAATCTCTGAATGAGGTTTTAAAGATTTGGATAAAGTTGAGTTAGAGAAAAGTTGTTTATGGTTACATTTACTTACAAATATAAAACCTTTCTCAATGTTTTATTAAAATAAATTTTCAGTAAATTTAATTTTAATGAATGTCAAGCCTCTCCTTTATAGAACATTCCTTGGAAAAGAATGGAAATTTAAACCTAAATAAGTTTTGGGAAAAAAATACTGGACAGGTTTTTTCTTCCTAAAAATAAAACAATGAAAACAATAGAAGTTATAAAAGTGAGTGAAGTTATGTAGAAAATGCATTGATATGGAAAAGACATTTCTAAACTTTACAACTAAACCAGAAACTACTCAGAAAAATATTAATTCAAAGTATAGCTGGTGTTCCAACAAAAATGACAGAAAATCACTACAAGCAAAATCTAAAGGTGTTGGAAAAATTGAATGAAGAATATGCATATTAAATATATATTATTAATATTTACATATTTGATAAAACAGGAAACAAATACTTAAACAAAAAAATGTGCACAAGGTTGGAATAGGCGATTACCTAAGAAATCAAGGAGCCAATAAGTGAGCAAACCTTTAAATACGTTATTAATATTTGAAAGGACTTCATGGAATTATCAGGAAACAAAGCTGTTTATTAGATGAACAAACATATGAACAGAGTTCAGAGAATAGTATGAAAATATCCTTACTTTTCCCTGTATGTCAGCCCACAGTCCATGCTGAAACTCTATCTTCTTTATCTTCTCAAATTTCTTTGATAAAATCAATTCATCCACCACTTCCATCAGATATACTTCCAGTATGCAGTAGGAAAACCTGATTTTTTTCAGTAAAAATTGAAACAGAAACATCAGATTGGGGATTAGACTAATAAGGGAAATTTCCTCTGAAATTGTGGGTCCTAAGAATGAGGACAAACACAACTTAAAAGCAAAATTTTTAGTGGCAGAGATTTTAAAACTTGACTTCATCTCCCGTCAGATGAACAACTATCAGTTTACAAGGCATTTAGGAGATATAGTAGGAATTAGGATGTGATAAGTGGGTAAGACTGGAACTGAGAAATGCATTATCTTATCTTGCCTGTTTTCCCTATCTGAATTAAGATGCTTATTGCAAGTCTAAAATTACCCAGGCCCCAAAATAAATCTGCAGCAGATAAATTCATCTTAATTATTTAGGACTGAGGGGAGGGTTGCACAGAGTATATCTTTGGCTATGTTTACACAAATTAAACAAACAAACAAACAAACTGTTATTTTGCCGAAATTCTTTCTCATAATGTCAAGTATATGGTATTGGATCCTATTTACCAAATTCACAACAACATATTTCTCTGTTTCTTTCTGTGGTTATCACTGTAATTAACATGGAACAAGAAATGAGGTATGGCATGAGTTAGCCTAGATAATAATTTGGATATCTCAAAAAAATTTAGAGTTATAAATTGCTATATTATTTGTGTTAATATTATGTATGAATAAAGTCCTCTGGACTTAAGGCCAGAATATTTGGAAATTATTTGAATGGAGCACTGGGTGTTATACGCCAACAATGAATCATGGAATACTACATCAAAAACTAATGATGTAATTTATGATGAATAACATAACATAATAAAATTTTTTAAAAAGTATAGAAAATCATTGTGATCTAAATATAAATCTAATGTTTTGTGAAACTTAGAGCATGTGGAATCAATTCTGTGTGGTAATATAAATGTGGTATGAACTACTGAAATAAGCCCACTTGAGTATTTTGGGTAAAAGTCTATAATTTGGTTGCATTTACCAGCATTGTTTATTGTTTGTGGAAGGCAAGAGAGATAAAATCCTAGATAATTGAATAGTTACTTTTTATCTAAAGAATTTTATTAAATAATGAGAGCTTAACACTAAAGCTCCCCAGGATAAAAATAAATTAGGACACTAAGGCCCATGAAAATACAGAACTCCAGAGAATTTTAGATAAAACATTAACATTACATATTCACTTATATTGTCCCTTTTGTTCCTGTTTTCTCATTACATGTGATTCTGTCTGAGATACTGCATATCCTGGCTTGTGTATTTTAATGTTGATTTGGAAGGGGACTGAGCATTTTTATTCTTTTCGGAAAGTTGATACTCAAAATGACAAGGAAAAAAATCAGAAATTGAAAACTAGGAGTCAATTTCAATGTGTAAAAGCCAAGGGTTAAAGAGATGAAATGAATTTGAGGAGACATTGTAATTTGAACTCATTCTTCTTTTTTTTCTTTAAATTCAAGTAGCCAGAATGTGGAACATCATTTTCAGTTTCAGATGTAGCATTCAGTAATTCATTGGTTGCGTATAACCCCCAGTGCTCATCATATCATGTGCTCTCCTTAATGCCCATTACCCAGTTACCCCAACCCTCCACTACAATATGTATCAGGGAGATCAAAGTAAAAAGGGGGAAATTTAGAGAAGCACACTCCCATCTGAGACTAAAGGTAAAAAACATGAACTGGGAATAACAGTAAATTGCAATTTCAAAAGAAAACAAAAATTTTTCTCCTCCACAGCTATATTAATATAAAAATCTACTCTGAAATAAAATATTGCATGCAGAAGTCTATTAGACAGTCCTCTGGGTGGGGCGGGGGGGGATACACATTTGAGGAGGTGAGGGAGAAAAGATTGGGAAGAACAAGAAGCTGAAGACTAATGTAGTTGCACTTCATACACAGAGCTTTAAAACTGGGATGGCCATTCAGAGTTGTCCCAAATTGAGGCGAGGGTGCTGACCTTTGAATTCCTGTATCATTGGATGCTGGTTACTGTAGATCCCTTTGGCCAAAGCAATTCTCACTGACAGCTGAAGCTGTAATCCATCAGTAGCCAATATTTCTAACAGCTATGGAATGAGTGTCTTCCCTGAAGAAGGTATTAGGCAGAATGCTACAGTATCCTCTGCAGAAAATATGTATGTTAGGAAGTGATAAATCTTTTAGAGAGAAATGAAACAGGGCAAGAAGTTTCTTGTGACTGGAAGGATCAGGCTGTGGTGGAACAGGGTTCAGTTGCAAAATGGTTTTATGACATAACGCAATTTTGAAGGCAAGACTTTATTTTTTTTTTTTTTCAAGGAGAGACCAGCATAATGTTATGGAGCATAGGAAAGTTCCCAGGACACAAGTTAAATCCTACTCTATAATTTGTATCAGAATGTTCATGATTAGTTAATAGAAATGTGACCTAATGAAATACCCAGGGCACAGCTTCTTAAATCGGACATGGAATTTCTTTTTTGTACTTTTTGTAACAGCATTTCTGAGAGATGTTTGCACTCCTGGGTGCCTAACTTAATACTTGCCTTTTGTTTTCCGATGGGTTTCCATAAGAATCTTTCTGAAAAGGAAATGTAGCATAAATTTAGTCAAAAGCACACTTTTTGGAATTAGGCTTGTTTTGAATTCCAAATCTCCAATGTGACTTTGAGCAGAAGCTTAAACCCTTAAGCCTCAATTGTTTTCCTTGTAAGTAGTGACAATGTTCATCGCACAGGGTAGTTTTAATGCTAAAACAAGAACAAGTATGTAAAGTGCTTAGCACAGTATATCACACAGACTAAGCATTGATTAAACTATATATTTGAAATAGTAGAGTGATTCAAGTTTGAACAGCTCTAGCAATAGCAACAAGATTGCCTGATTGACTATAAGCAAGCTCTTTCAGCAGACCCCACTGTTTCTAACTGTATGTGGATGAATTTACCGTAACAGGAGTGAAGTAAACTGATGAACTGTGTATATTTTTAAAATTTTGCCTGATGCTAAACTACACTAAACTACTACATGGCAAGTACTACCAATTGCCATTTTTTTTTCATACTCATTTCTATGAGTTCAGTAGATTCTTAGTTATGGATACATGTTTGCCAATCAGTTAATGTAATAATTGAATTTAGTTGTAATCAAAACTTGATGAATCCTAACAAAATGTAGCACAGGTTATATGAAGTTTAAAAACAAATACACATATGCAAGATACTAGGGAACAAATTTTTAATATGAGCAAGACAGGTGATGCATGCATGTTACCATGACAACTTTGTAAGAAGACTTTATGCTTAGCACCACACTAAAGAACATTTCCTTTCTAGGCTGACAATCCTGTGATAAAGGCACCCACAGAGCCTATCATTTGAATTTAAGGACTCAGAAAAAAAAATTCATTTTGCCTTCTCTGGTGAAATTCCTACCTTATTACCTGAAGAGAAATAAAGTGGTTCTTATGAATGAGTTATTTTGAACAAGTCATAGCAATCTAAATGAAATAATCTTTGGAAAATGAAGAGGCCCTGGGCAGTAATCTGTTGAAGTCAAAAATAACAAATGTAACTAGGCCCTTTTTCTATAGTCCATTAGGAGCAGAAAAACTAATGATTGACTCTAAAAACTTCACATTTCAGGACATCTAAAAACTGTGAATCCAAGTGAAATGTATCTTGTAGAGTTAATGAACTGTATTTGGTCAATTTAATATAAATTTTTAATTATAAAATTAAATTGTATTCCCCCTCCTAGGCCCTAGAAAAGTCATTCCCTAATCTTTAGTCATTTTGCTTTTCTCTGAACTAGTCTGGAAATAGAGCAATTTAACACTCTCTAAAGGTTATTTACAGTTAGTATGTAAGTTCCCTTTGGCCATGGGTCACATATATAATGCTCAGGATATAGTAGATGTTCAAAACATATCTGCATAATATTTGAGGTTAGACATTTGGAACAACTGAATTATTTGCAGTGTTGGACAGAGAGCTAAACAAAATGCTAAATAAGGAGTTGTTATTGTAAACTATGTTTTTTTTAATCTATATAATATTTATATTTGTATTCATCCCTGTCCTGATGATATCTTCTGGACAATACAGAGGATTATATTCCCAAAATAAATATGGGCACAAGACTTTTATACTTAAAGGCTTTTAGGATATGGGAGAGAAATATAATTATATCCATAGGTTGACATAATCAAGAGTTGAACAGTTATAAGTCTCTCATTAGACAACATCCTTATGGAGCTTGAAAGTTTGTTCTTGGGAGTCCTTTGGGAATTATATCCACAAAGCAGGAAAACTTGACTTGAAAAATGAATTGTTTTAGATTCAGGTCAAGGATAGACCATTGATGTAGTTGCAAGAATTCAACAAAGAAATATTTTAGGAAGGAAAGAAGACATTCCATACCTATAAAAATTGTTCTGATATATTTGTGTACCTGATGTCACACAAGTACATGACAATGGATCACAGCATCTGATGGATAGATGTCTGAATGAATTTCTCTAATTCGAACTCTTTCTGCATTTCTACACTAAGTTGGAGCTCTTCAGTTACCCAGGTGTGACTACTTTTTAGAACTACATATATTCTTGTTAACTAAGCTTAAATTTTTAGATGTCAAGCTTTACATGTTCAGTTCCAAAGATGTGTTTGTATTCTCTAACAAATCCTGGTTACCCAGAATTTTAGTTTCCTTAAGCACATTATATGTAAAAATGAAGAACTTATATCGTATTTAGTCACGTACTGCCCATGTAGAACTTGTCATAAAATTCTACTGATGTACATCAGTCTATTCTTGGAGAATTTGCTCTTTATGTTTTTTTCCCATCAAAATCATGGTAATATTAGGGATGATTTTAAAGTTCCAGATTAATTTCCAGTTTTGATGCCAATTAAACATGTAGTTAAGTTCCTAAAAGGATAATATTATTTAATGATATGCTTTCAAGCTTTATTAATAACCTATGCTTCAAAATACTTGAAAGGCATGTTTTTCTGCAACAATTTGAATAGATGCATTTATATCTAATGTGTGTAAGATTTTCTATGCTATCTTTCATGTTGCCTTTTCTTGTATATGTCTCCCATGCAGTCTTCTGCAAGAAGACGCTTTGGAAGTGGGAGAAAGTAGGCTTGCACAAAGTAAGAAATGAAATTGCATTGCAGGCCTGCTGAAACCACAGACAACGTGGCAGAGAGCTCTGGGGCAAGAATTGCCCATCAGGGTCATCCCGCATGAGCCTGAAATAGACAGGCTTTTAAACCTCCACAATGCTCAGTTGTAGGTTGTAGGATGTCCCAGAAAGACATGACTTTGGAGGGGGTGACTCCATTGACCACACTACCTGCAACTGGCAGAATGTCTTTCCTTGATGAAGGAACTGAGAGGCACATTCTCATGTCTACCTCACTCTACCATTTTCATGGACTCTACTTCTATATACACATGCAAAGATAAACAACTCATGGTGTCTGGTGGACCTTTTATTATATGGGTGTCTTCACCTCAGATGTCATGCTTACCTGTCTCAAAGGCTTACCTGGTGGTATAACCCAGACACTCATCACCAATGATCTGAATTTTTGCTGCCTGCCTTTCTGAAGTTGTGTTTGATAAGCCTGTGCACTTATAGTCACAATAAGGCAACGAAATATCAAGAGGAAACTGAATAAATGCCTCTTTTCTGGGTCTCACACATATTCTTCCTCTCCCTCATTGTTTAACAGCATCTTTACTTATCCTGATGGCCAGAGACAATTATCCCTGATATTATAATGACTCCTTTCTTCCTGTTTCTTTGATACTAGGAGCCAAAAGTACCAGGAAGCAGCTATAGTTCATAATTCACTGAGACTTTTTCTACAATATTTAGCTAAAGTGTACCATTTCAGGGAATTTGGATATATAATCCTATAGCTCCCAGAGTTATGGGAAGAGGAAGGACAATGTCTCCTAGGGGGTCACTGGAAACAACAATAAATGGAGCCTTTCTTTCTTCCATCACTTGTGTGATGGTTAATTTTATGTGTCAATTTTGCTGGGCCACAGTGCCCAGATATGGGATCAAATATACTGGATTTTTCTGTAGGAATGTTTTTGGATGAGATAACTTCTGAATTGGTGGACTTTGAGTAAAGCAGATTATCCTCTATAATGGGTGACTCTCATTGAATTTTCATGGAGTTATTATTGGAACTTCACTGACTCTGTAGATCAATTTGGGGAGGATATACCTCTATTCACTATTAAATCTCACTCGGTATATATTTCCATATATTTATAGTTTCAATGATATTTAATAAGTTAAAAGTAAATCTTTTGTACATAATTGATTGGATTACATATAGGAATCTGTTAACTCTATTATTATTATTATTATTATATTACTTTTCATTAAATTTTATTTTCTGTTTTCTACTCATCTCATTGTGCAAATAAAACTTTGTATTGATATTTTAACTGGAAAGCTTATTAAATATCACTGTTAAGTTCTTTTTTTTTTGTAAACCATTGTTAATTGTTAAGCATATTTGTAAATTCTTGTGGAGTTCATATGCATGTAGATAATCATAATCTTTGGAAAAAAATAATTTTTATTCTTCTTTAATT
Source organism: Callorhinus ursinus (assembly GCF_003265705.2). Lineage (NCBI taxonomy): Eukaryota > Metazoa > Chordata > Mammalia > Carnivora > Otariidae > Callorhinus > Callorhinus ursinus. The sequence continues at coordinate 20,901,914 of NW_027397084.1, forward strand.
TTCCCTAAGTTTTATATCTTTCCCAGTCCTATTGCTCTATATAGGAATTCCAGTACATTGTTGAATGAAAGTTGATATGTTAGGGACGCCTGGGTGGCTCAGTTGGTTAAGCAACTGCCTTTGGCTCAGGTCATGATCCTGGAGTCCCGGGATCGAGTCCCACATTGGGCTCCCTGCTCAGCAAGGAGTCTGCTTCTCCCTCTGACCCTCTTCCCTCTCATGCTTTCTATCTCTCATTCTCTCTCTCTCAAATAAATAAATAAAATCTTTAAAAAAAAAGAGAGAGTTGATATATTAGATGTCTTCTTTCTGACTTTAATGGGTAGCTTCTAAAGACTCACAGACAAGTTTACTTGTAGGAATTTGGTAAACACATATTATCAAATTTGAAAAGTTAAAAAAATATCTTTTTGAAAGTTTTAATAAAAAAGTAAAATTTGTTAGAACAAAGTTTTTGCAAATTCAGCTGTACCTGTTTTAAATTCTGGGTTTTTATGGTTGCAGTTGTTGTTTGTGAATGTGTTTTTTTCCCCTTTTGGTTATAATAAACCCACATTTGTTTATTTTGTTATTTTCTTCAGTGAATTAACCTCTGACTTTGTTGATCTCTATATTTATATTTGTTTTCTATTGCTTTATATTCTGCTCTTATGTCTATTATTTCCTTTCTTCAACATTATTTAATTTTAAGGATAGTTGCTTAATTCATTAATTTTCATATGTCACATTATAATATAAAGCATTTGCCTGCATTCCACAAGTAGGCTAAAATAATGCAACTACTTTTGTCCTTTAAATTTTAATTCACTTATAAACTATGACCCAGCAGTTTCACTGTTAAGTATATAACCTAGAGAAACACTTGCACAGGTGCCCCAAGAAATATTTAAAATATATTCATAGAAAAATTAATCATCATTGGAAAAAAGTAAGAAGAAAAACATGTGTGCATGGATGTATATATAGAGAGAGATTTATTTTAAGGAATTGACTCATACCTCATGAAACTATAGAATCTAGAAAGCCAAAATCTGTAGCGTGTGCTGGTAGGTTGGATACCCAGGGTGAAACCAACATAGCAGTTCAAGTCTAAAGACTGACTGTCTGCTGATGGAATGATCTTTTGCTAGTTGTAGGAGAGTCATTTGTTCTATTCAGGCCTTCAACTGCATGGATTCTCTTACAAAATATTTGGTAACAGAAAAACTAATTGATATATCGCTTAAGATTATATATGTAAAAAACCATAAAGTGAAGGATGAGAAAACCTCACATTAAATTCAAGACTATGGGTACTTCTAAGGGGAAAATAGAAAGACTTCAAAGTCACTGCAAGTAGTAATTATGTTCTATCTATAAAGGTGAGTAATATCTAATGGAAGTTCATTTGATTACTAATATTTGTAAATTTCTTTATATATACAATCATTTTGAGTTGTGTTTGAAAACAAAGGTGTGTTAAATATTAGAGAAAGACTTTTGGTTTACAGTTCCATACATAAGGAGTTTGGAAGTTATCACTGCCCTAACAATGAGTAAAAAGCTATACAGACTGAAAAATCAACAACTCTTCTGGGATCCATAAGAGAGGGAAGTACACAGGGCAAATCTCTGCCCCCAGATTGGAGAGGCAGACAAGCAAATATAAGGAGTTGTGGCTTACTGGAGCAGAGACCCAGGAGTAGAAACCACTCTGGGAAACAGTGCCTGGATAGAAAAACCTGGGCTTCAATGGACTAAATGCTGGAGGCTCAGTGTGGACAACTCTGAGAGTTAAAATCTCTAAAGAGGTCTTGTTGTAGGGGTGCCCCACAATATTGTGAAATCTATCTCCAGGAACTCAACCTTGCCCCCACAGTAAACATCAGAGAAAAATTCCCTCATGCTTCCAGCAGGGGAAGAGAAAGGGGAACCATTTTGAAGTATGATGGAGCACTCTATTCTTAATAAGGACTGCTCTCAGGGGAAACTAGGTAAGCAGAGCCTAACCTGCTGGAGTATTATCAGAACCTAGCTGACCCAGGGAAGAAAAATACCCAACTCCAGCCCACTCTAGCCATTCTATCCTACCTAAGGGAGGAGAAAAAACTGAGAAAATTTTGTGAAGTTCATAGTCCAGAGGCATAAGCTCACTAAAAGAAGATATCTAACCATAAGACTATAGAACACTTTCTCTCCCTACACAGGTCACCATCACATTATTAAAGGCTTATTTATAGCAATTCCTTATAACTGGTACATGCCCTCTGTCTATCAAGAAAACAATTACAAGGCATACCAAAAGGCAAAAAACACAATTTAAAGAGATAGAGCAAGTATCAAAACCAGACATGGCAGTTATGTCTAAATTATCAGACCAAGAATTTAAAATAACTATGATGAATATACTAATAACTCTAACAGATAAAGTCGATGGTATGCAAGGAAGTTGGAAAATATAAGCAGAGAGATAAAGATCTAAGAAAGAAGCAAAAGAAAATGATAAAGATCAAAACACTGTAAAAAAATTAAGAACGCTTTTTATGGGCTTATTAGTAGACTGGAAATGGCTGAGCAAAATATCTCTGAGCTAGAGGATATATAAACAGAATCCTTGAAAGCCAGAAAGCAAAGAGAACAAAGACTGGGGAAAAAAACAACAGAATATCCAAGGACTGTGGGATAATTACAAGAGGTGTAATGGGAATATCAGAAGAAATTATTTGCAGAAGAAACAGCCAATAAATGAATGTTATCCATAATATACAATGCACTCTTAAAACTCAACAATAAGAAAACAAAAAACCCAATAAAAAATAAGTCCAAAACTTTAATAAACACTTTAATAAAGAAGATATATGATAACAGATAACAAATAAGCACATGAAAAAATGTTGCACATCATATGACATCAGATAAATCAAATTAAAACAACAATGAGATATCACTGTGCATCTAATAAAATGTCCAGAATCTGGAACAATGGTGAGACCAAATGCTGGCAAAGATGTGGACGAACAGGAACTCTCATTCATTGCTGGTGGGAATGCAAAATGGTACAGTCACTTTGGAAGACAGTTTGCTGGTTTCTTACAAAACCTAATTACTGTACTTTACTGTAGGATCCAGCAATCACTGTCCTTAGTATTTACCCAAAGGTATTTGAAAACCTATGTCCACACAAAAACTGCACTGAGTGTTTCTAGCAACTTTATTCATAATTGCCAAAACTTGAAAATAACCAAGATGTTTTTCCTAGGTGAACAGATAAACCATGGTAGGTTCAGACAATGGACTAGTACTCAGTGCTAAAAAGAAAGCCATGAAAAGACATGGGGAAACCTTAAATGCATATTACTAAATTAAAGAAGTCAATTTGAGAAGGCTATATCCTATACGATGCTAACTATATGACATTCTGCAAAGGCAAAACTAGAGAGAGAGTAAGGAGATCAATGATTTCAGGGGTTTGGGGGGCAGGGAGAAGGAATAGGCAGAGAACAGAGGAGTTTTGAGGCAGTGAAAATACTCTGTAGGATAGTAGGTGGTGGATATAGGTTACTTTACATTTGTCCAAATCCACAGAAAGTACACCAAGAGTGAGCCTTTTTGTAATCTACGGACTTCGATAGATTATGATGTGTCAAGGTAGGTTCATCCTTCATAGAAATGTATTGTTCTTCTGAGGGATATTGATAATGGGAGAAGATATGCATTTGTAGGCACAGGGAAGATAGAGGGAATCTCTGTATATCTAGGGAATCTCTGTATATCTAGGGAATCTCTGTACTTTTCGTTCTATTTTGTTATGAATCTGACACTGCTCTAAAAAAATAAGTGAAAAAAAATTAAAGTAGAAATTAAAAAATAATTTGCAAATCAAAATTTGTTAATTTTTGTAACAATTTGTGACATACATTTATCTGTTTTATTTATTACAGCCAAGAATTCTCATTTTTAAATCTTTATTGGTAATCTATCAACCTATTATTCCTTTAAAAATTGTCATCTCAAATAAATTTGTCAATTTTTAGATAATGAAAATAAGTAAAGTTAAAGATATTTTAGGATCAGGTTTAAAAAGGCTTATATGGGGGGGGGTGGAGCAAGATGGCGGAGGAGTAGGAGACCTGGATTTCGTCTGGTCTCAGGAATTCAGTTGAATAGGGATCAAACCATTCTGAACACCTACGAACTCAACAGATCAGAGAAGAGAGTCGCAACAACTCTCTAAACAGAGAAACGACCACTTACTGGAAGGTAGGACGTGCGGAGAAGTGAATCCGAGGCGATATTCGGGAAGATAGACGGCGGGGGAGGGGGGCCTCCGTCGGCAACTTCTGGCAAGTGATAGAGCCACGGAGCGCAAAATAAGAACTTTTAGAAGTCGGCTCCGCTGAGGAACGTCACTCCAGTGGCTAAGCGGGGGGTAGAACCCTCGTGGGACAGTGTGGTCTCAGGACCCTCGGGGTCACTGAGTGCAGCAAAGCTCCCAGGTATCAGAGCAGGGAAGCCGGCTGCAGAGACGGAGCTGAGGCGTGGACTCTCAGCTCGGGGTGGCCATACACTGTGATCCACGGCCCAGTGGGGCCACTGCTCCTCCAGCAGGGACCCATCAAGTGGCAGAGCTGGGGAGACTCCCCTTTCTTCTCTGGGAGGAGCGGCACGGCAGTGAATCACAGGGATCTGCTGGGTTTGGAGACTCTACACGGGGTCGGGTGCCAGAGATAGAATCGCTCAGTCACAGGCCGGGTGAGCACAGAGTGCGGCCAGAGACCGGGGAGACGGGAGTGACTGCTTTTCTCTGGGGGCGCACTGAGGAGCGGGGCCCCGAGTTCTCAGCTCCTCCGGGTAGAGATTGGGAGGCCACCATTTTCACCCTAGTCCTCCAAAGCTGTACCAAGAGCTTGCAGGGAACAAAAGCTCCTGAGAGCAAACCCTAGCAGCTCGCTTAGCCCGGACTCACAAGGGCGGGGCAATTCCACCTCCAGCAAAGACATTTGAGAACCACAGCAACAGGGCCCTCCCCAAGAAGATCAGCACGAACAGCCAGCAAGCCAAGACCGAGTTTACCGATTAAGGAGAATGGGAGAAATCCAGCGCTAGGGGAATACTGCACATAGAATTCATGGCTTTTTTACCATGATTCATTAGTTTTTCAAAAGTTAATTTTTTAACTGTTTTTTTTTAATTTTTCTTTTTCCCTTTTTCAACCAATATTTTATCAATCCCTTTTTAAAAAAAAAAACATTTTTTATTTTTCATTTTTAGAGTCATATATTATCCCTTCATAGTAGTTACCCTTATTTTTGTCATATATATATATAAGTTGTTCTCTCCTTAAAATTTTGAGATACAGTTTCTTCTAACAGATCAAAATATACCCTAAATCACTACTGTATGGCTTTGTTCTAGTCTCCTGCCTGATCACATTCTCTCCCTTTTTTTTTCTGTCTTTTTTATTCTTTAAATCTACTTCTTTCTTTTTACAAACAACTTATTATCTTATCAATTCCTGTTATAAAATCTTTTATAATTTTCATCTTTACAGTCATCTTCCATCCCTTCATTATATCCACCCTTATTTTGTACATATATAAGTCTTTTTCCTTTAAAATTTTAGGAGGCACTTTTTTCTAACAGACCAAAATACGCCCAAAATCTGGTGTGTGGCACTGGTCTATGCACTAGCCTGATCATATTTGATCATATTCTGGTTTATTTTGTATTGTTCTATTTTTGTTTTTATTTTTTTCTCTTTCTTTTTTCTTTCTTTCCCTGTCTTTTCCCCTGGTTTCCAGTCTTTTCTGATTTGTATAGAGTATATTTGCTGGGGACGTTGTTAACCTGTTAGCATTTTATTCTATCATTCATCTATTCTCCTCTGGACAAAATGACAAGACTAAAAAAAATCACCTCAGCAAAAAGAACAAGAGGTAGTACCGTCTGCCAGGGACCTACACAATATGGACATTACTACGATATTGGACCTAGAGTTCAGAATCATGACTTTAAAGATATTAGCTAAGCTTGAAAAAAGCATGGAAGTTATTAGAGAAACCTTTTCTGGAGAAATAAAAAAACTAAATTCTAACCAAGTTGAATTCAAAAAGGCTATTAATGAGATGCAATAAAATATGGGGGCACTAACTGCCAGGATAAATGAGGCAGAAGAGAGAATCAGTGATATAGAAGACCAAATGATGGAAAATAAAGAGGCTAAGAAAAAGAGAGATAAACAACCACAGGATCACGAAGGCAGAATTCGAGAGATAAGCGATACGATAAGACGAAACAACATTAGAATAATTGGGATCCCAGAAAACGAAGAAAGAGAGAGAGGGGCAGAAGGTATATTGGAGCAAATAATAGCAGAGAACTTCCCTAATTTGAGGAAGGACACAGGCATTAAACTCCAGGAGGCACAGAGAACCCCTCTCAAAATCAATAAAAAGAGGTCAACACCCCAACATCTAATACTAAAACTTATGAGTCTCAGAGACAAAGAGAAAATCCTGAAAGCAGTTCAGGAAAAGAAATATGTAACCTACAATGGTAGAAACATTAGATTGGCAACAGACCTATCCACACAGACCTGGCAGGCCAGAATGGACTAGCATGATATCTTCAGAGAACTAAACAAGAAAAATATGCAGCCAAGAATACTATATCCAGCTAAGCTGTCATTGAAAATAGAGGGAGAGATAAAAAGCTTCCAGGACAAACAAAAACTAAAGGAATTTGCAAACACGAACCCAGCCCTACAAGAAATATTGAAAGGGGTCCTCTAAGCAAAGAGAGAGCCTAAAAGCAGCATAGATCAGAAGGAACACAGACAATATACAGTAACAGTCACCTTACAGGCAATACAATGGCACTAAATTCATACCTTTCAAGAGTTAACCTGAATGTAAACGGACTAAATGCTCCAATCCAAACACACAGGCTATCAGATTGGATTAAAAAACAAGACCCATCAATGTGCTGTCTGCAAAAGACTCATTTTAGACCCAAAGACACCCGCAGATTGAAAGTGAGGGGGTGGAAAACCATTTACCATGCTAATGGACACCAAAAGAAAGCTGGGGTGGCAATCCTTATATCAGACAAATTAGATTTTAAAACAAAGACTGTAATAAGAGATGAAGAAGGACACTATATCCTACTTAAAGGGTCTATCCAATGAGAAAATCTAACAATTGTAAATATCTATGCCCCTAACATGGGAGCAGCCAATTATATAAGGCAATTAATAACAAAAGCAAAGAAACACAATGACAACAATACAATAATAGTGGGGGACTTTAACACCTCCCTGACTAAAATGGACAGATCATCTAAGTAAAAGATCAACAAGGAAATAAAGACTTTAAATGACACACTGGACCAAATGGACTTCACAGACATATTCAGAACATTCCATCCCAAAGCAATAGAATACACATTCTTCTCTAGTGCCCATGGACCATTCTCCAGAATTGATCACATCTTAGGTCACAAATCAGGTCTCAACCAGTACCAAAAGATTGGGATTATTCCCTGCATATTTTCAGACAACAATGCTTTGAAACTAGAACTCAACCACAAGAGGAAAGTTGGAAAGAACTCAAATACATGGATGCTAAAGAGCATCCTACTAAAGAATGAATGGGTCCACCAGGAAATTAAAGAAGAATTAAAAAAAATTCATGGAAACCAATGAAAATGAAAACACAACTGTTGAAAATCTTTGGGATACAGCAAAGGCAGTCCTAAGAGGAATGTATATAGCAATAAAAGCCTTTCTCAAGAAACAAGAAAGGACTCAAATACACAACCTAACCCTACACCTAAAGGAGCTGGAGAAAGAACAGGAAATAAAGCCTAAACCCAGCAGGAGAAGAGAAATAATAAAGATCAGAGCAGAAATCAATGAAATAGAAACCAAAAGACAGTAGAACAAATCAACGAAACTAGGAGCTGCTTCTTTGAAAGAATTAACAAGATTGATAAACCCCTGGCCAAACTGATCAAAAGGAAAAGAGAAATGACCCAAATCAACAAAATCATGAATGAAAGAGGAGAGATCACAACCAACACCAAAGAAATACAAACAATTATAAGAACATATTATGAGCAACTCTATGCTGGCAAATTAGATAACCTGGAAGAAATGGGTGCATCCCTAGAGATGTATCAACTACCAAAATTGAACCAGGAAGAAATAGAAAACCTGAACAGACCTATAACCACTATGGAAATTGAAGCAGTCATCAAAAATCTCCCAAGAAACAAAAGCCCAGGGCCAGATGGCTTCCCAGGGGAATTCTATCAGACATTTAAAGAAGAATTAATACCTATTCTCCTGAAACTGTTCCAAAAAAATAGAAATGGAAGGAAAACTTCCAAACTCATTTTATGAGGCCACCATTACCTTGATTCCAAAACCAGACAAAGACCCCATCAAAAGGAGAATTACAGACCAATATCCTTGATGAACATGGATGCAAAAATTCTCACCAAAATACTAGCCAATAGGATCCAACAGTACATTAAAAGGATTATTCACCATGACCAAGTGGGATTTAACCCTGGGCTACAAGGTTGGTTCAACATCCACAAATCAATCAACGTGATACCACACATTAACAAAAGAAAGAACAAGAATCATATGATCCTCTCAGTAGATGCAGAAAAAGCCTTTGACAAAGTACCGCATCCTTTCTTGATCAAAACTCTTCAGAGTATAGGGATAGAGGGTACATACCTCAATATCATAAAAGCCATCTATGAAAAACCTACAGCGAATATCATTCTCAATGGGGAAAAGCTGAGAGCCTTTCCCCTAAGGTCAGGAACGCGGCAGGGATGTCCACTATCACCACTGCTATTCAAAATAGTATAGAAGTCCTAGCCACAGCAATAAGACAACAAAAAGGAATCAAAGGTATCCAAATCAGCAAAGAGGAAGTCAAACTCTCACTCTTTGCAGATGATATGATATTGTATGTGGAAAACCCAAAAGACTCCACCCCAAAACTGCTAGAACTCATACAGGAATTCAGTAAAGTAGCAGGATATAAAATCAATGCACAGAAATCAGGGGCATTCCTATACACCAACAACAAGACAGAAGAGAGACAAATCAAGGAATCGATCCCATTTACAATTGCACCCAAAACCATAAGATACCTAGGAATAAATTTAACCAAAGAGGCAAAGGATCTGTACTCAGAAAACTATAAAATACTCATGAAAGAAATTGAAGAAGACACAAAGAAATGGTAAAACCTTACATTCTCATGAATTGGAAGAACACACATTGTGAAGATGTCAATGCTACCTAGAGCAATCTACACATTCAATGTAATCCCCATCAAAATACCATCCACTTTTTTCAAAGAAATGGAACAAATAATCCTAAAATTTGATGGAACCAGAAGAGACCCCGAATAACCAGGGGAATATTGAAAAAGAAAAGCAAAGCTGGCGGCATCCCAATTCTGGACTTCTAGCTCTATTACAAACCTGTCATCATCAAGACAGTATGGTACTGGCACAAAAACAGACACATAGATCAATGGAACAGAATAGAGAGCCCAGAAATGGACCCTCAACTCTATGGTCAACTCATCTTTGGCAAAGCAGGAAAGAATGTCCAATGGCAAAAAGACAGTCTCTTCAACAAAGGGTGGTGGGAAAATTGGACAGCCACATGCAGAAGAACACACACAAAAATAGACTCCAAATGGTTGAAAGACCTAAACGTGAGACAGGAGTCCATCAAAATCCTGAAGGAGAACACAAGTAGCAACCTCTTCGACCTCAGCTACAGCAACTTCTTCCTAGAAACATCGCCAGAGGCAAGGGAAGCAAAGGCAAAAATGAACTCTTGGGATTTCATCAAGATAAAATCTTTTGCACAGCAAAAGAAACAGTCCAGAAAACCAAAAGACAACCGACAGAATGGGAGAAGATATTTGCAAATGACATATCAGATAAAGGGCTAGTATCCAAAATCTATAAAGAACTTATCAAACTCAACACCCAAAGAATAAATAATCCAATCAAGAAATGGGCAGAAGACATGAACAGACATTTTTCCAAAGAAGACATCCAAATGGCCAAGAGACACATGAAAAAGTGCTCAACATCGTTCGGCATGAGGGAAATCCAAATCAAAACCTCAATGAGATACCACCTCACACCAGTCAGAATGGCTAAAATGAACAAGTCAGGAAATGACAGATGTTGGCGGGGATGCGGAGAAAGGGGAACCCTCCTACACTGTTGGTGGGAATGCAAGCTGGTGCCGCCACTCTGGGAAACAGTATGGAGGTTCCTCGAACAGTTGAAAATAGAGCTACCATACGATCCAGGAATTGCACTACTGGGTATTTACCACAAAGATACAAATGTAGGGATCTGAAGGGGTACGTGCACCCCAATGTTTATAGCAGAAATGTCCACAATAACCAAACTGTGGAAAGAGCCAAGATGTCCATGGACAGGTGAATGGATAAAGAAGATGTGGTCTATATACACAATGGAATATTATGTAGCTATAAAAAGGAATGAGATTTTGCCATTTGCAAGACGTGGATGGAACTGGAGGGTTTTACGCTGAGTGAAATAAGTCAATCAGAGAAAGACATGTATCATATGACCTCACTGATATGAGGAAATCTTAATCTCAGGAAACAAACTGAGTATTGCTGGAGTGGTGGGGTGTGGGAGGGATGGGGTGGCTGGGTGATAGACATTGGGGAGGGTATGTGCTATGGTGAGCGCTGTGAATTGTGCAAGACTGTTGAATCACGGATCTGTACTTCTGAAACAAATAATGCAACATATGTTAAGAAAAAAGAAAAAGAAGAAGATAGCAGGAGGGGAAGAATGAAGGGGTAAGTCGGAGGGGGAGACGAACCATGAGAGACGATGGACTCTGTAAAACAAACTGAGGGTTCTAGAGGGGAGGGGGGTGGAGGAATGGGGTGGCCTGGTGATGGGTTTTAAGGAGGGTACATTCTGCATGGAACACTGGGTGTTATGCTCAAACAATTAATCATGGAACACTACATCAAAAACTAATGATGTAATGTATGGTGATTAACATAACAATAAAAATAACATAAAAAGCTTATATGATACAATAAAAATGGGTCCCAATTTTTAAAAAATAATAATGTGCTTTGATATTCTTAAGAAGAATTATTATTTTCAAAATAATGAATAAATGATATCTTTATGAAACTAGCACTAGTTTTGAGGGGATTGGCCATTTGATTCCTTTAGCAGTTTCTTCCATGTGTGAAGTAGAAACATACACTTTAATTAACATGTTTTCTATATTTTTACTGTAATTATTTCAGTTATTATAATTAAATAAATTCAAAGTATACACTAAAATAATAAGACATGGGGCGCCTGGGTGGCTCAGTTGTTAAGCATCTGCCTTCGACTCAGGTCATGATCCCAGGGGATCCCTGGGATCCAGCCCCGCATCAGGCTCTCTGCTCAGTGGGGAGCCTGCTTCTCCCTCTCCCACTCCCCCTGCTTGTGTTCCGTCTCTTGCTGTGTCTCTCTCTGTCAAATAAATAAAATCTTTAAAAAATAAATAAATAAAATAAAATGATAAGACATGGATTATTTTGTTAACTCAGTTTTACCAGAATATTCATACAAAACATTTTAGTATTATTAGAATTCATGTTGTTAGTAAATAAATGCTGAATTGTGAGGTCTTTATATACAAATCCATCCAAATTTGCTAAAAAAAGCAGTAAAATTTTTGTCATGATTCTAAAATTAATTTGTATTTGCACTGTACGTTGAAAAAAGAATTCAGGCTTGAACTTTTTGATTGATCACCTCCTAAATTGGCTCTGTGTTACTTTGCTTTGTTTCCTTTCATTAGGTACAATATTTTATAATAAATACGTGCTTTAATACAGTGCTTTTATTTGATGGCTTTTATTGAAAATTTTCTATAACGTTGATTGTTTGGGATAATTAAAAAACATTTTTCAGATTGAAGGGCATCAAAAAGCATAATCCATATGTGAATCTAAAAGGTGCTTAATGACTACCATTAGTGAATTAATCAAATAAATAAATAAATACGTAAGTAGCCTAGGCTATCATCTGAGGACCAATAACTTCAGTTAGGCTTTGCCAAAATAAGAATAATTTACCACTATGCTTTTAACCTATTGTTTATCAAAAATCTCATAGATATTATAAAATGTTCTGTAAAATTACATAGTATTTATTTATTTATCTATCTATCTATTTTTGTCTCCTGTAGTGCACATCATCTTTTGTTCTATGAACCTTCCCTAATTCCCCATGAAATTGAAACCATTTCATGGTGGTGGCCCACTGGGTAGCAGTTTTATGCTATTTCATTTCCCTGGTTCAGCTTTCTGCCTTTGTCATCAGCTCTGTCGGTTTGACTCAAAACCCTGCTAACAAATTTGCTCTTCCACTTTTCCATTTTCAGCATTAACACTGGGGTAGATTAAGAAGTGCAAAGGATTATTCTGTCTCCAAACCTTCACATGACATATTTTGTTTTCATCACATAAGAATCTACATTCCTGTAAGTACTAAAAGCAAGTGTCCTGAAGAAGTTTCCTGTTTTCAGATGCAAGTAACTTAGCAGCCAAGTTTGTCAGTCTCAGAAGTTCAGACTGACAGTTCTTATGTCATTTACTTTCATCTATTCTCTTTAGTGATTTATTTATATCTTATCTATATAAATATCTTATTTATATCTGGATCCAGAAGTGTGCTAGTTGTAGTATATAGATAAAATACCAGCTTAGCTTATTTCTTCAGGCTATGTAGCAATTGCCTCGAAACCTAAAGAATGACAAAAATGAATATTTATGCTCATCTACTTGACCTATTTGTAATAGTCATTTAGAGATCCCTTTTGTCATGTAAAATAGAATCACATATTTTCTCCTGGTAAGCAAAGGACTTTTCTGTGTCTCTGTGTATGATTGATTTGTCCAACATGCCCTATATTCCAAGATCAATTTTCATGGTCCTTGTTAGCTCAAGATCCAAAAGTACATTGTAGGCAGGATAGTCCGTGAAAGGAAAATATATTCAACAATATTGCATGTACTATCCAAACAGGATTTGATGCTTAAGGTCAGCAGAGGAGCTATGCTTTATATCTCTGGTTGCTAATAATAGCGTCTGGTCTTCTTAGATATTCTGTACCATCTTTCCTTTAGTTATTTCTTTCTGTGCCTTGGATAACATTGTGAAATTGAGTGAATTCACAGCTATTTCCTTTTTTATTCCTCAAGTCATCATATTATATAGATGAGTTTCTCCATCTCAGAAACTAAACATTTCCACTGTTTCTCAGAAAAATATTTGTCAGTCTTCATTCTATTTCTGCTTTTAAGTGTCCATCTAGTCCTGTTTTAAGGGAATAATGGCACAATATTTTTATGTTTATGTTGTTAGTATTCATATTTGGACTGTAACTTCTCTGATACAAAAATTATCATTTATATACTGAAAAAAGGCTGTAGCAAGTTCAAATTGGTAAGAAATAATGGAGTTTTTTTGGATGGTTTCAGTATTGTCTGCATCCAAATTTAGGCCCAAGGCAGTTACTTCTTTTCACTTCCTTTTTTTCCTTCAGAAACACATTTCCTTGTCCACTCTTCTAATAGAACTTACCATCTATATATTTCTTTTCAAGGTTTTTACATTTTCTATGATATCAGTCCTCTATAACAGCTATCATTTAATAAGCACTCAATAAATTTTTTGCTGAGCTTAATTTAGTAATTTAAATTAGATCTTGATAGGCATAACTAAACATTTATCCATTTTTTTCTTTCTGTCTCAAAAGAAATATGCTTATTTCACATAAAGAAACTGCAAATTCGCCCTGTTCTTCCTTTGCCCACTAGTAACCTCTGGCACTGACATTTTGTCTTCCCATCCTTGCTTTATATTAAAAAAAAAATAAGTGGGATAAAATATTTCACAGAGGCAGACAGCTGTATTTTATTGAATATAAAGAAAGAGAGAAAGAGGAAAGAGGAAAGAAGAAAGAGGAAAGAAAGAAAGAAAGAAAAAGAAAGAAAGAAAGAAAGAAAGAAAGAAAGAAAGAAAGAAAGAAA
>NW_027397084.1:20916034-20937559 GCF_003265705.2 Callorhinus ursinus
AAAGAAAGAAAGAAAGAAAGAAAGAAAGAAAGAAAGAAAGAAAGAAAAGAAAGAAAGAAAGAAAGAAAGAAAAGGAGAAAAGAGGAGGAAAGTTAGAACATTTCATTCATTTAAAATCAGTCCTGAAAACAAACCAGGCTTATTTCTGCTTCAGAAACTGTGTACTAGCCTTTGCCTTAGAAGGTTAAGGATAAAAACCTGACTTCCTATTATGGGATATGAACCTCAATGTTATTTCCTTGGAGAGATATTGACAGCCTGCTTGACAAGAGTATGTGAAAAAATCCTTTGCTTTTTCTCCACTGTATAACAAGGTTTAATTTTAATTATATTATTTTACTCCCAAGAATGTCAGACTCTAAGAGTAGAGACCTTGGCAATGTGGTTCAAGACTAGAGTAGTGTCTGCTCCAAGGACGCACCCAAAAATTTTGTTTAAAGAATGAATGAGTGAGGCTCATCTTCGTCCTATGAAGATAAAACATAAGTTTATAAGTACTTCATGAATATTGGATGCAAATGATATTTATGTGATATATATATTATCTATGTACATATATGCAATTTGTAATGTGTATATATATACATTTATACATACACACACATATACAAATATATACACAGAGATTATCTATCTACCAATCTATTGTTTAAATAGTCTGTTCTAGAAGGCTTGTTTTATTTCAAGAAATATTCTTTTTTCCAAGATCTAAAAATTACTTGCTGTGGGACCAGCTTGGCATGTCACTCTCCGAGTCTTGGTAAATTCATTTCTAAATGTATCTACTTTCTAATTTGTTATGGGGCTTATATGAGATAATGTATATAAAGTGCTTTTCCTGTAGAACGTTATAAAAATAAGTTCAAGCCACAGTTAACTATAATTTTTACCAATAAACAATTACTATAGGTAATAAAAATTTGCATGACACAGACTTCGCATTGAATTATTTCTTCAGACAAGCTACTGAATAGCATGGTTATTTTCTTGTACAAACATGCTCTGGAGACTGAATACTTTACATATCCAGAATCAGATATTAAAACAAATCTTGAATGAGGTTCTCAAAATTAAAAATCCCAATTTAACTGCCCATGAATAAAATTCATGGCCAGGTTTGGCTTTAGAATTTTCTCTGGGTTAATAAACACAGAAACTGTTAGGAGTGAAAAATACTTCAGGCCTAATTCTCAGAAATACATATTTGCTCTGAATCAGACAGTCTTTTAAGAATATTGAGTGTAGAAAACACCTAATTTACATAAACTGGCAGTTTGGGTCATATTATAAATTAGCATAGTTTCTATTGCTAGGAAGTACTGGTTTCTATACATGGATTTGCTAAAAGACTAAAAAGGGTATGTTTGTTTTTCATATGACTGTCCAGCACTTTGTCTTCTATTTACCCCATGATAACTTTGATCACATTTCCCCATTTTAGGTATTATAATTATCTATTTATCTCTCTCTTTCCAGCTATCAATCTCCATGCTATCCATCACCTATCTGAGAATCATCTAACTTTTTTAAGCACTAGAAGGAATATTATGTATTTTGTAAGAATACAGACCACAGCCAGATTTAAAAGCTATATAATTATTGGCAAGTTACTTCATGTTTTCTGATTTCACTTCTTTCATCTGTTAAATGGGGATAACATTAGTATCCACCTCAGTGGATCATGGTGAGGTTTCAATGAGCTAATATATGCATACAGCTTAGAAAAATTTCTGGTACAGAGTACATGCTATAAGTGTTGGCTATTATTATTTAGAAATAAGATTTGAACTATATTTTCTGATTATACTAATTGTGATACATAGATCACCAAAAAGATGGTGTAACTATGTTTTATACTATTAAATGTACAATGAATGGGTCATTGGCTTGAGTAACGGTTCTGAAAATACAGTGTGCCAAATGATCACCAGATATGTTGATTAAAATCCAAATCTTCACACTTATCCTTATATAGGTAGGTAAAGTCAAGTCTTATGTAGTTTAAACAAGACTAGCAGATAATTCCAATGCACAATGCATGGAACAAACAGAGAATAATTGACAACAACAACATGATTGATTCCTACGAAAGCATGATCTTTGGGGATCTCAAAATCTCCTCAAGGATTTATATAGTCACCTTCACACCTATCATTGAAGTTATCAGTTGTATGGGGATTTTTTTTTTCTTTACAGTTCTGTGAATTCACAGAGGAGAAAGAAATCAATTTTGGTGCATTTGGAAAAGCTTTCTAATTGGAGATGAAACTTGAAGAATAAATGAGATTTCAATTAGTAAATTAATCAGTGAAGGAGAAAAAATGGTGAGACTATAGAGAAAATGGAAAGAAAAGGGTACACTGAGAACATGATGGCATAAATATACAGTTGATCCTTGAACAACATGGGTTGGGACTGCACGGATCCACTTCCATGAATATTTTCTTTTTTTTTTTTTACTTGATTATGTTATGTTAATCACCATACACTACATCATTAGTTTTTGATGTAGTGTTCCATGATTCGTTGTTTGCGTATAACACCCAATGCTCCATGCAGAACGTGCCCTCTTTAATACCCATCACCAGGCTAACCCAACCCCCCATCCCCCTCCCCTCTAGAACCCTCAGTTTGTTTCTCGGAGTCCATAGTCTGTCATGGTTTGTCTCCCCCTCCTATTTCCGCCCCCCTTCATTTTTCCCTTCCTTCTCTAGAATATAGTACAGTACGGTAAATGTATCTTCTATTCCTTACGATTTTCAATAACATTTTCTTTTTTTCTAGCTTACTTAATTGTGAGAAATATGTAAACATATAACATATAAAATATGTGTTTATCTACTATTTTTATCGGTAAGACTTCTAGTCAACAGTAAGCTATTAATAATTTTTAGAAGAGTCAAAAGTTTTATGTGGATTTTTGATTGGGTAGGGGGCAGCACCTCTAATCCTTGTGTTGTTCAAGGGTCAAGTGTATTATATTCACACACACCATTATAGATATATATATATATATATATATATACACATATATATGTATACACACACACACACACACACACAAACATGAATATACAAGTAACACAGCATTTGATGTACTAATTTTTTTCTGTATATTATGATGCTTAGACATCTTCAAAAAAAATCTTTTTGGCTGAGGAGAGACTACCTCTCCTGGGCCAGCTAATTCTTAGAAAAAGTAAGACTGAGCCAGGAACATGCCTTTGACTAATTCAGGATCACACCTAGCCTATACATCCCAGGAGGTAATATTTCTTTTTTTTCTTTTTTTTTTAAGATTTTTTTTTTATTTATTTGAGAGAAAGAATGAGAGAGAGAGAGCACATGGAGAGGGGGGAGGGTCAGAGGGAGAAGCAGACTCCCTGCCGAGTAGGGAGCCCGATGTGGGACTTGATCCCAGGACTCCAGGATCATGACCTGAGCCGAAGGCAGTCGCTTAACCAACTGAGCCACCCAGGCGCCCCCAGGAGGTAATATTTCTCTGACTTAATCATCTCAGGGTCATGTGCCAGGCAACTAGAGACCACTCTTCTAGCCCAAAGTCCACCAAAATTAATCAAACTAGCCACTCCTAGACCATTTCCCATACCTTGCCTTTCCCAAGGAAAACCCAGTAAAGAGGGTTTCTGATCTAGCTTCCCCCCTCCTTCCTGCTTTTGCTTCCTGACCAAAATGTGGTGTTCCTTCTGTGGTCTTTCATGAAGAACCATGCCTTTCATCTCTAGGGGCACTGTGAGTAACGTTAAACTTTTCATTCAATGGAATTGACCTCTCCATGTTGTGTTACTCAGTCACTTTTTTTTAATTTTTTATTCTTATGTTAATCACCATATATTACATCATTTGTTTTTGATGTAGTGTTCCATGATTCATTGTTTGTCCACAACACCTCTTTAATACCCTCTTTAATACCCATCACCAGGCTAACCCATTCCCCCACGCTCCTCCCCTCTAGAACCCTCAGTTTGCCCTTCAGAGTCCATCATCTCTCATGGTTCGTCTCCCCCTCTGAACTCAGTCACTTTTAAAGATTAAGACCCAAGCACAAAACACACATATACATTATACAAATACATAACGAAGTGGAATAATAGAATCTGAGTTTAAGATGATGGGACACATTGGACGAGTTACACATTTTTTAATTATGAAACTATTGAGGAAGCTATTAAAGTTTTATACAAGCAAAAGTTTAGGAATTAAAATTAAGGTAAGATTTGTTGAAACTGAAATACAAAATATGTATTTATCAACTGTTTAAGTCATCAGTAAGGCTTTCAGTCAACAGCAAGCTATTAGTAGTTAAGGTTTTGGGAAGTCAAAAGCTATATGTGGCGTTTTCATTGCACAGGGGGTCAGTGCCAACTTAACAAAATGTCAAAAAAAAAGTGGAGGATAAAGGAAAGAAAGAAATTAAAGATAAACTATACACCTAGATTCTCTGAAGTTCCAATCCACATTTTTTTAGAAATAATAATGTAGTTTGTTCTTTGGATATAGTGACTGGAAAGAAGGTCAAAGGACATTTTGGGGCTGTTCACCTTCTATCTCTTTATCTAAGTGCTGGTTACGTGAGGGTATTATATTTGGAAAATTTTGTAAGGTATTGCACTTAATAATATAATGATATACACTTTACTACTCATATATTACATTTTAAGTTAAATAAGAATTTTAATAAAAATGACTTGTAAACAGTAGAATGCAATTTATTCATCAAAATGGTTATTACTGGCCTTTATAACCTAGACACCATAAGATATCTAATTATTCTAAAATTCTGCTGCTTACTGGGTGTTATATGTAAGTGTTGAATGACTAAACTGGGCTACTAAAACTAATATTACACTATATGTTAACTAACTGGAATTTAAGTAAAAACTTGAAACTACCAAAAAAAAAAAAAAAAGAAGAACTGATATGACAGCTCTATGGTGTCAGGGACCCAGGCTCCTTTTATCTTGTTATTTTGCCATAATCAAGTGGTAACTTCTGTCTCTGAGTCCCAGATGGTTTTTCCAACATCTACCATCTTAACCTCACTCAAAGGAAAGTGGAAAGAGGTTGGGTAGTTATTGTTCATTTGTTTTCTAGCTGCATATTTTTGTGTAATAAACTAAAAATCATAGTGACATAAAGCAACAACTACAAAATAATTAATTAATTAAAATTCTGCTGCTCGTCAAAGCATCTTTTAGCTTTTTTTAAACTGTTTTCACAGTTTAGTATACTTGTTAAAGTAACTTTTCTTGCTATATAATTTAATTATAACAAAACGCATCGATTGTATGTTTGATAAGTTTTATACAACCTCCGACCCAATCGAAACAGAAAATTTCCACTTCCCTTGAATTTCCCGCATATAGGTTTTTCAGTCACACCGCAGGTACTACATTTTTATCATTTGTATCTCTATAGCTTAGTTTTGGTTTTATTTAGAACTTCATAAAATGGTATCAAACATGAACTTTTTAATATATCTCTTCATTTTGCATACATAATTTATTTGCATTCCATATATATGTATATGTGTATGTGCATGTATGTGTGCATATATAATGAAATAATATAATAATATATATAATACAGTGAAATATCTTCCATTGTATTGGAGCACTACAACTTGTTACACTGCTAACATACTGGTAGACATCTGAGTTCTTTCCAATTTACAGCTATTGTTAATAAAGCTGCTAATAATATTCTTGTAGAGAATTTTTGTGGATATATATTTTTATCCCTTTGGGGATTTCACAGAAATGACATTTCACAGAATGACATTTCACAGAAATGACATTCATACAGTATGTAGTTTTGTTTTTCTTTTAGAGAGATTTCATGCATGCATGCACAGAAGCTGGTGGGGAGGGGGAGGTGCTGAGGGAGAGAATCTTAAGCAGGCTGCATGCTCAGTGCAGAACCCTATGTGGGCCTCTATCTCATGACCGTGAGATCATGACCTGAGCTGAAATCAAGAGTCCGACCCTTAACCGACTGAACCACCCAGGCACCCCTATTATTGACTTTTTATATATTACATAACTCATATATTGTGTTTATTGCCTCATTTCACTGCAGGTAAATATAAGCTATGATAGAAAAGTGCCTAACACTTGGTAGTTGTATATTGAATCTATAAGAAATGACCAAACTAGTTCCCTAAGTAGCTATGTATTATATACTCCCATCAACAATGCATGAGTTCCAGTTGACTTATCCTCACTAAAACTGGTAGTATCAGTACTTTTAATTCTATCAATCATTATGAGTGTGAAGTAGTTTATCATTATGGTTTAAATTAGTATTTCCCTCACAACTAAGAATCTTAATCTTCTTTTCATGTACTTATTAGCCATTTTTATGTGTGAATGTGTGAATATCTGTTCAAAAATATGACTATTTCTATCATTTCGTTTTTTCTTTCTAATTATAATTTTATATATTTTAAGTGCAATGACACAGCAGTTTGAATATATTTTTAATGGCAAATGACATATTATATTAGTGTATTGGATTTTTCACAACATCCAAAAAATGAATGGCTATGTATTTTAAAAAAGTGGATAATCACAATTGAAAACACTAACAAAATATAAAAGGAAGACTATAAAAAATAATCTCATTCTTGTGTGAGATGTAAACCAAATCTTCATTAAAAATAGAATCTTTAAAAGTTACTTTTGGTGATATTTTCAGAAGTCTCTGGTTAGAAGACACTACACTGTTTGGATGGCACAATACTCTTTCCGATGTGAGGTCTTAGTTTGGTAGAAAAGTCAGTTGAATTTTGTTGTATTGCATGAGTTTTTTTTTTTTCTTTTTAGGATTATTTAGATATTTTTGATAGACTATTTTTTACAGCAACTTTAGGTTCATGGCAAAATTGAGCAGAAGTACAAAGTTTTCCCATATATCCTCTGCCCCACACATGACATGCATAGTCTCCCCACCATCAATATTTTCCACCAGAGGAGTACATTTGTTACAGGTGATGAGCCTACAATGACACTTAATTATCAGCCAAAGATTATAGTTTATAATAAGATTCTCTCTTTGGGGTTGTGCATTCTATGGGTTTTGACAAATGAATTACATCCACCATATAGTATCATAGAGAATAGCTTCATTGCCCTAAAAATCTCCTCTGTGCTCCCCTTCCCCCCACTGTTTATCTCTCCCTCCCCCCAATCTCTGGCAGCCACTGATCATAGTTTTGTCTTTTCAATATGGCACAGAGTTGGAATCATACAGTATGTAGCCTTTTTAGGTTGGCTTCTCTGACTTAGTAATATGCATTTAAGGTTCATCCATGTTTTGCTGTTGTTTTGTGGTTTGATAGCTCATTTCTTTTTAGCACTGAGTAATATTCTATTGTCTGGATCTACCACAGTTTATTTATCCATTTACCTACTGAAGGACATCTTGGTTCCTTCCAAGTTTTGCCAATTATGAGTGATGCTGCTATAAACATCCGTGTTTATATCTGTGCTTATCCATATGCAAGTTTTTGTGTGGACATAAGTTTTTAACTCATTTGCATAAATACCAAGGCGTACAATTGCTGGATCATATGGCAAGAGTATGTTTAGTTTTCTAAGAAACAGCCAAACTGTCTTCCAAAGTGGTTGTGTAATTTTGCACTCCCACTACTGAGGAATGAGAGTTTTTGTTGCTCTACATCCTTAAAAGTATTTGGTGTCATCAGTGTCCCAGATTTTGGTCTTTTTAATAAGTGTGTACTTATATTTCATGTTGTTTTACTTTGCAATTCCCTAATGACATGTGCATCCTTAATGACAGAAGCATTTTTTCATATGCTTACTTGACATGTATATATATTCTTTGCTGGTGTCTGTTCAGATCTCATATATATTCTTAATCAGATTGTTCATTATCTTCATGTTGAGCTTTATAATATATAGTATTCCTTTTTTGCTTCATACTTATCAGTAAGATGGAATGCTTCAATGGCTTCAAAGCTAAAAAGCAGGGGGTGTAAAGGTGATCAGTATGTCTAATAGATCAGTGACTCCTCAATCTGACTGATCAGAACTCCAATCTTTTGGAGTTCATTAGGTAATAAAACAATTCTTTTTTCACTAGAGATTCTATTTCATAATTTCTACATTTGGTTGAAAATTAAAAAACAAAAGTAGAAACTCCAGTCATTTTATGGCTGTCTCATTGGGACAATCACTAGAATAAACTAACCCTGGGGTGTTAGATATTCAAATGATGAACCAAAACTTAACTGGGTTTCTATCAAGTACCATTCACAGTGTTAACTACTGGGAACCCATTTAAGTTTCCGTTCAATGATGTCATACAGTAAAACTAGAAAGTAAACAAGGGGGCAGATGAGTAAAAAAGAGATATAACATTTTATTTAATTACTATAAACATTGGAACCAAGGAAAACTGAAGAAGCGGACATTCAGATTGGAAAGATGAGCAACAACTTAGAGAACATTATCACTAAGTTGTATCTTTAAGCACAAATGGGAATCCACTAAGCAAAGAAAGGAGGATAAGTATATTCAGATATTCTTGCAAAGACAAAATAAGATAAGGAATTGATTTATGTTAGGAATAGCAAAATTTCCTATGACTTCAGGTTTGGGTTTAAATGGGGGATGGTAATAAATCAGGGTCCTCCATAAACAATACCCATATAAAAGTAGGTATAGGCACACTACTCCACACCTATGTTGTTCTTCTTCCCTTTCTCCTTACTACTGCCTTTTTTTCTCCAGAAATGTACACAAATATATTATAATATATAAAATATAAACTGCATGAAAGCAGGAAACTTTTGTGTTTCTTTTTCTCAGTGTATCCCATGGAACTAGAAAAGTGTCTAGCACTTGTTATATGATGAGTATTGATTTGTGAAATAAATGAAAGAACAGATATCCCTATAATGTAAATTCGGTGGTATTATAGGAAGAATTGCAGGTCAGAATTAAAATAGTTATAGAGTTGGTCAGACCACTATTGGACCAGTCTCTTAAATTTTATCAGTCAATTTTCTCATAGGTAATTAGAAAAAAGAATGCTACCCATGCAGATCATGAAAGGATTAACTATTATGATATATATGAAAGAGCTCTATAAACTCCATATTATACAAAATAAGGATTTTTGTTTATGTTAAGAGTTTGAATGGCAACATGGTATTGTGGAAAGAACACCAGGTTCATGGTGAAGAAAAAGAATGAAATATTATTGATATCATTTACTTTTTCATTTTTTTAATATTCTCTGCAAAATTGAATCAACCAAATGCACTTGAATATATAAATTGGTTTCAGACTGCATTATTCAACACTCCTCCTACTGCCAGGATGGGTTATTACACAGACCATGAATGATAGTTTATGTAAAACTATGGGTTAATCTACTTTTGAAGCATAAATATTTTTTTGAAAAGATTTTATCTATTTGACAAAGAGAGACACAGCAAGAGAGGGAACACAAGCAGGGGGAGTGGGAGAGGGAAAGCAGGCTTCCCGAGGAGCGGGGAGCCCGATGCGGGGCTCAATCCCAAGACCCCGGGATCATGACCTGAGCTGAAGGCAGAAGCTTAACGACTGAGCCACCCAGGCACCCGGAAACATAAATATTTTGTTGCTATTGTTTTCTCTTTGTTTTTACGTCCATCTTTCATTTGAAGCACTTCTGAGAGTACATTAGACCCTGGACCACTTTTCTACTGCTACAACTCAGTGTTCAATGTCACTGTAAGAACACCTCGTGCCTGTCTCCTTCATTTCGGATGTTGTCATGTTATGTACACATCATATCATGACTAATTCGGGTGTGATCATTCACAGCAGCAAGGAAAAGGGCCCATATTTCCAATTTCTTTTAACAAATGCTATCGTATTGCTTTTTATGTGTTCAGTGCAAGGAGATCACATAATCTTAATAAAATAAGGCAGAAAGTGTAAACGATTAGGGAAACATGACTCTTCCTCATGATCCCATTTGCGTATTTTGATGAAAAAGCTGGAATGGATTCTACAGGTTAGAAATAGTATGATGTTAATTTCAGAGAAAATGTTTTTAAAACCACTATGGTAAAACAACAACAACAACAATAACAAGTCACTAAGTAGTAATGTATATTTACTGGGCAATAATCATTTTGAGCGCTGTTTCAGAAATATTTCCAAAGGAATGAGTTGTCTACCTGGAGTGCAATTATATTATGCAAGAGACGGCTCAGCTTGCTTATGGGTAGTTAGCAACAGCTTGTGTTTAGCTAAGATATGTCTATTTATGCCAATAATTTTGTTGTGAAATAGTTCTAATGATATGATACTTACCGGGATGTTTTTAATGAAACTGTGAGGACAGGCTGTAATAAATAGATATTAACAGGAAAAATAAGGCAAAGGAGAAGATTGTGTTAATAACTCAACGCTATCATGGAAAATGGGCTGTGTTTGAGTAAAGGAGACATTTTTTTCATACAGGAATCAGAGCTTCCTGGGTGGTATGAAAAGTTAAACTTCAAACTCTGCTCTATAGTTGAAAATACATCCATTATCTAAGGTATTATGATTATGATCTCAGATAAAGTGGATATGGAATACATTGACTAGCTATAAATTTCAAACTGGAATTTCAGAAACATTTTAAATACAAAGAACTTAGAATAAGAATATAGCAAAATAAAGTAGTTAAATCAGATCTAAATATATATACTATATATTCTATAACATGACTAAGATAAGCTTATATTAATATATCCAATTAATTGTTAACAATTCCAAAATACATGAAAACTCAAAGTGTTCAAAATATTTTGTTTTGTTTCCACTTTCTCTCCCTTTTTCCTGGAACGATAGTTTTTTTTTTAATATTTTATTTATTTATTTGACAAAAAGAGACACAGCAAGAAAAGGAACACAAGCAGGGGTCATGGGAGAGGGAAAAGCAGGCTTCGTGCTGAGCCGGGAGCCCGATGTGGGGCTCGATACCGGGACCCTGGGATCATGACCTGAGCCGAAGGCAGCCGTTTAATTTAGATTGAGCCACCCAGGCGCCCCTGGAATGATAGTTTTCTCTGGTAGTTTTCTAGTGTACTACGTTATGTTCCTCTGGCTTGTATAAATTAATATGATTTTCTTTTTGGGAGCAGAGTATTCTCCACAGAATTTAGGACTTACTTTATAATTGTACATTCTTTCAAATATATACTTAATATTGAACTTTCTGGGTTTCACTCCTGCTGTCTTTGTACCATATTTCACAGACTGAGTTATACAGCAATGATGGTGCATTAGGTGGTCTATTATAATGCAGTTTCCTTTCAGATTAAAACTTTCCAAAAGAAAGTTAATATGATTCTTTCTTTATAGTACAAATAAAGAAGATAAGGTTTCTTAGCTTCTTGCCATATTTCTGTTTCATCTAAACCTTAGGCATATAATTGTTTTCTTTTCTTTAAAAATGATTTGTAATTACAAAAACTCTCCCAACTCTTCAGATTGTTCTGGGACTGTGGCAAATTATATTCATTGTTCCATCAGTCCAACACTTTGAAAGGAAAGGGTGAAATGGTGTTAGCAGATTTTGGCAAATGTATTATTCAGGAAAGGTTAGTGAACTGCTTCTAGCTGAGCCAGAATACCCAGTCTTGTTTTATCTTGTAAAAACAAAAGCATACACGAAGATTTCCTCATTGTACTCAACAAGCTTTCTGAACCCACACAGAATGTAGCACTTGCTCAGAACCATTACTAATGATTTCCTCCACAGCCAGACAGGAAACCTAAAGCTCTTTAATATTCTAGCATCATTATTCTCATTTTCTATAATTTAACAACTCCTCATATTATTCTTAATGGAAAAGTCATGCAATATTGAGCAGTAACTGCTGTTAATTTCCTGCTGTATATCATTTGCATTTTTTGTTGCTGGTGGAGAGTAATTAACATGCTCTAATTATCATACTGATTGTCTTTTTTAGCTTATGAGAATATAGTCATCTCAACCCTCGTTGATCTTACAATAGTATATTTTATTGTTTCTTATAATAGTATCCTGGGATATACAAGACTGAAATTTTTACAGAAAAATTGTGTGCTTCTGCAGTAGCAGGTTTTCTAAATGGTTCAATTTAAAACAGAGTAATGTAAGTTTTTATAGTTCCTATCAAAAAACATGGAGTCTTATTTCTGTGGCAGGACAAAGCCATCCTTTTTTGTGAAGTGAATTACAGTTATATTACACTATTATCACATGAGAAAATGTTTCTCATATTCCATTCAGATTGTATCTTTTATTTCTTCATATTTCAAAGGTTTATGTTAAAACTTGCTATGTATATACTTGTAAGTAATAATAAAAGTTACCTTGCAAGAATTTTTAGTGTATTAGATTCTTTCTACTAAAAATAATATTTTTCTCAGTTTAAAATATTTACTTTGTAATGTCTAAAAATTTCATAAAATAACATGGAGACAAAAGATAAAAATAAATCACGCTCTATTTTTGAAATAGTACAAAAAAAACTATTGATAGTACAACAAATTTTTGACAATGTTCAACTCATATTTTATGTCCAAACATAGCCTGAGCATAGCAAGATGCATTATCATAGGAGAGTTTGTATGATCATTTGGTGAAGGGCAGATTTCAGGACAGTCGTTATTTATGACAGACATATTATATCCAAGGAATGCTATCCCACAGAAGTTACAATGAGGAATAGAACTAATTTCCATATTCACTTCCATTTGGTTCCAATTATCAATGTATTCTGTACCATGGAAAAGAAAACAAATAAAAGGCACAAAGAGGACCTGAATATAAAACACTAGACAAAGGTGCTCTTTTGTTTTTTAAATTTATTAACTTTTAAAAAGAACATAAATTAAAATAGAGTATCACAAAAACAGTAAATAGATTAGAAGGGAAGGCAGTGATAATTCCTTCCTGTATTTATAAAGACAGTTGTAATCAAAGGGGCTGAAATGCAAATCACACTTGCTCAAAAAAAATCAGTAGAGGGTAATGTTGGACTCTACATTTTGAGTAACTGAATTTTGATCATGACTCCACCATTTGTCTGAATTCTGACATAATACAAGTCATATAAAAACTTACAAGTTATTTCCCTTCTTTCCTAAATGGAGGTAATATTAACATTTATCTCACATGTTGTTTTGAGCATTACAAAATTACACATCAGGTAAAACACTTCCCATACTGAGTGGCTCAAAGAAAAAAAATCAATTAAAAATTGGCTATTCATGGGGCACCTGGGTGGCTCAGTCTGTTAAGCGTCTGCCTCTGGCTCAGGTCATGATCCCAGGGTCCTGGGATTGAGCACCATGTCAGGCTCTCTGCTCAGCGGGGAGCCTGCTTCTCCCTCTCGCTCTCCCTCTTCCTCTCCCTCTCCCTCCCTCTCTCTCTATCTCTCTCTGTCAAATAAATAAATATAATCTTTTTAAAAATTATGTTATTTTTAAAAGGAGATTTATGTAGGTGGACCTAATTGGCTTTAGGAATTTTTCAATTCTGGACTCTAGTCCCATAATCAGAACTAGGTTTGCTTCTATCCCTTGGTTCAGCTCTGCTCTGCATGTGTTGGTTTTATTCTCATTTTGCACATGATCACAGGATGCCTGTAGCAACTCTTATTTCACACACTTTCTCAAGTTCAAATCCAGTGTGCCCTTAAAGTTTCTCAGAAACATCTAAACATGACTGGCGGATTAAGCATGAATCATATGCCCAAACCTGAGTTACTGTGACCAAGAAGTTAAATCCACCAGTTGTTTTAAAAGTAGATCACATGCTTGCCTCTTTGTAGAGGTAAAGTCCCATCCAAACCACATGCCCTAAGGGTGATTGAGCTTTTGATCCCCAAATGAAAACTGTGGGTCTTTACCACAAATATGGCACATAGATAGTAGGGGCCTAAACAATAAAGCTAGCAAGCAAGAAAAAAGCAAAGGGTGGTTGTATATAAGAACTATATGATATAAATGTTATGGAAATCATTTAGTTTTGATTCAGGTTAAAAAAAAATGAGTATCTGAGCTTAAGCAAAACTTCTAAACTCTCAGAATCTCAAGTTCTTCATCACCAAGACATGCAAGGATTTCCTCTCAAAGTTTTTGTGACATAACAGAGAAAGTATCTATAAAATAATTACTTGTGTGTTTCACTGAGAAATATTATATGGTAACTAAATGTCATATTAAATAATACAATAATTACAAAAGATAATAAAATATTCAAAGACATGTAAAATGTTAGTAATCGAAATTGGTTAAATAAATTGTGTTTCATATGTACAAAATAAAAATGAGCAATAATTAGAATGGTTGGATGAATAAAGTCACAGAAAAAACATTGTTAAAAGAAAATATAAAAGGGTGCCTGGGTGGCTCAGTCGGTTAAGCGACTGCCTTTGGCTCAGGTCATGATCCTGGAGTCCCAGGAACGAGTCCCGCATTGGGCTCCCTGCTCAGCGGGGAGACTGCTTCTCCCTCTGACCCTCCCCCCTCTCATGCTCTCTCAATCTCATTCTCTCTCATAAATAAATAAGTTATAAAGAAGTATGGTCAGTGTTTTTTTTTTTTTTTGAGAAAGAGAGAGAGAGAGAGGGTTGGTGGGAGGGGCAGAGGGAGAGGGAGAGATAAAACCCTAAACAGGTTCCACACTCAGCATTGGAGCCTGATGCCCTTGAGACCATGACCTGAGCCAAAATCAAGAATCGACGCTTAGCCAAATGAGCCACCCAGGCACCCCTGGTTAGTGTATTCTTTATGAACACTTAAAATCTTGTATGTTTATAGAAAGGTAAATATGGAAAAGGCGTTTTTCAAATCTGTAGGAACAAGCTTAAGCAAACAGGAAGACCTTTTAAAGCAAACAGAAGGGAGCAAGCTCCCTCTTCCTCTTCTAGCCCTGTTGTTTCCACTCACTCCCTATTGGCCCAGTTTAATGTGGCAAAGCAGAAATGCGGTTTACAGATTCTAGTATCAAACACCTCAAAGCAAATTGTGGAAGGGTGATTTTGGAGCTGAAATACAAGAACTGACAGCTAATTAGGTGATATCAATTTGTTTATCAATAGAACCATGTAAGAAACAATGGAAGCCAGATAACAAAGGAATGATATAGTTAAAATGATTAAAGAAAATAACCAATGAACCAGAATTTTTACTCATTACAAATATCCATTAAGATGTAAATGGAAGTTTTGAACAAATGGAAAGTGTGAAAATATGTTATCAAAAGACAAATACTATACAAAGCACAGAGGTGTGTTTATTAGGCAAACGGAAAAGATTTGTTTCAATTGCTTTAACAGAGAGGAAGTAATAACAAAAGAGGTGGTTTTATTTCTTTTCTAACATAAACATCTAAAGTGAGAAGCAGTCTGAGGAAACAAGGTGGGTTTCCTGTACAAGGTTCTTCAGGAACACAGATCCATCCTTTCCATTGCTCTCTCCTTCCCTGAGACCTGTTCTCATTCAAAGTCCTTACTGATTCACCCCCACTACAACTGCGTCCCAGACTGCAGGAAAGGTCCCAGAGCAGAGAGAATGGAAATTAGCTTCCCTTTAAAGTTATCACATGAAGTTTAACATGATAATTCTACTTCTATCTCTTTACCCAGAACTTAATCCCTGGGACACTCTTCGCTGAAAGAA
This sequence comes from Callorhinus ursinus, assembly GCF_003265705.2. NCBI lineage: Eukaryota > Metazoa > Chordata > Mammalia > Carnivora > Otariidae > Callorhinus > Callorhinus ursinus. The sequence continues at coordinate 20,931,733 of NW_027397084.1, forward strand.
AGGCTGGAAAATGTGGTCTAAGAAAGATTAAGGTTTTTAAAAAACAGAACAGTTGAGGTTTAAGGTAACATCCAATAGTTTCTTCTGAGTTGCTTCTCTGAGGTACCCTTGCAAATTGATTGCATTGTATGTGGGAAGAAATGGCTGACATTTTGAATAAAACAATTGAAGCCAAAAATATCTATTGGCTAATCTGAATTAAGGTTTTGTGTGTATGTTTTTTTTTCCCTGAAGGAATCAAAATACTTTGGGCAATTTCAGCATTATTTATTCAATTTGGGAATCTTGTGAAGCTACACCTGAAATATGAGCCTCAATTTACAATATTTTCCTCCTGACAAGGGTTTTCCATGGCCATTTTGAGATTATGATGTAATGAGATTGAATCTGTGCTACTTGTGCCAAAACCCTTCCCGCACATAAAGAAACATATCTATTAGGGATTTAAAATCATAAACAATATTTAAGTGTTGCTGAAAATCCTTGCCAAAAATGTTGAAGATTCTTTCTAATCCACACGTTTTTTTCCAGATGGCTATGAGGACAAGGTAGAATAATACTCATTCTTACTATTTTTCCCAGGCCACTAGCTCGGTGAATTGAATTCATATATAAAGCAATTTTATAAGTCTTTTTGAAAGTTGTGGTCAATGCAACCTCAATTCAATTCTAGTTGTTCATTCTTTTCTAATTCACCAGAATTGAAATGTAGATCAAATAAAAAAAGAGAAGTAGCTCTTCCTATTCTTAAAGAGTTAGTTTAGAACACCTTGCTCGGTACTGTGGTTTGATATCTCTCCTATCCTTTTCGCAGTCCTGAAATGTCTTCTCTGATGAACATATTTTAAATGGTAGTTCTAATGAGAAATCAGGTAACTTCTTCATGTATCAGATTCTGCATGGTGATAAGCCAATGAACACATGTGGTGGCAGAAACCCTTCTGAAATATTCACCACGTTATTTTGGGGAAACCATTCAACCATGGAAAAAGGAAGAATGCACATGTCAGAATCTCTCCAAGGCTATTTTTGTGTATGTGCAGTTCAGTGTAATTCCTAAAACCGCTCCAATATACTGTTTGATATAAAGTTGTTTTTCTATCAATTTATTTGCTGATAATTTAACATTTCAGTTAGAAGCAAAAGATGATTTATTCCTAGAATTTATAAAAATACATCTCACCATCTTCCAATCATGTCCCAACAAAAATTACCAGGAATTTTTTTAAAAGGGCAGGGAGGGGCTGAGGAAGAGGGAGAGAGAAAATCATAAGCAGGACCCAGCCCAGCAGGGAGCCCAGCACCAGGCTTGATCTCCCAACCCTGAGTTCATGACTTGAGCTGAAATCAAGATCAGTCACTTAACCAACTGAACCACCCAGGTGCCCCAGGAACATTTTTTTTTGAAGGTAGAAAAAATAAAAAACAGAAAATAATGAAATGGGATCGATTACGCCGTCCAGAAGTTGTCGGTTTGGCCAGCAAACCTGAGGTGGTGAATGAAAAGATTGCTCCAGACACCTAAGTAGGAGAGAGGAGTGGGCCTGGGGACCAGATGCCCTAGTGGCGAAAGGTCCTGAATCAGACTCTGCCTCCACCTTTATTGTGAATGTTATCCATACAACAAGGGAATAAGAAATATAAGAAGGAATATGAAGCTTTAATAATCAGGACAGTGATTTAGGGAGTATCATGTGAATGGAACAAGCTGTACTCATGAGGAGTATGCAGATAGGGAGTGTGTGGAGGGCGTGGCAACCAAAGATAAATGTTTGTCCTAAGTCAAGAATTTACTCCCTGGATGAGTGCATTGAGCCGCAGGGAGGATCCAGTTGTTTTCAGCCCAGAAACCTTAAAGGCCCAGTTTTCTTGACACTCTTTCTTTGCTTTCCAACTAGTCTCAACCAGGGAGGCATGTGTTTATTAAATCCTATCCAACCAGGCACTATGAATTCCCACAAGAAGTATCTGAAAATTTTAAATGCTTTAGAAATATGAAAAAGATAACACTTAAAATCAAATGGAAAATGAAGAAACATATGATACAATGTGAATAATTAATGTAAAAAAATTAAGAATTTCATTTTGAAAATAAGACAAAATTAGTCTTGAATGGTTGGGAATTTAAATTAAGATAAAAGTAAATAATAAGATAATACAATACAGTAAGAAGATAAAATGCATATACTTTATCTAATATTCAAAGGAAAAATAATTCCTGTATGTGAAAGTAGTAGAAGAGAACATAAAATGAAAATGCAAAAAATTATACTATAAGAGTTTAAAACTTTAGTATATCAACAATATCATATAAACATTAAAAGTCATGCAATAATCCTGAAAAAATTGAAATAGATGACAAATAATATATTTAATACACAAAGGGTTCATAAATCATTAAGAAAAAGAAGTTATACATTCTCACATAATTTAATGCTGGAAAAAGGCATGGACAGGAAATTCAGACATTGATCCAAGAAACATATAAATGTTTAAAGGTAACTAGAAATAAAATAAGTGAAAAATTCCAAACGTGACTTTTCATAACTATTTAATATCATGACAAAGGTACTATGCAATATTCAATATGGTGAACTTTGTGCACTCCTAACTTAGGTTTAAATCACAAAAAAACTAATTCAAAGGGGTACATGTACCCCTATGTTTATAGCAGCATTATCTACAATAGCCAGATTATGGAAGCAGCCCAAATGTCCATCAACTGATGAATGGATAAAGAAGATGTGGTATATATATAATACAATGGAATAATCCTCAGCCATAAAAAAAAAAAAAAATGAAATCTAGCCATTTGCAATGACATGGATGGAGCTAGAGAAGAGTATGCTAAGGAAAATAGAGAAAGAAAAATACGATATGATTTCATTCATATGTGGAATTTAAGAAACAAAACAAATGAGCAAAGGGAAAACAAGAGAGAGGGAGGCGAACCAAGAAACAGACTCTTAAATATAGAAAACAAACTATGGTTACCAAAAGGGAGGTGGGTGGAGGGATGGATTAAACTGGTGATGGGGATTAAGGAGTGGACTTGTGATGAGTACCGGGTGTTGTATGGACATGTTGAATCACTGTATTGTATACTTGAAACCAATATTACACTGTATTTTAACAAACTGGAATTTAAATTAAAAATTTAAAAAATAAAAATAAATAAAAGTTTTGTAATTAAACATTTGTAATGCATTTTGTAAACAAATCAAATTTTAAAACTTTAAAATATTTATTCTCTTTAGGGGCACTTGGGTGGCTCAGCTGTTTAAGTGGCTGACTCTTGATTTAGGCTCAGGTCATGATCTCAGGGTTGTGGGATCAAGCCTTGTGTGGGCTCTGCACTCAGTGTGAAATCTGCTTGAAATTCTCTCCTTCTCCCTTTGCCCCTCCCTCCTCTCACATGCATGCATTTGCTCTCAAATAAATAATTAAATAAAATATTTTAAAAAATAAAATATTTATTCTCTTTGACTCATTAATTTCATTTAAAGAATGCCATTAAATTATCCAAATTTATTAATTTATTAATTTATCCAAAGAAAGCAGTAAAAAATGTGCTCAAAACTTTAGATCTGAGGGTTACCTCTACAATGTGATGTGATAAAATAATTAGAATAAAATACTCACTATAGACAGTTATATTATTTATGATATTTTATTTATTTGGAATACAGTTTTTAAAGATTATTTGATGTCAATGGAAAATTTCTATTGCAGTGTTGGAAGGAATAAAAATGCATCAAAATATGCAGAGAGATTATATCTGGAGAGTGAAAACAAACACACACATGCATGTACATGTAATAAAACGTTTTATTTTTTAGTTAGCTACAAAAGAAATGTGTTACTACTCTCAGAAAATTCATTAATTTACATTTCATACCAGGTTTATAAGGATGGGCAAAATATATAATGGCAAGATTCTGGTTGTATGATTTTTCAGAGTGTTGGAAGTTATATGTTTAAGAACATATCTTCACATCACAAAATCTATTTAAACTTAAAACAAGTTGCAAATTTACCAGCATTTTTCTTGTGAATCTTTTTAAAAACAGTTCATAAATGGTTGCCAAAATAAGGAAACTATTAAAGGTTATAGATAACCATAGGTTAAACAAAAATGATAATATTAGATATGAAAAGTCATAGTGACTAAAGCTGTGGCCCTACTCTTATTCTGCCCTGCTCATCAGGGTTCTCTTTAAGGAATGTTATTGTATACTAAAATAAATATTTCTATTTTAAGGAAGTAAATCATATTTAAAGATGTTTAAGGATACAAATACCAAGTTACTAGAAGTAATTTTCAAAATGACACATAAAATGGTAATGAGTTCCCCAAGTCACCATTTCAGATATCTAAGAAGCTTTTCCAAAATGTTTGTAATTAGTAATGAGTTTGAGAAAATCTTCAGAAAAATAGTCAGAATTTGGAGTTTTGTGTTCCATGAGTCAGTGCAAATGGATATGGAAAAGCCTCAAGAAAACAATGTTTCAACACGTTTCTAGTTTTTTTTACTACAATAGGACAAAACCAACAAAATAACGATTAAATAATAGAACATTTTATAATGAGTATTTTCTAATAAACTCATTTGTTTATATTTTTAAATGACACTCTATGATCATTTCTCAGCTGTCAACGGTAACTCATGAAATTATTTTTTTCAGGAAGGCAGAGCAAGATGGTGGAGGAGTAGGAGACCTAGCTTTCGTCTGGTCTCAGGAATTCAGCTGAATAGGGATCAAACCATTCTGAACACCTACGAACTCAACAGGAGATCGAAGAGGAGAGTAGCAACAACTCTCTGAACAGAGAAGTGACCACTTACTGGAAGGTAGGACGTGCGGAGAAGTGAACCCAAGGCGATATTCGGGAGGATAGACGGCGGGGGAGGGGCCTCTGTCGGCCGCTTCTGGCAAGTGATAGAGCCACGGAGCACAAAATCGGAACTTTTAGAAGTCGGCTCGGCTGAGGGACATCGCGGCAGTGGCTAAGCAGGGGGTGGAATCCTCCCGGGACAGTGTGGTCTCAGGACCCTTGGGGTCACAGAAAGACCGGGGGTGCCTGAGTGCACCAGAGCTCCCAGGTATCAGAGCGGGGAAGCCGGCTGCAGAGACGGAGCCAAGGTACGGGCTCTCAGCTCGGGGTTGCCATAAACAGTGACCCACGGCACAGTCGGGCCACTGTTCCTCCAGCAGGGACCCATCAAGCGGCAGAGCCGGGGAGACTCCCCTTCCTTCCCGGGGAGGAGCGGCGCGGGAACGCACCGCAGGGATCTGCTGGGTTTGGAGACTCCACATGGGGTCGGGTGCCAGAGATAGAAACGCTCGGTCACAGGCCGGGTGAGCTCGGAGTGCGGCCGGAGACCGGGGACACAGGAGTGACTGCTTTTCTCTGGGGCCGCACTGAGGAGCAGGGCCCCGTGTTCTCAGCTCCTCTGGGTGGAGATTGGGAGGCCACCATTTTTGCCCTGGTCCTCCAAAGCTGTACGGAGAGCTTGCAGGGAACAAAAGCTCCTGAGAGCAAACCCGAGCAGCTTCCTTAGCCCCGACCGGCAAGGGCGGGGCAATTCAGCCTCCGGCAAAGACATTTGGAAACCACAGCAACAGGCCCCTCCCCCAGAAGATCAGCACGAACAGCCAACAAGCCAAGACCAAGTTTACCGATCAAGGAGAACGGGAGAACTCCAGCGCTAGGGGAATACTGCACATAGAATTCATGGCTTTTTTTTACCATGATTCATTAGTTCATTGGTTAATTTTTGTTAACTGTTTTTTTTTTATTTTTCTTTTTCCCTTTTTCAACCAA
>NW_027397084.1:20942559-20943159 GCF_003265705.2 Callorhinus ursinus
GAACATGGGAGCAGCCAATTATATAAGGCAATTAATAACAAAAGCAAAGAAACACATTGACAACAATACAATAATAGTGGGGGACTTTAACACCCCCCTGACTGAAATGGACAGATCATCTAAGCAAAAGATCAACAAGGAAATAAAGACTTTAAATGACACACTGGACCAAATGGACTTCACAGACATATTCAGAACATTCCATCCCAAAGCAACAGAAAACACATTCTTCTCTAGTGCCCATGGAACATTCTCCATAATTGATCACATCCTAGGTCACAAATCAGGTCTCAACCGTTACCAAAAGATTGGGATCATTCCCTGCATATTTTCAGACCACAATGCTTTGAAACTAGAACTCAATCACAAGAGGAAAGTCGGAAAGAACTCAAATACATGGAGGCTAAAGAGCATCCTACTAAGGAATGAATGGGTCAACCAGGAAATTAAAGAAGAATTAAAAAAAATTCATGGAAACCAATGAAAATGAAAACACAACTGTTGAAAATCTTTGGGATACAGCAAAGACAGTCCTGAAAGAAAAGTATATAGCAATACAAGCCTTTCTCAAGAAACAAGGAAGGTCTCAAATACACAACC
>NW_027397084.1:20943259-21071510 GCF_003265705.2 Callorhinus ursinus
ACATTCTCCAGAATTGATCACATCCTAGGTCACAAATCAGGTCTCAATCGGTACCAAAAGATTGGGATCATTCCCTGCATATTTTCAGACCACAATGCTTTGAAACTAGAACTCAATCACAAGAGGAAAGTCGGAAAGAACTCAAATACATGGAGGCTAAAGAGCATCCTACTAAGGAATGAATGGGTCAACCAGGAAATTAAAGAAGAATTAAAAAAATTCATGGAAACCAATGAAAATGAAAACACAACTCTTCAAAATCTTTGGGATACAGCAAAGGCAGTCCTGAGAGGAAAGTATATAGCAATACAAGCCTTTCTCAAGAAACAAGAAAGGTCTCAAATACACAACCTAACCCTACACCTAAAGGAGCTGGAGAAAGAACAGCAAATAAAGCCTAAACCCAGCAGGAGAAGAGAAATCATAAAGATCAGAGCAGAAATCAATGAACTAGAAACCAAAAGAACAGTAGAACAGATCAACGAAACTAGGAGCTGGTTCTTTGAAAGAATTAACAAGATTGATAAACCCCTGGCCAGACTGATCAAAAAGAAAAGAGAAATGACCCAAATCAACAAAATCATGAATGAAAGAGGAGAGATCACAACCAACAACAAAGAAATACAAACAATTATAAGAACATAGTATGAGCAACTCTATGCCAGCAAATTAGATAACCTGGAAGAAATGGGTGCATTCCTAGAGATGTATCAACTACCAAAACTGAACCAGGAAGAAATAGAAAACCTGAACAGACCTATAACCACTAAGGAAATTGAAGCAGTCATCAAAAATCTCCCAAGAAACAAAAGCCCAGGGCCAGATGGCTTCCCAGGGGAATTTTATCAGATATTTAAAGAAGAATTAATACCTATTCTCCTGAAACTGTTCCAAAAAATAGAAATGGAAGGAAAACTTGCGAACTCATTTTATGAGGCCAGCATTACCTTGATCCCCAAACCAGACAAAGACCCCAGCAAAAAGGAGAATTACAGACCAATATCCTTAACATGGGTGCAAAAATTCTCACCAAAATACTAGCCAATAGGATCCAACAGTACATTAAAAAGATTATTCACCAGGACTAAGTGGGATTTATCCCTGGGCTGCAAGGCTGGTACAACATCCGCAAATCAATCAACGTGATACAATACATTAACAAAAGAAAGAACAAGAGTCATATGATCCTCTCAATAGATGCAGAAAAAGCATTGACAAAGTACAGCATCCTTTCTTGATCAAAACTATTCAGAGTATAGGGTTAGAGGGTACATACCTCAATATCATAAAAGCCATCTATGAAAAACCTACAGCGAATATCATTCTCAATGGGGAAAGGCTGAGAGCTTTTCCCCTATGGTCAGGAACGCGGCAGGGATGTCCCCTCTCACTACTGCTATTCAACATAGTATTAGAAGTCTTAGCCACAGCAATCAGACAACAAAATAAATCAAAGGCATCCAAATCGGCAAGGAGGAAGTCAAACTCTCACTCTTTGCAGATGATATGATACTGTATGTGGAAAACCCAAAAGACTCCACCCCAAAACTGCTAGAACTCATACAGGAATTCAGTAAAGTAGCAGGATATAAAATCAATGCACAGAAATCAGTGACATTCCTATACACCAACAAGACAGAAGAGAGACAAATCAAGGAGTTGATCCCATTTACAATTGCACCCAAAACCATAAGATACCTAGGAATAAATTTAACCAAAGAGGCAAAGGATCTGTACTCGAGAAAACTATAAAATACTCAGGAAAGAAATTGAAGAAGACACAAAGAAATGGAAAAACATTCCATGCTCATGGATTGGGAGAACCAACATTGTGAAGATGTCAATGCTACCTAGAGCAATCTACACATTCAATGCAATCCCCATCAAAATACCATCCACTTTTTTCAAAGAAATGGAACAAATAATCCTAAAATTTGTATGGAACCAGAAGAGACCCCGAATAGCCAGAGGAAATTTGAAAAAGAAAAGCAAAGCTGGCGGCATCACAATTCCGGACTTCTAGCTCTATTACAAAGCTGTCATCATCAAGACAGTATGGTACTGGCACAAAAACAGACACACAGATCAATGGAACAGAATAGAGAGCCCAGAAATGGACCCTCAACTCTATGGTCAACTTATCTTTGACAAAGTAAGAAAGAATGTCCAATGGCAAAAAGACAGTCTCTTCAACAAATGGTGTTGGGAAAATTGGACAGCCACATGCAGAAGAATGAAACTGGACCATTTCCTTACACCACACACAAAAATAGACTCCAAATGGTTGAAAGACCTAACGTGAGACTGGAGTCTATCAAAATCCTGAAGGAGAACACAGGTAGCAACCTCTTCGACCTCAGCCGCAGCAACTTCTTCCTAGAAACATCGCCAAAGGCACGGGAAGCCAGGGCAAAAATGAGCTATTGGGATTTCATCAAGATAAAAAGTTTTTGCACAGCAAAAGAAACAGTCCACAAAACCAAAAGACAACCGACAGAATGGGAGAAGATATTTGCAAATGACATATCAGATAAAGGGCTAGTATCCAAAATCTATAAAGAACTTATCAAACTCAACACCCAAAGAACAAATAATCCAATCAAGAAATGGGCAGAAGACATGAACAGACATTTCTCCAAAGAAGACATCCAAATGGCCAACAGGCACATAAAAAAGTGCTCAACATCGCTCGGCATCAGGGAAAACCAAGGCTACCCTTCAATGAGATACCACCTCACACCTGTCAGAATGGCTAAATTTAAGAGGTCAGGCAACGACAGATGTTGGCGGGGATGTGGAGAAAGGGGAACCCTCCTACACTGTTGGTGGGAATGCAAGCTGGTGCAACCACTCTGGAAAACAGTATGGAGGTTTCTCAAACAGTTGAAATTAGAGCTACCATTCGATCTAGCAATTGCACTACTGGGTATTTACCACAAAGATACAAATATAGGGACCCGAAGGGGTACGTGCACCCCAATGTTTATAGCAGCAATGTCCACAATAGCCAAACTGTGGAAAGAGCCAAGATGTCCATGGACAGATGAATGGATAAAGAAGAGGTGGTATATATACACAATGGAATATTATGCAGCCATCAAATGGAATGAGATCTTGCCATTTGAAACGACGTGGATGGAACTGGAGGGTGTTATGCTGAGTGAAATAAGTCAATCAGAGAAAGACATGTATCATATGACCTCACTGATATGAGGAATTTTTAATCTCAGGAAACAAACTGAGTGTTACTGGAGTGGTTGGGGATGGGAGGGATGGGGTGGCTGGGTGATAGACATTGGGGAGAGTATGTGCTACGGTGAGCGCTGTGAATTGTGCAAGACTGTTGAATCACAGATCTGTACTTCTGAAACAAATAATGCAACATATTTTAAGAAAAAAGAAAAAGAAGAAGATAGCAGGAGAGGAAGAATGAAGGGGAGTAAGTCAGAGGGGGAGACGAACCAGGAGAGATGATGGACTCTGAAAAACAAACTGAGGGTTCTAGAGGGGAGGAGGGTAGGGGGATGGGTTAGCCTGGTGATGGGTATTAAAGAGGGCACATTCTGCATGGAGCACTGGGTGTTATGAACAAACAATGAATCATGGAACGCTACATCAAAAACTAATGATGTAATATTTGGTGATTAACATAACAATAAAAAATTTAAAAAATATATTTTTTTCAATCACCAAATTGGGACAGGGAGAAGGAAGCTGTCTTTTTACCACAAATAAAAGAGCTCCCTCTGCCAAGAAAACTAATTTGGCCCTCAGTGTTTGCCTGATTACTTGGCTCAAGCATGACTGCTTCCTCACAGAGACCTCCAGAGATTAAAGCATTCTACCAAAGTGTGGCTTCATCTTCCATTGAAGTATTAAGAAGTGACATAGGGGATCAAACCACAAAATAATTCACTACCTTTGCTCCACACCATTGTTCCCTACCATTGCTCCACAAGGGACCCCATATATTACTAATAAATACTTTTAAAATCTACTCTAAAGCAATCATCCATGAATTCATGTAAACCTTTCTTCATTCTGTTATGTTTTAAACCTTTATGCTGTTCTTGGAGAGGAGTTCCATTCACATGTTTGCCATATATTTCTGTCACACAATGCTTTGAAACACAGCTCATCCAGCTACCTAAGAAGCATTTTTATCCAAGATCATATATCTAGGATTCATTCTCTTTTAAAAGAATGAAAATCAATTCTCTTTGGACAAATTGAGAGTATTAGAGATACAACATAGGCCAAGTGCCCAGCACAGTGCCTGGGACTCAGCGCCCACTGAACAAATTTAGTTTCATTTTGTATTTCCTGTAATCACCCTGAAACCACTCCTTCAAAGGTTAAGGTTACTTCAATGTTTTACAATTTGTTTTTTTCAGTATTTATTAAGCTATATTCATGTATTCATGATTTTATGAAATCTAGGCGTTAGCCATCATCATCTCCTGCCAGAATTATTACAATACTTTTGCACTGGTTTCTCTATTTCTGTTTTCATTTCCATGCAAAACAGCAAAAATTCCAAACCCCTTCTCCCACCTTGTTGTTAAACTCCAATAATTTATCATATAGGGCTGAAAAGTGCAGGCTCCATATTTTTATTCCTTGTTACCTGTCTACTGATTATGCCTTTCTGTTCTAGCCTTACTGATATGCTTGTTTTATTTGTTTGTTTGTTTTGGGGCGGGGATGATTTGAATGAGAAAAGCCCAAAGATGTTCCCTCTCTAGCGCCTTTGCAGGGAGAACTTCTCATTACCACCCTATAGCAAATTCCTTCTCAGCTATCTCTGCATCAGATACCCAAGAGTGAAAAAAAATCTCCTAGAACGTCTTCATATTTTCTTAATGGACAACCAAATTGTACACAGGGAAAAAATATGGGAATATATGCATACAAAGTAATATAGCATAAGAATTTACATTATAAAGATGTTGAAAGAGTAAGGAAGCAGAGAGGCAACAGGTATAAAAGAGATAGGAGGTTATTGTGTCTCCAAAAAAGAAAAAAAATGGTAAAGAAATTTTAAAAAATAAAATAAAATAAAAATGTGATGATACAACAATTCCCTTGAGGTAAATACTTTCTTACTCTTAAGATCAAATTTATGTCATATTTAAGAGGCTGAATGTCTTTAATTCTGAAGCAGGAAATGGAAAAAAATAATTAGAAGTAAAGCGTATTTTTTTTTTCAAATCAACTTGGCCAGATAATCTCAATTACTTTATGCATTTTACCCACATAATGTCAATTACATGTATTTATATGGTTGTATGTTTATTAAATCTTATTGTAACTGTCATAAAGGAGCTTGTTTTAAATTTCAAATATTTCCCAGGGTTTTAAAGAAAAGGAGAAAGAGAAGAAATATTTGAGGGAATTTTTGAAAGATTACCTCTATCACAATGCAGCTTGCAATCTGAGGACAGGGAAAGGATACTGTAGGATGCTAAAAGGAACATCTTCTAGCCATGCCATAGTTAGCGACTACATACGAAAAATTTTAGTATCATTCTGTACAGTGAATTCAGAAAATCCCAGAAATTATCTTTGTGAGTGCAGAAGTAAGAACTATTTTCATGTGTGCTTCTAACCTCACACATTGTTATATAATTTTCTTTTTGCTTATCTGGTTCTTGTTTTGTTTTATTTTGTTTGTTTTGTTTTGTTTTTTGCAGGAAACTTTAAGTAACTTCAGGTGACATTCATTTTCCCTTTTCATTCCAGAAAATAGCAAATGTCTGCTCTTGTTCACTTGTTGTAGAATGATATTCTGTTGGTCATACAATTCTATGATTTTTAAAGAAAAAAGGCAAATGGTCACACCTGGAGAAAGCAGTAGACTCTTCTTTTTTTTTTTTTTTCCAAAAATAAATGCAAGGAATTTGCTATTTAAGTCGTATTTTAAGAAAATAAGTTCATTTTCCAAAATTCCTCCAAAGCATTTCTTACATAAAATTCTAATATTTGCCAAATTAAAAGACACTCATTAATTTCCAATAGAAAGTATTACATAGATTGAAAAGTATCTGAGTTATTTTAGCCAATGGATGATGATAAACTGCAGTACACAAAACAACACTAATGTGTACAGTCAAGTGGTACAGAAATTGGTGTTACCTCTAATTTTAACATCCTCACTAATGATCATTTAGATGCAGGAAGCAGCAAATTAATTTAGCTCACGGTGAACATAATATTGGGAAACTATGTGAGCACTTTTTGATCAGAAAAACTTGAATTTAGTTCCTCAAAACCATTTAAAATGAGATTCACACCATATGTTTTGTGTAATTACTAAACACACACAAACACACACACACACACAAACATTTAAAGTGTATACCAAAACCAGGAAATTTCATTTAAAAGGTCTTAAGAAGCTACATTAGTCTAACATTTTATAAATATATGTAAAACCTTCAAGTATCTCATAACAGGAAATATGTTCATTATTCTTCAGTAGTATAACGTGGTGAGAGCTTGAAATGATATCATTATTTCTTGTGTATGCTAGAAAATGAATCATACAATAGCCTAGCAACTCTGTGCTTCACATCATCCTATCATGAAGGTGAAATAAACTGGAGTAGCATAAAAAGAAACAATCATGAATTTATTATAGTGGAATCTGCATAAAAATATGTAAGGTATAAATAATGTTAAAATATTTAAAATGATAATGCTTTAAAATGTACTATACTGTGAAGAAAGTGGTGAAGGGATGAAATTTGTTCTTTAGCGTGTCTTGGAATACTGTCTTGGGACAAAGCCCAGAGACAGGCGATCCACCCGGAAGCTCGGATCCTGAGGTGGTTAGGCAACAGCCAAGAAATGTGCTTCTGGCATCTGAGGTGACTGGCGCTGGGTCACAAGGCACACACCCCCTCTAGGTAACTTCACAGGAGGCTCTAGCCTTCTCCTCCTACTCCAGGTGCAAATGATGTCTTTCCGAATAAGATGAAAACTTGCAGCCCATCTGTCTACTGAACAAATCAGAATCTGCCTTTTCAATTTTCAGTTGATATTTGAAAACTAAGCATTGTGTTGGTAAGCTGATGATTGCTGTGACTCATTTGTATTTAAAGAGTGAGATATGCATTGAGCTCTTGGAAATGACCCTGGGTTACACTGGAATTTTTGAGTCATAAGCAAGAAAGGATGAACAGAGGAGGGAGCAATAGTTTGAAAAATGAGAAGGGAACGGGGAGTTTTTGATAGAATTATTTATTTATTTTTTTAAGATTTTATTTATTTATTTGAGAGACAGACAGACAGAGACAGACAGAGCTCGAGCAGGGAGTAGAGGGAGAAACAGTCTTGCTGGGAGCCCGATGCGGGGCTCGGTCTCAGGACCCCGGGATCATGACCTGAGCCGAAGGTAGACGCTTAACGACTTAGCCACACAGGAACCCTTATTTTTAAACCATCATAGACATACTGCCCCTGCTTTTAGTTAAATCAAAAATGGATGAGGTTCCCCCGGTGTCTTATAATGTGAGTCTATGCACTGAATGCATGAAGAAAGTAGAGCTGCGAGGTTGAAAGTGCAGGCTCTTATTTAAGCAGGCAGTCTGGGTCCAAATTCCACAGGCAAAATTTATCCACTCTGTGAACTTTGATAAAATCACTATACTGTGTCTGCTTCAGGGTCCTCAACTAACAAATCATGTCACAATAAGACATACTTAATATTTGTGTAAGTATTAAATTAAATGATATATGAAAAATGTTTGAAATAGTGTTTGGTGCATAAGAACACAAAGATTATTAACTGTACGTATTTTCAAAGTGCTGCCCTTTTACTTGCTTTTTATAATGTCTTTATTAAACAAATACTGTATTTCATATAAACATTACCTAAAAATACCATATTGGTCTTATATGTTTGAAGTATTAAGTTCTTATTAAATGATCACGATTTCTCTTCCATACCCCTCCAACTGAAGCTACTGTGTACATATGTATATACATATACATACATATATAAATAATTATATAGACCTATTTTCCAACCCTCAATAAGATTTCCTCTTCTTTCCCTAATTTGTACAAACTTCTTTCTTAGGTTTGTAGTTTTCCTCCTAAAATCTGACCTTTTCTTTCTCAAGACTCAACTAAATCCATACCCCCTCTTTGAAACCCTTTTTAAAGCAATCCCAAGATTAAGAAGTTCATTCCATTTCTTTTAAAGTGCTAATGTCTGCTCTCTCTCAATCAGAAAGTTACTCTTAAATATTGTTCATGTTACAGGATTATCTTTCGGTACAGAGTGGAAGAAAGAAAAATTTTAAATGAGTTAAAAAGAAAAATAGGAAACCAGCATTTGTGTTCACTGGAAGAAAGTTGAATCTTCTAAACAATATTATCACTGATAAAATGCATGGAACTTTTAAGATAATTTTGATTAGGTGGATAAGCATAGTCTGACAAAAAAATAAGGTTTGTATTATAAGGCAATTCATCACAACTTTAAATGAAGTAAGAATGGAATGAAACACAAAATAGATGAGTAACAGATTTTGGAAAAGACAACTATAATCCAGAGAGGCACACAATGATAATGTTTTATTTAGCCATAACTGGATAGAAGTGTTCAAGAGGAGCTAGGCATATGAAATTTTATAAAAACTTTCGATAGCTCATTCATAGTTTGTTGTAAATAGATGTGCTTATTAAATGGCATCATAAAATGTATATAATTTTTTTAAAAAGTAACTGTTCTGTATGATTGTATGTGGTTTTTATTGCTCTGAACTAGAAATAGGTTTAACTAGTTCTGCTCTCTGATTATGGTTAAAGAAAACTCCCGATTTGATAATGGACTCCAAAACCAGTTGATTTTCTTTAAAAATACCTAGCAATAGTCCATAGCAAAAAAGTTATATTTACTTATATATTACAGCTAGTTCATCTTGGATGATGCAGCAAGAATTAGATTACTTAAAATAGAAATCCTATGGTTTCCCAATTCAGCGATTATAAATTAAATTAAAACTTTTATGGACAAAGGGGAAATATTGATTTAATAATACTTTTTGACTGACATCCCTACACCTATGTTTTGGAGTGGTGATGTGGGGTCTCAATCATATTTGGTTTCAGAGCTTGTGAGAAAAATGTGGATAATCTCAGCAAGATCATCTATTTCACAAAGCATCTGTAGAATATATCAATTCCATCACTGTTTAAATGACCATTAAAATGTATGGGAGTGCCTTTACCAATAAAAATAGAATCTCTGCAATACAGTTTCCTCAGAGAATATAATATCAAAATCTACGCATTTTGATGATTATCAAATCTTTGTTTGAAAGAGATAGATTTTTATGGAAATTGGCTGGGGGAATAGTTCATAGCATCCTCTATATATTACAGTATGTAATTAGATTGAGCCAAATCATCAGGGATCTTTATATGTGGTCACATCATTTTGACTCTTTACAGAGCTGTTTTTCTTATATGACACTTGAGATTTTATCCATATGCTCCTTTGTCCAATATAATTTTCTAGATTATTTACTTAAAAGATATTATTTGCTTACTTAAAATATATTATTGAGGATATAGTCTCCTATATCCCATGAACTTATGGGAAGCTAGCATTCTAATATATAATGGCATAGCCAGTATGTTAAAATAAAACCAGTCCACATGAAGAGCAAATATAAGGCTATGTGGGGCCTTGACAGTAGAAATTGGTTTATTACTTCCTATTATCATAAGTAACACACAAATAGAGTTTTGTCTTGTTTTTGTTTTTGCATTGTTTTGTTTTGTTTTTGTTTTTGTTTTACTTTTTACTCCTCATAATATGGATGGATTTTATGTGTTTGATTTGAGCATCATGTGGAGTCAGCTTGGGGTATAGATATAGGCCGTGTGAAAAACCAGCATGGTGATCATCGGTTGTTTTCTCAGTCAGCACATCTTGACTTTATTTTAGAAAGAAGCCATGTGGTTTGAACGGGGACAACATTCATTACAATCAGGGTCTCCTGATCACTTCGTTTGTCACGGATATGTACACAACACACACATTCAGCTGAACAGAAATCCTGATTGGGTATTATTTTACTTGGGATCAAAGAGAGAGTCTTAGTGTCTTGCCAGTGAGGGACTTGTGAGATTTGCCTCTTTCAGTGGCCATGTTCCCTCTACAAGGGAAATGGTCTGTCACAGAAGAGGTTACTGGCACCAGCAAAAGAGGTAGAGGTCAAGGTGAAGAGAGAAAACTGACAGCATTTAAAGATCTGGAGCCCCAGCTGCTCCTCTGCTTGTCTCATGATCCAATTACATGAACCAATACATTCTTTTTCCTAGGCTTGTTTTAATTGAGATTCTGTTATGTACACTGGAAAAAAAAAAAGTCCTAAAACCATGAGAAACTTGTGTCTTGAAAATAAGTATGCACTCCATGTTTATGTAATGGATAGATGGAAATGCACACAGAGGAAGATGGTAGAGAGGAGAGTAGCAGTCATAAAGGGAAGCAAAAAAAAAGAGCAAGTCTACAAAGCCTACAAGACAGAGATCAATCTTACTTCCATAACTAATAAACATGGGTGCCAGTTGGCAAAAGGCCCAACAATACTTAATTTGTATAACATCTCAATATAAAAATACAGTGTTACAAAGAGTTTGGGCTCAGAAAGACTTGTGTTAGAATTTTTCCATTTATCACTGACTAGATATATACACTTGGGAATGCTAACTTTTTAAATTTTTATTTTGCTCATCTGTGGAGTGGAAATAATAACTGCCATATTTGCATAGGAAAATTATTTGCTAATGAATCTAAAGCACTTAATGAAGTGCCTAATTTTTAGTAAGGACTCAAAGTTTATTGTTATTATTACAATAAATGCAAATAAATCAATTTTATTTTGTGTGTTCCAAACTCTTTGGTAAATAGAAAGTAGCTTGTCTAACAGAACTCCAATATATATATTTTAAAACTAATTACAGTTAAAGGGAATTTTTAATGAGTGGCCTTATACCAGATTTTTTTAAGTGCTATGGATATATAAAATTCATAATTGAAATCCAAGTTTGGGGAATTAATTCATTTATTTACCCACTTGATAAACCAATAAACATATTGTAGAGGCTATATTGGATACTGAATTAACTAAGGTATAAATTCCAGTGATGAATAAAAGAAACACAAATATATAAAATATAGACATACATATTTTTGCCTAAGTAAACTTACTTAACGAGAAAATAGAAATAACACTGTAATAGAGTTCTCAAAAAAAAAAACAATTAATACAATATATATATGTTCACTTAGAGAGATTTATTTTAAGATCTTGGTTTTGTGAGTGTAGGCCTAGCAACTCCAAAATCCACAGGCTAAATTGGCAGACAGGAAATTCAGGTAAGAGCTGTTATTGCACTGTTGAGTCTGAAATCCTCAGGCCTGAAATTCAGGCAGTTGTTTTGTTTTTTGTTGTTTATTTGTTGTTCACTTTTGTTTAAAAATTTATTTACCTAGTTATTTTTTATGTTGCAGTCTCAAAGCTGAATTTCTTCTTCTTTAAAAACCTTGGTCTTAGTTCTTTAAAGCTTTTAACTGATTGGATGAGGCTCACCCACACTATGGAAGGTAATCCATTTTACTCAAAGACTACTAATTTAAATCTTAATCACATAAAAAATACAGAGCAACATCTAGACTGGTGTTTGACTGATGTTGACATCATTTGATGTTGTTTAACCAAGTTGACACATACGATTAACCATCACAAGTGCTCAACTGGCAAATCTCTTGAGTGACTAAATTGCTTGGCAATAATTATTCAATTTGCATTTCTAAGGTATGAAATGGAATTTCAATTTCACAGTTTTTACTAACATTATAAAAATGTTACCTTGGGAGCCTGGGTGGTTAAGTTGGTTAAGCGACTGCCTTCGGCTCAGGTCATGATCCCGGAGCCCTGGGATCGAGTCCCACATCGGGCTCCTGGCTCAGCAGGGAGCCTGCTTCTCCTTCTGACCCTATCCCCTCTCATGCTGTTTCTCTCTCTCTCTCAAATAAATAAATAAATACAGTCTTTTTAAAAAAACGTTACCTTAACTTCCTGGGACTCTGTTTTCTCTCTCAACAATGATGACAAAAGTAACCCATTCCATTGTATTAAGAGTGACACTTAAGAACAACAACAAAAATAATGTAGAAACAAGTACCATTAATGTATAAATTATATAAAATAAAATATCGTGTGTTCAACTATTATATTCTAGTTGGGCTCCTTAGACAAATTTCCTTGCTTAAACCAACTATATATACCCTTAATTTAGCCATTCTAATTACACTGATTGCATACTGACCAATAATCATCAATGTATTAATTGTATCATATTGACTTGGACAATGGTGAAAGAAAAGGTCTCACCAGTGACACCCTAAGTGGCTGGGCCCAAAGAGGCTTCATTAGCTGACATAAATTTAATTATTACAAAATGGTCTATAAGGTCCTCAAAATTTTAAGTGAATAACTGCAAGCTAACACACTAACAGATAAAATCACCAACATTAAATAGCTAAAAAGTGGTCAAAGTTAAGTTTTGAATCTTATCTATCTTACTCTGTCTTCTCAAAAACTAATGCCTTGGTTTGCTCATATCAACTCAACAACTATTTTTTGAATTGTTACTCTGTATCAGCAATTTTTAAGTGCTCAGGAGACACCCCAATTGGGGCGCCTGGGTGCCTCAGTCATTAAGCATCTGCCTTCGGCTCAGGTCATGAACCCAGGGTCCTGGGATTGAGCCCTGCATCAGGCTCCCTGCTCGGCAGGAAGCCTGCTTCCCCCTCTCCCACTCCCCCTGCTTGTGTTCCGTCTCTTGCTGTGTCTCTCTCTGTCAAATAAATAAAATCTTTAAAAAAGAAGAGAGAGAGAGAGACACCCCAATGAAGATGTGCCAGCTCTCGGTTAATGCAGATGTTCCATGCTATACTCTATTTTCAAAGTCAATGTTCTTTAACTTTTAAAGATGACTTATTACTTGAGGAAGAATAGTGACAAAAATAGAGATATTAGATTAAGTGAGAAAGAAATAGCTGACCAATTTAATCTTCTTTAAATAAATGCAGTTGTGTATCAAATACTTTACTGGTACTTAGCCATATAAATGAAATGGAATATCTGTATTAGATCATTAGGGCTTTATAATTATACAAGCCACCCCAACCCTATTTAAGGAGGAAAGTAAGAAAATGTATGTGATTTGTCAGTAACTTACTTGGCTTCTCACTACAGTAATAATACTCATCTAATTCCATGGAGTCCAATTTGACTAGTCATGTGTAAGAATACAGAGAGACAGCATGGACTCCAAGAAATCACTGCACTATTTATACTTGCTCTGAATGGGTCTAGTATTTAGAAGTTTTTGATTTATGTCTTTCACAAATAACTTTTCACATATGTAGATTAACAATGGCCAGAAATGCTTTATTGTGCTTCTGCCACTCTTCCTACTGAGGAGAAGACTTTATGTCCTCTCCCTTTGAAACTGAACTGGCACATTGGCTGTTTTAACTACAACAAGGTAGTGGAGGTCCTGGAACTTAGCCTGGAAGAGGCCTGGCTGTTCCTACTTTTGCATTTTTGAGTATTCTAAGTTGTAATGTAAGAGGACAGACTACTCTGAATGGGAAGGCCACAGGGAGAGGAGGTGCCTAAATACTCCATGAAGAACCAACCACCCCAGAATCCCTGCTTAGCCCATCCTTCCAACCATCCCCTCCAAGACAACCGACCATGAGGGAGCCAGCTTACAAGTTCCAGCCCACTGGAGCCCTCACCATACATAGAAGTGCCCATGCAACAAAGCCCAGGCATGGCCACCTCAAAGTATTGTGAGTAGTTTAAACATTGTTGTCACTCCATAACACTTAAGCTGGGGACTTATTTTTGTAAAACAGTAGATATTTTCACCACTGTAGCTGCAAGATTTCCAATTGTCTCAAACAAAAAGTCATTGATACAGCTGATAGTGCCTCAGAGGAAAAGAAATCTAACAGGGTCAAAAGGAATAAAATCAGCAAGGTAAATTTTCTCATTTTATTCCTGGTACAGTGTTTTCTTCAGTTCCATAGTCCTCAACCAAATAAAACCTCTTAACTGCCTTATTTTTAATAACATAGTCTAATTAAACAAAGGACCATTAGCAATACAAACATTACTCAGTTTTATCAGTTTTCAACCACAGGTTAAGCTTAAAAGTGTAAAAAAAAGATTCTTACTGTAGTGATCATTTCACAATGTACACAAATATTGAATCATTATGTTGTACACTTGAAACTGATATAATATGTCCATTATGTTTCAATAAACAAAAGAGAAATATCCAATATGAAGATAATTCCTAAAAAACAAAATCAAAAAACAAACACCGTTGACCATGCTGTGAAGTTGGAAGCTCACGCTTCTCTTCTAAGCTCATTCAGCTTGAGGGCAGACTATATTTCCATGAGCAGTAGGACTGTGGTCTTCATTTTCTGCTAGTGATCAGCTGGGGAACACTCAGCTCCTGGAGACTGCAGCGGTTCTTTGCCATGTAACCTCATAGGTCACAAAATGGGTGTTTGCTTTCTTTCAAGCCAGCAGGGTACTTATGACTCTTGGCCTTTCACCTTCTTTTCAAAGCTCCTTTGATGAAGTCAGGCTTATCCATGATAAACTCTTTGTACTTTAGAGTCAACTCAGCAAGACCCTAGTCAGCGGAATGTTGTTCTATACTTTCACAGGTTTGGTTCACACTTCAGGGGAAGGAACTATGAAGGATGGATATAACAGAATGGGAATCTTGGGGCCCATCTAACAGCTGTCTAAAATGGAATGCTGTTGACACCGGTCATTATTCCATTTTCACACATGTAATTCTTATCTATCCACAGTTTTGTAAATCATAGATCATAGAAAGGCATGGATCATTACCATAGTGTGCACTTAGGAGAATCCTTTGTATATATTAGATATTTCTATTATATGTTGATTAAATATATATATGTATAAATACATGTACATTTACACATATCAAAACTATGTACCCTGGCATTCCCTTAATCTAATCCTAATCCACCTAATATTAGTTAAAACTTCAATTATTGGCTTATATCCATTTGTCTTTCAAGGAGATAGGGTTTTTTTGTGTCATCATTGATTCCATCTTATGTTACACTGTAGCTCCACTGTATTTTGATTTTATACTATACATAAAACATTGAAGTAGCTACTAGACTACAAAGTTTCTGCTCCCAGAAATATTTTCATCTACATAAAAAGCAGATACCAATCATTCTATTTTTCAACTATCATTTGTTTGTTGTATCTAAGAGTTAAAGGCAATACAGTTGACCCTTGAACAAGATGGGGCTTGAAGTGACAACCCCAATGCAGTAAAAAATGTGCATATAATTTTTGACTCCCCCAAAAGTTAGCTACTAATAGCCTACTGTTGACTGGTAGCCTTACCAATAACATAAACAGTCAATTAACACTTATTTTGTGTATTTTATGTATAAACTAAGCTAGAGAAAAGAAATGTTATTAAAAATCAAAAGGAAAAGAAAATACATTTTCAGTACTGCATTGTATTTATTGAAAAAACTCTGCATACAAGTGGACCCATGCAGTTCAAACTGGTGTTGTTCAAAGGTCAAATGTATATTATAAATGTCAAATAATTGGAATGAATAATTAGTGATATAAAAATTTAGAGAAATGATATGTATACTTTGTTTCTTGGTTATCCTTTATCATTTAATCAATTAAATAACCGAGGAGATTGAAAATGTTCACTATAAATGGGCCTTTCTATTTACTTTGTGCTAAATTCAATTTTGTTCCTATATATTTCCTTTTTTATTGAAATATATCACAATATAACTCAATGAGTTTAGTATAACTAAATAGATATTCTGTGGTTCCTTCTCCAGTATCATTACATCTTCCTTTTTCTACCTATATTGAAGGGCTGGAAGATAAAATTCTTCATCTTAACGTACTCAGTAGACAATATGTAATTGTTATTTTTTATTGTTATTCATCAGTTGTGGAGTACTAGGTGGGCTTTCTGAATGCCATTACAAAGGGAGCCTTATTTATGACATACTCTTGATAGCAGAGTCAGAAATACATTTAGAATGTGTTAAGATATTTTGCTTACTGATGTATACCGTTATAAAGATATTTCATCAAGCATCACTATAATTTTCTTCTCATGCAACATTTTAGTGCTGATGACCTTGGACATTGTCCAAAAAAAGTCAAGAATAGATACTCCAAAGCCTGTGCAATTCCATATTTTACTGCTCCCTGTATACTGACATAAACTATAATTTTAATATATAGGCAGATCAGTCCATGAATAAGAAATGCACAATTCTGAACATAATAATCGTTAAAATAGTTTCTACCACTTCTCTCATACACACACAAAAAATTGTAGTAAAAGAAGCAGAACTAGTCAAGATATAGGAGTAAAATTATTAAGCTTGGAAACTAATGCTAACCTTGCAAAAAAAGTAAAAGTAATGACTTATTTTAACCTTTTCTAAAGGCATCACCTAAGGCTTTCAAATTCTTTTTGATATTGCAAGCAGATTTATCACAATGGCTAACTGTATGCTTTCCCCATAGGAATTAATTGACTTTATCTTGCAAAAGATAATATTTCTAGATCACGTTTTATTTCACCTTGAATCTGCTTCGTAGAATTGTTTCATGTGAAGTTGTGCCAATTATTAGAATTATTTTGTATTTTGCAAATGTATTATTTTAATGCAAATGATAAAATGCATAAGAACGAAAGCCATATAAATATTGCTTGGCCATCACTTTTTTTTTTTTTTTGCTGCCAACTGCTGAGAGCTAAAAGCTCTCTATTATCAATGATGAATATGTTTACAATGGGGAACTCAATTTCAGACAGAGCCTTTCACCTGTAAGCTAACTGGTAGATTCAGTTTGCAAATGCAACACCTAATGGAGTTCTCTTATTAGATCCATAAACAAAGTGGTTTTGGAAACAGTCTCCAGTCAATCTCTGCTAATGATTAATAGTAACAAATATCACAGGAAGTAGGGCCACTGAATTTACAAAACCTCTTTGGTGGACTAATTTTAAAAAATGATGCTTATGTTCTCCCCATCCAGAGAAATTATGAATACTAGTCAAAGATTAAGATATTTTTAATGTTTTTTATTTCCTTTAATGTTGTTATGTAATATTACTTAATATTATAATAATGCAGTGTTGATTTTAACTTTATAATACTTTATTTTCATGTTTGTACTATCATAGGCAAGACTGGTAAAAAAATTTTTAGAGTTTGATTTGTCATCTCTTTGTAGATTTATAAAACAGTCAAGTTCTTTCATCATTTTCTCTGTTCTAGTATCATTTAAATAATATAGAATAATCTGTTGCTAAAAATCACATGTATAACTCTGGAATTTAAATTATTTTTAGAAGTTTTATTTTTCATTTTTTTCTTTTTTAAAAAGAAAATATCAATTTCATTGTGTTTTCAAGTTTGGTAGCATAGAACGGCATTGGTATTAATATTTTGCATTCTCCATCTCTCTTTTGTATTGTGTCATTTTGAAGAGCTTTTAAAAACTATGCCCATTATAATAGACAAATAGACTACTTACTTATTTTTGATTCTTATCATTTTCCATACCATGGAACATGCATTTATTTTTATTAAATGTTTACCTTGCTATTCTTTAGGTATACTTTGTTGTTTCATTTTTTTTGTATCTTCATAAGTTGAAGGCTTAATTATTTTTTCTTTCTTGATGACAATAGGATTTTTTGTGATACCTTTACTTACAATAGAGTTTTTACTTTAATAATTTTTTACAAGTAAGTTACTAAATGTTACTATATTCCTTTCCTAAACACCTTAAATTGCGGTTTGATTCCCTCTTTTATTTTGATTTATTTAGGATTTAGTACATTCATCAAATCTTTTTTTGATAAATTTCCAGGATATATTCAGCCATTCTACAAGTTGTTACTAATGCAAATATTTTTTGGTTTAAATCTAATTTTAAATTTTCTTTAAATAATTTCAAGAGGCCTTTATCTATTCTATTATTTTGCTTTAGGATGCACTGCTATTTGACTATGTGTGTCCCAGAATATGATTGCGATGAGGCATAGTCATGGATATGCGCATGCGTGTGTGTGTGAGTAGGCGTGTGTGTGTGGAGAGAGAGGAAAAGGAAGAGAGAGCAAGGGAGCACGTACACACAAGCATGTTCAGGATTAGATTCAGAAGAAAGAAAAACACTACAGCTCAACTGAACATTCAGTTAAGTATCAAATTAAAATTCTAATAATTTTTTAAATTACACCTTAAATATTTTAACTTTGACTATATTCCATAAACTTTTAACCTTTGCAAGATCTCCGTGACATAAGAGCTATTAACAGCTCTCTTTTACAGAGGAGTAAACTGAGACATGAAGAGATCAAGTGTGGGCTCTTCTTGGACCGAGTCTTGATTCTTTTGGGCCTTTTGTCAGATTAAAATGCAAAGACGGCCCTGTTATTCAGGGAGAGAGGGGGTCTTTGTGACTTCTGCGACCAATCGAATATGGTGAAATGATGTGGCAGAAGTTCTTGACGTTTGGGAGTATTGGCAATTCTCACTCTGTCTCACAGAGCCCAGTACTGCCATTTCAGTAGTGTAAGTATCTTCAGGTATCCCTGCTGTGTGGAAGTCTAAGGTAGGCAGGTGGGGGCCTGCAAGAGAATGACCAGAGAGAAAGATGGATATCTGATCAGACCCCAGAATTTCCAACTCCCAGCCATTTAAGTCTTCCCTGCTATGGCCCCAGACATCATGGAACAGAGGTGAGCCATATCCACTGAATTCTTTTAACCCACAAAATGTGAGACATAATAATAAATTGCTGATTTACATGTTGTGGTTTTGTTTTGTTTTGTTTTAAAGATTTTATTTATTTATTTATTTATTTGACTGAGAGAGTGCGCGGGAGAGCACAAGCAGGGGGAGCGGCAGAGGGAGAGGGAGAAGCAGGCTTCCCGCGGAGCAGGGAGCCTGATGCAGGGCTCATCCCAGGACCCCGGGATCATGACCTGAGCCGAAGGCAGACGCTTAAGGACTGAGCCACGCAGGCGCCCCTGCATGTTGGGTTATACAGGAATAACTAAACAGAATATGGTCATTTATTTCCCTCTCTCACTCTCTCATGTATATATTCAGTGCTTATTTATAATGATAATTTTGTTTCTAAAATATATCTAACAGAATGTAAGTAGTTATCTTCATATATTAACTGTTATTTTCTTTTAGAAATAAAAATAAATGAGCACCAAATGTCAGTATGATCTTTACCCTCATATATGTATTTACTTTAATAATTAGTTTTCTTAGCTTTCTAACTTTAAAATATATAAAGACATTAATAGTTTTCTGTTTAATAGTCAATATTTCAATTTTATTTTATCTTTTCATCACATCCATTAAAACAGCCTTGACTTCTATTAAAATAGAATCTTCATTTAGTCATAAAAATAAAAAATAGCCGTGGCTCAGTCAGTTAAGCCTCTGCCTTTGGCTCAGGTCATGATCCCAAGGTCCTGGGATCAAGTCAAACATCAGGCTCCTTGCTCAGGAGGGAGCCTACTTCTCCCTCTGCCTGCCACTCCCCTTGTTTGTGCTTACTCTCTCTATCAAATAAATAAATTAAATCTTTTAAAAATAAATAAATAAAAATAAAAAATACCCTTCTTATACTTAATTTTTTTTAATCTGATTTTTAGTCACATCAGCTGTAGTATGCCTGTAAGTGTCCCTTAACCCCAAATAGCATTCAGGTCTCTAGTAACCTGAATGACCACTTGGATAGGTATGATATTTTGGGTTTGTAATCATTTTTTTTTTTTTAACAAAAGTACATTGCAGAATCAGTCTCTATCAGCATCTAATATGAAGGGTGGCATTTGCTAGGAATCTAATTTTTAGTACTTTTTTTTTTAATTTTATTTATTTGTTTGACAGGGAGAGACACAGCAAGAATAGGAACACAAGCAGAGGGAGTGAGAGAGGAAGAAGCAGGCTTCCCGCGGAGCAGGGAGCCTGATGTGGAGCTCGATCCCAGGACCCTGGGATCATGACCTGAGCCGAAGGCAGACGCTTAACGACTGAGCTACACAGGCGCCCCTAATTTTTAGTCCTTATGTGTTTTATATTTTCTATGTTGGGTATGTTTAGTTTGGTGATTTTTATAGAGTGAAAAGAATAGATAATACATAAAGATATAGATATTTTTAATATAATGACTTTCTTATTTAGCTTTCCACAACAAATCAGTCATTAACATTTACCGAATATTTACTCTTTCCCAACTATCATAGTTTAGGAATACGAGTATAGAGTGGTCTCTTTAATGTGTCTACCACCTTCCTTTCCATTTTCGCACCATTCTCATCTGTTTGCTAACATTTTCTGAAATCCAGGGCTAGCGGAATTTCTTGCATTTATTTCCTACTTCATCACTTTAATTGTTTTGCAGCATAGAAACAGTTGTTTGCTACTTATTGCAGTTTCCAATTCACCATGTGAATCTTTCACCTCAATACAATCTTTCTTTGGGGCTCTATAAAGAAGTCTTCAATCTCTTGAAAAGATGAATTCCAATTTGAATAAAATTTACTCCTATTTCTTAGAACAACACTATTAATAGGCATGATGCTATTTTCTTAGCTCATTCTTACAGAATGAAATCTATGCTTTGTTAATAAGGGTTGATAGCAAATTCAAGTTGAGATTGGGTTGTCAGAGATTGATATAGGTCCTAGTCCAAATCTCTATGGACATACAAGATGAGAAAAGAAAATTTTAGGGGTGCCTGGGTGGCTCAGTCGTTAAGCATCTGCCTTCGCCTCAAGTCATGATCCCAGAGTCCTGGGATCAAGCCCCACATCGGGCTCCCTGCTCCGCGGGAAGCCTGCTTCTCCCTCTCACACTCCCTCTGCTTGTGTTTCCTTTCTCGCTGTGTCTCTCTCTGTCAAATAAATAAATAAAATCTTAAAAAAAAAGAAAAGAAAAGAAAATTTTAGATATAACTGAGATATTTTTACCACATTACCAAAGAGATGCTATAAACCAGGGATTGCTGGGAGCTGGGAACAGTAGAGCCAATCACAGCAAGGAATTTTGCCTTCTGCCTATGTGTGTGTCTTTTTAATGCTTGGTGTGGCAGCCAGGAGACAGCCTCACCAGGGTCCCTGGTGTTTGCCTGGAATATCTGACTTCCTTGAGAGCCAACTACAGCATATCTCCTGATTTTGCCTGTCAGAGCCTTCTGTTCCAAGAGGGCTCCAAGTCTAAGCCAAGAATAAACCCTGCCAGGTGCACTCTCCTTTTTCTGGCTTAGAACGACAAGAATGTTTCCCCAGTGGCATTGCCAAGGTTGAAAATTCACTCCCACTTGTCCCATGGTTCATCTTATGAATACAAATGGCCCTCTGCCAACATTTGACCTGGCAGGCATTTCAGATAAAAAGTTATAAATTTGTTATTACTTCAATATGTTTTCTTACTTTCCACATAATAAACAATTATTTAATACTTCTAACGTGGTGAGGAAACACTCCCTAATTTCATATTTATTTAGGCTTCTCTCCATTTTTGAATTTCATTTGTCATTTCAGTTAGAGGCAGGGTGGGAATGGCTAGAGAGTAGCTAGATGGGGGCCTGTGTTCAGGTTGCCATCTCAACAAGCATATCTGTTCTCTATTTTAAACATAAATATTCTTACCAAAATATTAGTTCTTAGGACTTGAAGTTATCTTCTGTTTATAAATTAAACAGTACAAAAATAGAGATTTCCTTCAACTTTAAAAGTCCCTTTTGATAGAAGTTATTTTTGATCTAAGTTAGCAACACAAAAACATTGATATTGAGACAAGTATTGAAAAAGTCATCTTGAATGTTAGAAAACTGCATATAAGTCTTATTATCTCTATTTTTCATTATTTCCAAGACTCTGTTAAAGAAATAACCTGTCTATGCCCAATATATTACTTATAAATGAGCAAAGAACTCACCTTTTCCTATTTGACAGAGTATACAAATCAGTATCTCTTTGGTGTCAAATGATACAAATTGATGGAAATATAATTAAAAGTTTATAAAAGAGAGAGCACATAAAAGTGAACGCCCAAGGAGTTCTCTGCTTAAGGGAGAACTGAACCCAAAGGATCAAATGTGAGCTGTGTTTATTTCTATATCTGCTGTTTTTGTTTTCAGAAGTGGTATAGCCTAAGGCTTGAAACAACTGATAGATGTTAGCTGTCATTGTGAACATGATCGCTAATATCAAGATTATCACTAGCACATGATTCTGTGTTATATATGAACGTGGTTTTGTTGTTCTGTTATTTTTTTCGTAGTACATACAAAACAGTTTCATTCACTTAACATATTGATCACCTATAATGTGTCAGACAATAAGCTGGTGACCAAGGTACACAAAGATTAATAAGAAACTGTCCTTCAATTTGTCTCTATTTCAGAAGATGAAATATGGCACTAATAACTATTTGTCCACATAAAAACACATTTTATTCAAAATCTGTATCATAAAGAAATTAGCCCACCATTCCTCCTTCATGAAGACTGTCTAAAAAAAATCATTCATTCATTCTGAGGCCAGGGGTTATGGAAAGTTATAGAATTATGAAGGCTAAAGAAATGTTAATGTGCAATTTTTATGGTTTTAACAGTCCTCTTCTGATAGAGCAGTAAATAATAACTTCCTCTAATGAAGGTTTACACTGTGTCAACCCGCTGGCTTTTATTGCATTGAAACTCCCTCCAGATAACCCATGTCCATCCTGGGCCTGTGTTCTTATATACACATACTGTCAAGAGCTGAGCTGGGGAGACCTGGTTGAATAAAATGACAAACCCAAATTAAAGTAACAGTTCTGACTGTATTTACTAACCACAGTAGTATAAGCGAGAAACCAGAAATAAAGTATCCATATCACCTGTGTACCATTTATTCCCCCACAGAACTACACCAAGCAAAGGTTAGGTTAAGTGGGGGAATAATCTCATTGCCAGGGGTGTCCTGCCCCACTCTATACACCTGGAGCGGAGAGGAGGAGGGAGGAAAATGGTAGGAATGGAAAGGTACCAAGGACTAAGTCAGAGTAGAAAAAGGTGTCTTCGAGGCACCTCATTATTAGCAGAGGCAACTGGAAGACATCTCCACTTAAGGCCTCTACAAGGTAGCCTCCAAATGGAGACCTCTGGGCTAGACATGCAGCTATGCTTAGGAACATGCTCAACCATGGGGCGCCTAAATCCTTGACTGCAACTTCCTTAAGACGCACGGCAATGTACTGTCTATAAACCGAGTCTGTGTGGAGAGGACAGTCTTGCCCCATGAGACCAGGCAGGTAGGGCCTTTGTAATTGCCTATGATCAGGATTAAAAAAATTATGCTTGGGATTTTGGCCTGGAGCCGGGCTTTTCATTTTTTTTTTTTTTAAAGAGCACATCTTAAAATCTTCCTTTTCCTTGGGTTTCTCATGCATTTGACATTTCAAACCTCCTTTTGAAATTCTTACCATTGAATTTCACTTTATTAGTTAATTCATTACTCATTTGCAAACCCAGTAAATCATCAGGGTTCCCTGCGATTATGTCTTTGAGCATCTTTTCCACTCAGAGCTATCCTCTCTTTCGATTTCACAATGCCTAACACTGATTACTTGCAAATGTCTGTTTCTTGCTCAGATTACCTTTCAGAATTCAATACAAAATTTCAGCTTTTGCTTAGGCATATTCTCTAGTATGTCACACAGGAACAACTTCAGAAACATCATTGGTTAATATCTGTCACTTATTAAATGCATTAGTCACTTAGTGTTGCTGAATATATTTATTAAATGATTCTTGATTGTCTACATCAGCTCTCCCACTTTGTTGGTTGTAGGTCGTTTTAATCCTTCTCGATGAAATTTTGTATTTTTATTCCAACTGATTTGCCGTTCTCTTTCTTTCTACTCAGTTCTTTCCTTCTACTGATAACAGGTCTTTTCAAAATATTTATTAGTGCCATCTTAAATCTTAAAATCTTAATATCTCTGTGTCTCTCTGATGCACACAGGATACAATAGTTCCAGACACTAATTTCTATTCCTTTCAAATTCTCACTAACTAAAACAAAGCAAATTGAGCTTTTGATCTTTTTCATTTATAGATTATTTTCCTTTGCTATTCATACCTTCGAACAAATTCTTTTCCTTGACTGAAAAACTTATCATTTTCTCCACTGTTCAACTCCTACATAGCTATTAAATAAGTTTAATTTAAATATCGCCTTTTATCTCTCCTCAGGGATTACTCTGTATACACCTCACAGAGCTAACAATCATCATAGCATTCTCTGATTATGTGTTTACAGGTTGATTTCCTTGCTAGATTGTGAGCTACTCAAAGACTGGAGTGTTTTATTCATTTGCGTGTTCCTAGACACCAGATATGTGTCTGACACATAATAAAAGCTAATGCATGATTTTTCATAAAGGAATAGTAATTTAAAAATAATCGTTATTGATAGAGTACTAATACATTCTGAAAAATACAGAGATATTTTAGTAAAAATTCTCTTGTAAATACATTTCATTTTTTGGTAGTTAATACTTCTTCCTGTTGTCATATTCAAAGTATTTATTAAGTATACATATTTGTCTGTATAAAAGTACCACATGCTGTATATAATGCTTTCAACATGTTTCCTGTCCTGTAGAAAATTAAAATTTAAGACATATGCTTTATCCCTGAATTAAGATAATTTGCCAAGAAAATTTCACAAGTATTTATCTTAGAAAAATGTGTGAGAAAAAATTAATTTATTACATGAAATATTTTCAATATACCACATTTATTCTCCCCAGTGTACAATTTCTAGATCCAGGGAAGCATGAACCACAATGATATATGTCTGCTTTTGTAAAGATAATTTACATTGTTTTTCTTCACATTAAAATATAAACTATTATTAAAAAATCTAAACTGAAGTGCTATAACTATAGTTTAATTTTAAGTATCAAAGCTGTCATGTAATGAAGTACCATTGCATGTCAATGAATTTTTAAAAGGTTTCATTTAAAAGAGTAATAACAAAAGTTATGACAAAGTTAAAATGTTAAACTCATGGAAGGCTTAATCAGATTGTTCTTCATTGCTTGAAATTATGCAACAACTATTTTTAGTATGCAAATTAATGTCAAGTAAAAATTTTCAGGAATACATTCAGCCCTTAAAATGTAGTAAAATGGCTTATTTAAAAAAATACACTTTTATGTAAATTACCATTTCTACTCATCTAACCAAACTCTTACAATTTAGAATATGAGTGGGATATATGTTTAAAATCTGTTAAGAATTACTAACTTTAATTACTGCTAAATTAAATGTTAATTTTAATTGACTTGAAAGTCAACCATTTTGGAATATTGGAAAGTGTACCATACTTGGAGTATGAATACATGGGTTCAAGGACAAGTCATGCTCCTTACTAATGATTTCCCCTATGAGGAAGTACTTAACTTCTCTGACATTATTCATGTGAATTACACATGCACACATACA
This sequence comes from Callorhinus ursinus, assembly GCF_003265705.2. Lineage (NCBI taxonomy): Eukaryota > Metazoa > Chordata > Mammalia > Carnivora > Otariidae > Callorhinus > Callorhinus ursinus. The sequence goes on from NW_027397084.1 coordinate 20,968,939, forward strand.
CACATTGTGCTAACTCTGTTCAAATGCTCACTATATGCAGAACTAAAGTATTTGAAAATTATCATTTTTTAGATGATAATGATGAAGGTAATGAAATATGAAGGCAGAGACAGTGTATAATAGACATTTTTTGTGGACAACATATAATCAAAACTACAAAATTAGAAGGGAAATTGGATTGCATGGCGTTCTTGCCACACTTCACCTACCAAAACCATGCTGGCTAAATAAAAGGATAAATAAATACATTAATTGGAAATCAAATCAATGCTGCTCATAGTATACTGTCTTCTCAGAGTTGGTATTTTGTCAGGCATCACATCCCAGCCTGAATCTAATTGTAAACACTGGCCAAGTTTTTAAATCTCTGTGCACCTTAATTTCTGATTAAAAAAAAAAAATAGTGATACAATAGTATAGAGGTTTTCTTAGGAAATAATTAGGTGAGATACATTATTTTTTAAGATTTTATTTATTTATTTATTTGAGAGAGGGTGCAAGCGGGGTCTGGGGGAGGTGGCAGAGGGAAAGGGAGAGGGAGAAGCAGACTCCTGACTGAGTGGGGAGTCCAAAGCAGGGCTTAATCCGACGACCCCAAGATCATGACCTGAGCTGAAGGCAGATGCTTAACCGACTGAGGCACCCAGGCACCCTTAGGTGACATACTGTTTTAGAAGTATTTAAAAGAATGTCTGGCATATAACAATACCTTCATAAATGTTAGAGATGACATCATCATTGTCATCATTAGCATAGGGTAGTAAAAAAATGGAAACTTTTAATTTATAATTCTTTGGAAAAGGATGCTGCTATATCATTTGACTATGTCATGTAACTTTTATTCCAACAATACCTCCAGTGTAAAAGTTTAACCAAGTTTTTTGCATTTTATTGATGAGCAAAATGAATGAATTTGAGACATTTGAAATATTCTTATCTGAGATACCAGATCAAGTAACAGGAAGCACCTTCGTTCAAATCTTTGACTATATATATTTTATTGATTATGCTTGTTTTATTTCACCACCCTGGTTTAATGTTAAAAGAAGATAGAGATTTTTGAAATGACTTATCACATATAAGTGCATAGAGTTAAAAACAAATTGCTCTACTATTATGTGTATAATCTAGTAGAACATACATTGTTTTTCATTAAAGGGTGTAGTATATAATCTTAAATCATTTTTATTCTAAATAATCTTTTAAAATAGTTGTAATGATGTATCATTGGACTTAGGTTATCATTTTAGACATAATTTTGTGAAATGTGTTTTTTTCCACTGGAAAATAGAAAGAGCTTTCTTCCACTCATTTTCCTGATTTGGCATGTTTTGATTTGCAACTAGTTGATAAAAGAGAATTATTCCGCAAAGATGTTTTCATGAATGGAGTGCAGACAAAATCTCTCTGAATTGTGTTGTACCTGTGGAACAGAACCTTTAATGAAGTACTGACATGACCCATTTTTCACAGCTACAAAGACCTATTCAGAAGCACTAGAGCTGTATAAAGAACATCAGTGCTGATCCATATTACTCTCCTCCTTTGTAAGCCCACCACAGTGCTTTATAGTAATGCACTCTTACGTTCCTGCTTTGAAGGAAAATCTTTTGAAGGATAAAAATAAAAACAATTAATTTCCAAGAGAAAAGAATGTGATTTAAACTTGAGATCAAAATAGCTTGAAATAATTTTAGACAAACTGCCATAAAATATTCTTTTAGAAAACATAAAGGCAAAAAGATTATGTTTTTTCAATAATAGTCACCTCTCTATACAGGGAAAATCCCACGTATTATTATTTCAACAATGAAATCTTTGGCTTATAAATCTTAGTATATATTTTTAATATATTTAAATATATTCTCTTTCTATTTCATACTGTTGTATTAAGCAATAGTCAAATAAAATATGGAAAATTACTTCTAACAGATCTCATTTTTTTTTAGCCAACATTAAACCAACTTTAATTTTTGGACAATATTTTGTGGAAATTCATCTCACTGTTTTCCTCATCCTCATTCAGTTCCACTGAGCCATCAGCCCCCCTCACAAACCAAATATGTGCATATTCTATCTTGTCAAAGAAAATAAGACAGTATCATGGAATTTTTTTATCCATTTCTATATGGAAATTGACAAATTACTATTTTTAATATTCATGAACAAAATAGAGAATGCAAATAAAACCATTCATTTTCTCCAAACTTCTTGAGAATTCTATAAATCTGTATTAATTTTAAAAAACAAAATTCATTCTGTATATTTACACATACGCAAAATTACCCATATAATTCAGATCTCAGAACAAAGTGATTTTGCCTTCTTCTTTTACCAGTTTAGACAAAAACATGTTCCATCAATTTCAGAAAAAAAATTAGCAATTTCTTATGTCAATCTGGATTTGAGAACAATGGGCAACAGAAGAGAATATAAATAATATTTTTATATTGTACATTATTATAGAATTAGATATTATGAAAATAATAAGCACAAATTTAAAAAATATATTACATAGGACAATTTTCTCAGCATCTGTTTTTAGTCTTGTATTAAATGTAGTGTTCTTTTGTGAGGATCCTACATGAAATGAAATTCAATAGTATGTTTGAATTGGCTTTTAGGAAACTAAGAATAATTATAGGACAGTCTTTATAAAACTATTACCCTTCTTGAGGAAAAAGAGCAACATGAATTGATCATCTATTACCCATTGTGAATTTATTTATTAATTTATTATCTCATTTGATTGATATTAATTCCAAGGACAAATAAAATATTTTAAAATACTCTCAAGCAATATAATGTGTACAAGAACACTATTTTCAAACTTCTGTTTATGTTTAAATAATATTAGTCTAATACTGCAGTTTATTTTTTCCCCAGATACTCATGATATCTACAGTAAATCAATCTGGTTTAAAAAAGACACAATAATAAAAAATATTATTCATTTTTAGTTATAGCTTACATGTAAATGTTATTACATTTTATTCTCACATGAAATTATATGAAGTTCTTTTTTGAAAATAAAACTACATCTGAGGACAAATCCCAATTAGACATTTTATATCATTATGAATGAAATAAAATTTTAATTTCTTAGAAAAACTTTAATCTTTTATTTTAGTTATGAAAATATTGTGCTTGCTATTGTTTTATATAACCCTGAATAGAAAAGAGAGTTAAACAAGCATGATTTTTAGAATTTGGAGTCAAATGAGAATTTACACTGCCGTAAAAACTTTTTTGTGTGTACAGCACAGAGAATATAGTTAATGATACTATAATACTGTTCTATGATGACCAAGCTACACTTGGTGAGCATAGCATAATGTATAGACTTGTTGAATCACCACGTTGTACAGCTAAAGCTAATGTAACCTTGTGCATCATTATACTTCAATTAAAAATACATATTTTTTATAACAAAGTGGGTGAATTCTAAGGTACACTTTCACCTCAGCAACTGAAATTTCAGAATGACATAGAAAATATCCCATGTGCCAATTTGTTGCTATGTTGGTTTTATGCTATGGTTAGATGTTTGATAAGCTGCTGACAAAGTCCAGGAGTTACATGGAGACATCATATTGTTTACTAGCATACCTCTCTTATGTATTGCAAGGTTTGTTGTTACTCTTTTTTGCCACAATTCAAATGGATGGTAGAAGTTAAGTGATCTCAGAATGTCATCAAAGACAATGTAAACTGCACAGGACCAATCAAGTTCATACACACAAACTCTTTACTGGACTTTAAGAATCGATTCCAAGTTAGAGTCATTTTTTAAAAGGTATGTGGTAGAATTTTATAAGTAAATTTTAATAATATTTATCTATTATTTTCATCACTGTGTTATTCTTATATGATGAATATTAAATACAAACCTCTACTCTTATAGGTCCTTGTAACCATTTACAAAGCATTTGATATCTTAATGACTCAGAAGTGGCTTTTGTTGCCTGAAATATTAACTCAAGTTCTGCTCCTAGACCACTCAGATGTCTTTCTTTTTTAAAATTTTGATATTACTTTTAAATTTATTTTTAATTATCAATTTTTTTCAGGCAAATAATTGTTTTTGAGGTAGTCAAGTAAGAATAGGTTTTTTTTTTTTTTTAAGATTTACTTATTTACTTTGGAGAGAGAGAGAGAAAGAGAATGGGGGAGGAGAGGAGTAGAGGGAGAGAATCCTAAGCAGACTCGGTGCTGAAGGTGGAGCCAGGTGGGGAGCTCAATCTCATTATCCTGAGATTAGGACCTGAGCCAAAACCAGGAGTCAGCTGCTCAACCAACTGCACCACTCAGGTACCCTAGAGAATGGGTAATTTTTAAATATACTTTAATCACCCTTACTATTTATGGTATTAGCCCTCATATTTCTTAATGACATGCTTATATTACATTTTTTAAAGATCGTCCCTATCAATTGATTTCTTATTGTGGAGAATGAAAATGTATCCTTCTTGTGTCTCTGCCCCTCTCAGCTTCCAAGGTCCCTTTGTGGTTCCTGAAATTCATGCATTTGAAGGAATGGCCACTTTTACAAAATAAATAAAGTACATTTCTTTGAAACAAGTAAATATATCATAACTTGTTTAACAAAAGCTGAAGAATGCCATAAATATTACAAAATTTAGAAAATATCATATTTTATTTAACTGCCTAAAAACATTTATAATTTTTTTTCTACATGATTTTGCCTCTAGTCTATAGATTGCTCTCTCATATAAAAACAAGTAGAAATTACTATTTTCTATAGAGGGTTAGTAAGGCAGTTCAGTCATTTGCCTATAATGTTTTTTTGATGTTATTAAAATTTATTTTTAAATTATTATAATTTAGAAATATTTATTTTAGCATCATAATGTGTTATTAACAATGTTATGTAAATTTTTAGTATTTTTACAAAATTACAGAAAAATTTTATCAAAATTTTCATACATGAGATATAGGATTTGGAAGAATTTTTTACCATGTAGTTTAAAATAATTTAAACTGGTTAAGTATCTGTCTTCGGCTCAGTTCATGATCCGGGGGTCCTGGGATCAAGCCCTACACTGGGCTCGCAACTCAGTGAGAAGCCAGCTTCTACCTCTCTCTCTGCCCCTCCCCCTGCTCATGCTCTCTCTTTCTCTCTCTCTCAAATAAATAAACACAATCTTTAAAAACAATAAAAAATTTAAAAATAAACCTACTTCTTATAAAAAATAAAAGTATACCATTATACACATTCTTCCAGTGCTGCATTCCATATGACACCTATCATATCACTCTGGTTTATATCTGTGGAGCATTATAGTTGAAATGGATAACAGGAATATTACTGGAAGCCATCCTTGTACCTAAATAGCTATCCATGACTTTACAATACACAGAAACGTTGAGAATCATAGAAATATATCCCATATATCTCCAAACTAAATGTCTTGCTAACTCAACCTCTCCTTAGTCAGATCCTGAAAATGTCCATGGTCATTCTAACACTACCAAACAGGAGGGAAAATATGATCAATGGAAATCAAAAAAGAAAGAAACAATATTCTCCACACATTGCAATTACAATATTTCACTCTCGTGAACTTTATTAAAAAATATATGCACATATGAACACATTAGTAAGATTTCACACAAGTTAGGGGTCCTAACATTTAAATGTTATTAACCTTAGGGTAAATCTACTTCCTTAAGCACATCTTCCCGTTTTTCATCAGCCAGAAGTAGTTAGAGCATACTTTTGATAGAGAAATTATTATTTTGTATTTTTTTGTATTAGGTGTTAGATTTAAGTCAAGTTTCATGTTTGCCTATGAATCTCCGCTTGTCTCAGCATTATTAGTTGAAAAGGAAATCTTTCCCCCATTGAATTGTTTGTCCACCTTTGTCAGTATTGGCTGTGCATGTTTATATGAGTCTACTTCTCAGTTCTCTATCTCTTCCATAGTGGCACTCAGCAAATACCATAGAGTCTTTATTGCTGAGCTATATAAGTTATGATATCAGGTGGACTTATTTTTCCCACTTTATTCTTCTTTTCCCGATTGTTTTGACTATTCAAGTTCCTTTGCCTTTCCATGTATATTTTAGAATGATCTTATTCTATTACATATATATATATGTATTTACACACACAAAATATCTTGCTGGGATTTTCATAAGAATTGCATTAAATCTTTACATCAATTTGGGGAGAATTAACATCTTTATTAAGTCTTCCAATCCATAAACTTGGTATGTTTCTTAAACAAACAAAAATTATATTTGAACTTTGGACTAATTTTGTTCTTTTTTGGTTCGTGAAGTGGGAGCTTAGATTATTGATATGACACTTTTCCTCTTTTCTAATGTATGTATTTATTATTATAATTTTCCCTTTTCACAATGTTCTGATATATTGTATTCTATTTTCATTCTGTGCAAAGGATTGCTTTACTTTCCTTGAAACTCCTCCTTGACCCATGTATTATTTAGAACTGTGTTGTTTAGTTTCTAAGTGTTTGAAAATGTCTTGCTTATTGATTTCTAGTTTGCACTGTTGTGAACAGAGAAAATATTCTCTATTGCTTCGATTATTTTGAGTTTGTTAAGGATTTTAGAGTCTGGAACATGGTCTATCTATTATATGTTCCATGGGCACTTGAAGAGAATGTATATTCTATCATTTTGAGTGGAGTGTTCTATAAATGTTGGTTAGATCATGTTGATTTAAGGAGTCTTCTAAATCCTTGCTGATTTTCTGTCAAGTTCTATCAAGTTGAATTATATACTTAAATGTTTTTCGTGGGCCCCTGGGTGGCTGAGTTGGTTAAGCATCTGCCTTCTGCTCAAGTCATGAGCTCAGGGTCCAGGAATCCAGTCCCACATCTGGTTCCCTGATCAGTGGGGAGTCTGCTTCTTCCTCTCCTTCTGCCCCTCCTCCACCCCAAACCTGCTTTGTGGGCATGATTTCTCTGTTTCTGTCTCTCTCTCTTTCTCAAATAAAAATAAAATCTTAAAAATAAATAAATTAAAAAAAAATGTTTTCCAGCCCCATCCTCTCTCCCCTCGCCTTCCAGAACTAAATGGTATGAATTTTCAATCTTTTGGTATAGTCCCACATGTCACTCAGGCTCTCCTTTTGGAGGGGCTAGCGGTGAATTATTTTCTGTTTTTCTCTCTTCCAGCTCACTATTTCCTTTCTTCTCTCTATTCTGTTGTTGAACCCCTTCACTGAATATTTTAATGTAGCTATTTTAATTTTTCATTCTAAATATTTCCATTTGGTTCTTCTTTATTTTTTAGCTTCTTTGCCAAAGCTTTCTATTTCTTTGCCAAGTTTTTATACTTTTTCATTTGTCTCAAGACTTTGTAATTGTCATTTGAGGCAATTTCATGGTAAGTGTTTAAAAATATTTATTAAATATTTCTAATATTTCTGTCCTCTTGGTATTAGCACTCACTGTCATTTTTTTAGTTAACTTTTGGATCTTTCTAGTTCTTGGTATGATGTATGACTTATTGAAATTTAGATATCTTATGTATTATTTTATGAGATTCCGGGTCTTACTTAAACCTTTGGCTTTAACTAGTTGTTTCTAAGAACACATCTGTAGAGAAAGGGAGGGTGTCACCTCATTACATGAGGTAAGGGAACAAATCTAGTTTCTCCACTAGACCTCTTTGACAGATGGGAGGGTGGACTTATGGGAGGTCGGGATTTCAGCTCCCTCCTGGGTTTCCACTGATACCTCCCTGTCTGAGATGAATAGGAGTGCCTCCTTACTACTTCTCACAGAGATGGGGTTATAATACTGATTCTCTGCTATGCCTTCTTTGAGACGGTCCTCTGATAATTGCAATATGGGGATAGAAGTATGTTCCCCACATGATTTCCACCGGCCCCATCTTTAGGATTGGGTTTTTCATCATTGCCCTGTAGAGATGGAAGTTCTGGATCCCTTCTTGATCTTCCCTAATTGGGAGGTTAGAGCACCTTTTACAGTTTGTTAAGGGTGAAATTAGGTTCCTGACTTGGCCTTTGCTAACATGAATGGGAGTGGGGCATAGGTCTTCTGTGGCATTTGGTTGAAGCAGAGCAGTAATTGTCTACAAGTTTACTGTCTCATTAGACTCCTTTTTCTTGGCTTTCTGCCTGGAAAGAGCAGGCTTTATTTATCTGCACCCATTAGAATATCCATGTTTATGGTTTCTTCAACATTTACCTTGGGATATAGGAGACAAAAAAGCAAATTTAGGGAACTCAGCACCATGTCATTTTTCAGGTCCCTAGGTCTTTAGTTGGTCTGCCTTTTCTCCACCTTTTAGAGCTGTTTTTTCTGTCCTGTTTTATTTTTAATATATATAATGTCTCAAGCTTTAGTTGTATTCATTTGGAGAAATAAAGAAATGTATGTCCACTCCATCTTCATGGAAGCAGAAATTGTTTCTTCTTGTTTTTACTCCACATTGGAAGATTTTAATTCCTGCTATTAGATTTTTAAGGCCCAAGAACTCTTTTCATTACCATGAATATTCCAAACTTAAAATACCCTGTTTCTGTTACATAAATTCAATATATCTCTTTTTATATCAAAGGACAATTTTGTTTTAGATTTTTATCTCTGTGCTTTATTTTCTATAGATTTTTGATGTTTGGTTTTAATCTTTTAAATTAAAGGCATTTGTTGGTGATTCCAAAGTTTCTCTACATCATTAAGACTAATACAATAAAGGTTGAATGGGAGCTCTTTGCCCATAGTTAGAATTTACCAATGAAGAGATCCATTTTCCTGAAGTCTAAATACTGTCTTTTTCTCTTAAAATATTGAGATTCCATAGAGGTAAAAATCCCAATATTCTGCTTATAGTACATTGTATATATACAGTATACATATAGTACCCTGACTGCCCTCATTTGGTGAACCAAGTAATAGAGAGACCCCTTAATTCTTGGGTATATTATGAAATATGTATATGTTTGTGTCTGTGTGTCTATGAATTTTTTAAAAATTAATCTCCCACAGAATATTCACATCCAGTTGTACCTGGGATTGTAACTGAACAATAAACTCTCTGATTTTCTTTTTTGAGAGTAAGATTCCATTGTGTTCTATGAGCGATTTACTCTATCATGATGTGACAAGGATAGAAAATTACTGCTCTCTTCCAGTGGTCAATGAACACACCAATGCTGGCCATTTTGGATTATCTGTATAGAAAATTGGCATGCTATTTTTACTTTTCACCTCTCTTTTGAATTCAGCTTTCTAGAGCATGCTAGGCTAGCTAGCCCATATCTTTGTATTTTTCAGTGTCCAGAAGAATATCGTTTTAATTTCCTCTCTTTTCTTTGTGTTTATTATTTTATGCTGCCATTGGTCCTTCTCCTAGATATTTACTGTGTTTCAGTAGCCAGCAAAGCTAAGAGGCTACACTGGCAGAGCTAAATCCAGAGCATTTAGGTAAACAGCCTATCTACTGGATAAATCTTTAAAATACTTTCTCCATGTTAACATAGAATAATCCACTAGTTATCTCTTGTGTGCTTCTTTCTTCATTAGAGTGATTTTTCTTCTGCATTGAACCGTTTGCCAATCAATATAACATGATTCTGGAGTAAAGACATTTATTTCAGTGTTATAAACCTTTACCATGGGCTTATTCAGTGCAGGGTTACATACAATCTTATTGTGAGACTGGCATTCCAAAGTCGATTTGGTTGTTGACACTAAGATAGGTTGCACCTTCATTTCACTTCCTCTTTTCAGTTAACCAACACCTGCCCCTGACTTTCTAACAGTAGAGTATTTTGAAGAACTATTTTCTGTCTTTATTTCTCTCTTTTTCCCCCCTTTGGAAAGGTCACTGTATATTTTGTATTATAAAATAACAAACATATTAAGAGTAGAAGCATAGTTTTGTCTCATTCAGCTTTGAACTGGCTTCTACTATTTCTTTGAGACTATGAAATATCGGAGTTCTTATGTTGCTTCTTGCTTGAATTTCTTATTTCTGTAGTTAGAATTTTTATCTCAACTGTCAGCAGATCATTTTATTCCAACTGTGCCTTCGTACAGACAGATTAAGAGCAATCCCCAGTGGTGCTTTTAACTTGCTTAGAATTCATAATCAGAACCTTTCAAGCTCCAAATACCTAGGAGAGTCTCCAATCAACATGTACATGGAAGTTTGGCAATTCCTTCCTGGCAGAGAACAGAAGATTAAAAGGACTCAAGTACCTTTCACATGATTTCTCCTTCAGATAGAATGTTTTTAGTTCACTGAAAATCCTAAGTCTCGGCTTTGAAATGTTGGAAATATTGAAGTAAGCAATATTGACCACAATGTTACGGTTGCATCCTTTACACAAACTTCGTTTCAACACACAGGGAAAAATACTAATTTGTTACATAAACTCTTGGAGTATTTGTGAAAACCGCTATCTGAAAAGAACAGTTGTACAAACATCATGACTTGTGTGTATGAGATATAAATAATTTCCTTTGCCACAGTGACCTTTCCCTAGGGGAGCATACATGCAATCATCCCCTTTTATGCCAAACAACAATGGTGTTGATATTCCATAAATGTTAGTAGCTATCTCTGTAATCACTAATACTTGAATTCTGGTATGATTTTTTTATATTTACATTTCAATACATATTTTTTTATCTTCTAGGGACCAAAATACTTCAACAACCTAATATACATTATGGAGAATCTAGAAAGCTGTTTAGTTTTACCATGCTATGTGTTCTCACCCCTATTCTCCAATTTCTAAACTTTATTTGTGCCCTAATGAAACAAGATTTTCCTTCTCAGCAAAATATCAATTTATTTATGTCCTAAATTCTTCTTCCACTTTACTTTGCTTCCCTTTCTGATTCAAGACAGCAAGCGATGTCATTCCATTCATTGTAATTTTTATTCAATTTTTTCATTTTTTTTAGTTTTGAGTGTACATCTTGTACTTTGTTAATTTTTAGTATGTATTTATTTTAATATTCTTATAAATTGAATTTTCTCAATTTTGTTTTCAGCGTGTTCACTGGTGATATATAATTTTTTTGTTTTAATCTTGACATTGTATCCTGAAAACTTGCTGATCATGACCTGAGCCAAAGACAGAAGCTTAATAGACTGAGCCATTCAAGTGTCCCTTTTTCTGTTTTAACATAGTCATTTATATCTATAAATTTTTCCTTATTATTTTAGCTGCATTCCATAAGTTTCTTATTTTATTTTTTAATGAGAGTAGGTAATAAATAAGTGGAGGGAAAAATGAGCTAAAAATATCAAGACTTCTTATAAAGATAATGTAACTAAGACTGTAGTATTGGTTTCAAGAGAGATAGACTATAAAGCAAAATAAAGAGAACAGAAGTAGGATTATATATTAGGCCAATTTTTTGATGATCCGGGGCGCCTGGGTGGCTCAGTCAGTTAAGCATCTGCCTTCAACTCAGGTCATGATCCCAGGGTCCTGGGATCCAGCCCCGCATCAGGCTCTCTGCTCTGCGGGAAGCCTGCTTCTCCCTCTCCCACTCCCCCTGCTTGTGTTCCCTCTCTCGCCTGTGTCTCTCTCTGTCAAATAAATAAATTTTGAAGTCCGTATAGGAAATAAAAAGTCCGTAAGGAAAATACAAATAAGTCTTATTACATACTTCACACTCTACAGAAAACTCAATTTAATGTGTAGTCTAGATTCATATGGAAAACACAAAGCAATAACTTTCTAGACTATAATATAGAAGTATATCCTATTGATCTTGGGTTGAGGTACATTATTTAAGGAAGAAGACACCAAATGATTTTACCATAAAGGAAAAGATAAATTGAACCATATTTACTTAAGAATTAGGGATTGTCAAAGGACAAATCAAAAGCCAAAAGCAACAAAGAAAACAATACAGTATAAAATGTATCTGATGTGTGTGTGTCTTATCATAATTATGTGGCAGAACTATTAGTATAACAAGTAAGGATTTTGAACCAACAAAAATATTCAAATGGCCAATATGCTCATGAAAAGCTGGTCGACCTCATTAGCAGCCTGAAAAACACAAATTAAAGTGCATTACCAGAACCCACATTTTGCAATGGCTAAAATCAGACCCAGTCTGACAATATTAAGTATTAATGATGATGTGGGCAGGGTAACTCTCATAGATTTGAGTTGAAAGTATAAATTGATGTAATCCACTTCAGTCTACTGTTTGATAGGATCCACTGAAGTTGAGTAAGTACACTTGCATTTACTTAGATTTACCGAAGGTGAATATACACATACCATATGGCATAGAAGATAAATATATATGTCGTATTTGTATGTATATATATATATGTATGTGTGTGTGTATCTATACATATAAATATATATCAGAAATATGTCATATTCACTGAAAGACATCTGTGAGTATGTTCAGAACACCATTGTTCATTATTCTTTGTATCTAATCTAATCTAATCTAGAGTCAAACAGATAAATCATATTGCACTCATACATGGAATAATATATGATAATGAAATTCATTATTGCTATATGAATATATTATTATACTGATTTAGATAAATATCAGAAATATAGTGCTGAATGTAGGAGGATAGACACTAAAGTAAACAAATTAATCTATTTAAATAAAGTATAAAACAACCTAGTTAATCTATGGTGTTAGAAGTAGTTAATGCTCATCTTTCAAAAGGGATGAAGAGACAGTGAGTGGAAGGGCGACACACAGGATATTATTTATGTTCTAATTCTTGACCTACATGGTTATTCACATGAGCATGGTTATTTTAGACTATTTATTGAGTTACACATTTATGATTTATACATTTGCCTATGTGTGCCTTTTACCTGGAAAAAGAGTTTTTAAAATCACTGCAATTAATATCGATGTTTTCACCATACATAACGGAAGAACCTTTTGGGTGAGATTGCTTGCCCATATCCTAGAGAACATGATTTTGCCTAGTTTTATACTTAAAATTGTTTTTCTGTCAGAAATATTATATCTTACTTCCTCCATTTTTTCATCATTGGTATCATTTTAAAAAATTATCAACTAACACAGAATTATTTAAAAAATAATCTCCTAGGATTGCCAGATTACACACAGGTCATCCTACTGAATTTGAAATTTAGATGAATAAGAGATAGTATTTTTAATATTAGTATGCTCAATACACTGCATGTGAGATATTTATCCTAAAAAATATGTATCTACCCAAATTTCAAATTTGTGTTTGTTTTTTTTGTTTTTGTTTTCTTTTTTGTTTTGGCTAAATTTGGCAATCCTAACTGAAGTAGTTCTACTCAATGCAAAATGAAGATCAGATAAAAAATGATTCCATGGAACAAAATGTACAATATTTAATAGATCACAGAGATAGTATTTCTGATTTCTTGGTGTGCTAAGGGATTAAAATAAATGTAATTTTGGTGTATATGAGAAAATAAGTATCAGCACTATCTCATTAAGTATCTTCCACAGTCTTTTTTTAAATTTTTTTTTAAATTTATTTATTTGACAGAGAGAGACACAGGCGAGAGAGGGAACACAAGCAGGGGGAGTGGGAGAGGGAGAAGCAGGCTTCCCGCAGAACAGAGAGCCTGATGCGGCGCTGGATCCCAGGACCCTGGGATCATGACCTGAGTTGAAGGCAGATGCTTAACCGACTGAGCCACCCAGGCGCCCCGTATCTTCCACAGTCTTATGAAAGCTAAAATTAATGGTGCAATATCTCTACCATTATCAAGCAAATGCAAAAGAATTGCTTAATAATTTCAAGGAGAATTAGCAAATAATGACTCTGCAATATATATTACATCAGACAATTCTGTGCTTTAAAAATAAATAACTCGTTGCTTTCATTGCTGAGTTATAGTGTTTTAAAGTTGTTTTCTACAACTACAGTTCATTTATATTGGAGCTAATGATTTAGAGTAAGCAGTGCTTATTAGCCTTGATCACTGGATAACTAAAGAGGAAACATCACAGCAAAAGCAACTGCTTGTCTGAACTTAAATAATTGAACCGTTGATTTTATAAATGGTGGAGAAGTATAAAAACTTCAAGTTGTTTAGGTGTCTGTTTTTAGTAAGATCATTAAAATCCCAATATTTACAAAGGTCACTAACACTCACAAATGTATTTGGATGGAGAGGTAAAGTTAACAACAAAAATAAATGTGAACAGTGAAGTGGGCCAGTCTATGAGAGACTGAGGTCTGGAATCTATTCCAGATAATTGCAATGTGAGATAAGAAAAAGAACCAGGGTCAGATGAGGGCTACAGGCTAGAGCATTGTATTCTGGGAAATTCATAGTAAGGAGCTTCTCAGTCATGAGAGTAGGTTTCTAAGGTGGAACTCAGATCCTGAAGTTTGTAGGAGAGACAAGGCAAGGAGATAGAAATTCTAGTAGGAAAACAGACTTCAGAAAATAATGAGCCTATCATTGGCAAAGCCGGTGTTTTGGAAATAGAAAATAAAAAAAGGTATTCTTTCATCAGGGAGGTTTTGTCAATAGGAAGGGCACAGCTTTGTAAGATAATAATAATAAGTAAAACCCCACAAACCCCATGATTAGATGACATAGGATATTTAGTAATTTAAGTAAGTAAGTAAATTAAGAGTCAGGTAACCTAACTCATATATGACCAGTTCAATTTTTATAAGCAATGTATATACAGAAAATGTTTTCCTCTTTGATTAACTTAATGTGCGTTTTCTCAGAAAGAGTGGAGAACTATTCCTAATATCATTCCACAATTATAATCCATGATAAAGTCATTATAATATAATATGCAAAACCACTCAGAGTCTAGGGAGTACCCCTTATCAAACACATTAATATTCTGAAGTAAAATGCATGAAAATTCACAATAAGTGGGATAAATAACTACATATTACTTGAGGTCAGATTTATTGTCAAATGAGTTTTGGCACCAAAATTAAGGAGGAAATATTCAATTCTCAGTGGGTTTTTGTTGTTGTTGTTGTTGTTCTTGTTTTTGTTTTGTTTTGTTTTATTTTTTTATGTGCTTATGGACCTATCCTTTACTAAATAATAGTCACTGGGTTCTATTTTCTCTGTAGGGTGCAATCTTCCTATACTAAATGAGATATTATTTTTTTTTAGAGAAATGCGATGTTCGGATTTGAAAAGGAACCAAATTCACATAGCAGGTAAGAAATAAAGACATGAGTTGTCCCCAGGATTCAGCTATCACTGGATTCCTGATAGCTTCCTCAAGCTCCAAGGTGCTCTCAATGCCCCAGGTTGGCCAGTTCTTTCCACTTTCTGTAGTACAGGTAAAGTTACATGTTCTGAAGTTAATATTACATATCTGCCCCCCTCTTCACTATATATCCAATTATTCAGTTTCAAATGATTCTGCTTTCAGTTAGCTCTTATAAAGAAAGAAACAATTTATTTATAATTAGGAATTTATTACCTGTATGTAGTTCACTGTCAATACTTATCAAGAGCAATTTATTTTTTTAAAAATCTATCGTAAAGAACATGATAAAATTTATTAGTATATATTTTGGCAGAGATTCGGTTAATTCTCTGAAACACAACAAAATTAGAGAAAAATAATTAAAACATAAATAATTTTAAAGATTAAATAATTTGGCCTTCAAAATTCCATTTTAAATACCAAAGACCTTGTTGAGATCATCGTAACATTTTTGTGTTCTTTATACACTCACGATCTATAGAATTATACGCATTTCATATCATATAATTGTCTAGACCTCTTTGATTCTATAATGTTAATATCATTTTTTCCTCTGAATACCTGTTACTAAAGCTACCAGAAATATATAACTTTTGTGTTTCGCCTTGTACTTACGTAGTAGAGGATATTACCTGAATAACTTAGAAATGAACATTTGTGAGGACACTCCCCAGATGTTTATTGTTTAAAAATCTCAAATATGTAGCTATTTTATCTTTATAGGATAAATTCAAAGTTTTGAATGGCTTTTAATGATTTGAGTGAAGTGAATGTATTTGTATATTTGACAAAGAAACCAACTGGTAAATTAAAAAGATTTTACTTTTGAATCATTTTGCTGGAAAAATCACTCTAAAACCTTTAGACCTATCATCATTAGCTGAAGGAAATATCCTATTGGAACCAGGTATCAAATTTAGGGACCCTGGGCATTCTTTGAGCTGAAGTGACCATATTTCATCTCAATTGACAGTG
Organism: Callorhinus ursinus; assembly: GCF_003265705.2. Taxonomy (NCBI): domain Eukaryota; kingdom Metazoa; phylum Chordata; class Mammalia; order Carnivora; family Otariidae; genus Callorhinus; species Callorhinus ursinus. The sequence continues at coordinate 20,985,141 of NW_027397084.1, forward strand.
TGCCCCACTCCAAGATACAACTAAATTCAAAAGAAATGGCCACATAATTGAAGACCAAAGAATCACCAGGCCTACCTGGGCATTATGAGGTGGCATGGCACAAAATTATGTCCAATGAGGAATAAGTAGGACATCAGTTGATCATTTCCTTTCTTCAGGCATATTGTCTGGAATATTTTAAGACTTCCAAGACCTAGGGCGCCTGGGTGGCTCAGTCGTTAAGCGTCTGCCTTCAGCTCAGGTCATGATCCCCGGGTCCTGGGATCGAGTCCCACATCGGGCTCCCCGCTCAGTGGGAAGCCTGCTTCTCCCTCTCCCACTCCCCCTGCTTGTGTTCCCTCTCTCTCTGTGTCTCTCTCTGTCAAATAAATAAATAAAATCTTAAAAAAAAAAAAGACTTCCAAGACCTATTTCCCTATACTAATAGCCCTTAGTATACTGATGAACAACCAAAAGCATAGCAACATATGCATGGAAGAATCTTAGTTTATTTCACTGGCACATGATTACCCCACTCTGCAAGTGAAACAGTGTTCAGACTTAAGCCATTATTTGAAAGGAAAGATTTCTAAAGCTTTCATAGAGCAAACTTACTCAGTCATGTTCCACAGATATTACTCCCCTGCCTATATACAAACAAAGCATCTGCAGGAGGTGAGGATGGAAGAAAACATGTTGGAAGAGAAATACTAAAGTATACTGTTGCTGATACCTTTGACCAGTTGTCTTAATAGTTTGTGTTCACATCTTATCAGATGGCTTTGTCTCCTTCCTTGATATTCCAAATTGATCTTGACCAATGTCTGTGATGACTCAAGCCAAATCTCAGATATATATATTTTATCCTTCCCACTTGCCTTTTATCAGACATCTACATATGTATTCTAACTCAGTGCAAAGGTCTGACAGTAAAAGCGGAAGATATGCATAGCTACATCTCTCTAGTTCTCTCTCTGGATTTCTTTAGGTATACTGGCTGGATATATGCTTGAGGAAGATTGCCAATAGTGATGAGGAATTAATTGCTTTATGAAATTGGTTTATTTTGCACCCTTCATTCACTTATTCAGCCAATGTCGGTTTAGTACATTGCCCAGGCACTGTTCTAAGACCTAGAGATTTTTCTGTGAAAAATAAAAATATTTTAAACAATCCCTAACTTTGTGAAGCTTACATTTTTGTGGTCATAAAGACATAAAATAATAGAATTACTGAATTGCTTAACATATTCATCTTTTTCCACCTGTTATTTCCTTTATTCTGAGTACCCCCAAATAATAATTGTTAATCTAAGTAAATATTCACTAATTAATAAGAGGCAAAAATTGGTATTTTCTGGAGAAGCCCCTTGGAATAAGAACAAATTGAAAAGAGAAGGAGATGAAGAAGAAGAACAACAACAACAACAACAAAGGGGAAGGGGGAGAGGAAGAAGGGAAAGGGAAAGGTGTGAGGGAGAGGGAGGAGAAGGAGAAAGGAACCGCAACAATGCTCTCAATTTGGCAAGGAATAAGTTTTATCTTTTTAAGCACTTGACGCACCTGGCAGCATTCTTAAAATTCAGACTCATTCCGTTGGCCTATAGAGGTGCCCGAGGTCTGGCGTTTCTAACCACCTCCCAAGAAATAAAATCGCCCATGCCATTATGGTCTGGAAAAGATTCATTTCTGAACAGTTTGCAGCTGAAGCCACTGGTTTTGTTTTTGCTGTTTTTAAAAAACGTTCTTAATTTAAGGTGAAATTGACATAATGTAAAATTAATCATTTTAAAGTGAGCAACCTAGTCATAGTACAATCACTGTGTTGTACAACCACCATTTCTATCTACCTAGATAGAGAGCGATCGATCGATCTAGAAAATATTTTCATCACCCAGAAGGTAAACCCAACACACCTTAAACAGCTGTCTCATTTCTTTCTATCCTTGGTCTCTGGCATATACCAATCTGCATTGTTGGTCTATGGCTTTACCAATTTTGAATACTGCATGTAAATAGAGTCATTAAACATGTGACTTTTTATGTCAAGCTTCCTTCATTCAGTATAAAGTTTTCAAGGTTCGTCCATGTCATAATATGTATCAGTACTTCACTCCTTTTTAAGGTGAAATAATATTCCATTTTATGTATACACCACAATCTGTTTCTCCATTCATTTACTGATGGACATTAAAGGCATAAAATTTTGACTATTGTGATTGATGCTGCTAGGAATATATATGCACCCATGTTTGTTTAAAAATCTGTTTTCAACTAGATCAGTTATACATATAAGGCTGGAATTACTGGTTCAGAAGGTTATTCTATGTTTAATTTTTTGAGGAACCACCAATATTTTCCTGAGTAGCTGAACCATTTTTTACTCCCACATGCATTGTATGAGGTACAGATTTTCCCACGTCCTTGCCAGTTCTTATTATTTGTTATTTCTTTTTTATAGTAGCCATCCTAATGAGTGTGGGTCACTGCGGGTTTTGATTTACATGTCCCTAAGGACCAATGGTGTTGACAACAATTTCTGTGCTTGTCTTCTTTGGGAAAATGTGTATCTTCTTTGGGAAAATGTCTTTCTCCATATAAAAATTAGATTGTTTTTTGTTATTGAATTTAAACGTTTTTTATATATCCTGGTCACCAGATATTTATTAAATATGTGATGTGTAAACATTTTCTCACATTCTGTTTCTTGTCTTTTCATTATTCATGCATCATGCAGTTGTCTTTCTTTTTTTACACGTTCTTAATTTTTTTCTTCACTGTTTATTTATTTATATATTTATTTATTTATTTTGCTACTATATGGATTATTTTCTTTTCCTCCATTCCATTTTCTTAATAAGCTGAGAATCATACAATTAGACATTACCCATAGAATTTAACATTCATAAAAAACGAAGTCTGTCAATCAGAGAAAGACATGTATCATATGACCTCACTGATATGAGGAATTCTTAATCTCAGGAACAAACTGAGGGTTGCTAGAGTGGTGGGGGGTGGGAGGGATGGGGTGGCTGGGTGATGGACATTGGGGAAGATATATGCTACGGTGAGCGCTGTGAATTGTGCAAGACTGTTGAATCACAGATCTGTACTTCTGAAACAACGCAACATATTTTAAGAAAAAAAGAAAAAGAAAAAAGAAGATAGCAGGAGGGGAAGAATGAAGGGGAGTAAGTCGGAGGGGGAGACGAACCAGGAGAGACGATGGACTCTGAAAAACAAACTGGGGGTTCTAGAGGGGAGGAGGGTAGGGGGATGGGTTAGCCTGGTGATGGGTATTAGAGAGGGCACGTTCTGCATGGAGCACTGGGTGTTATGAACAAACAATGAATCATGGAACACTACACCAAAAACAAATGATGTAATATATGGTGATTAACATAACAATAAAAAATTTAAAAAAAATATACTAGAAGATTGAACATGGACTGAGGATTAGATGATAGTAGGAAATAACTGGCTTCTTAAAAAATATATCATGATAAGGGTACTCTACACATTTTTTAAAATCTTTAAATCTTAGTGATATATATTAAAGTATTTATGGGTAAAAAAAAAACAACAACAAAAAAACGATGTCTAAATTTAACCAGCAGGGGTCTCTGGGTGGCTCATTCGGTTAAACGGCTGACTTAGATTTCAGCTCAGGTCATGATCTTAGGGTCCTTGCATCCAGCCCCACATCATGCTCCCTATTCAGTAGGGAATCTGCTCGAGGTTTGTCCCTCTCCTTCTGCTCCTCTCTCCACTTGCTCTATTTCTCTCTCTCTCTCTAAAATAAATAAATAAATTTAATTTTTTTAAATAAATTTAAATATCACTTTTACACTCATCCTAAAAAGTAAGCCAGTAGACATAATAATGCTTCACAAATTATTTTTCCCCTTTTATTTTATTTTGCTCTAGGATTTTAATTTTTTTAATCCCAATTAGATATTATGATTGTTTTATATAATCATTTAGGTTTATCTATATGTTTAGATATTTATTAGTCAGCATATATAAAATATAACTATATTTATAACTAAAGCAATAAATTATTGAAAAGAGCAGCTTTATTTTACATGTTTGCAAATCTCTGTAATGTCTGTCTTAATAGAAGATGGCTAGATTCTTACCTGCTTCTGCATTCAGTTGATAGTGATATAGTCTCTAGAAGATTCACTATGTATTCATGAAGGAATGAAAGTGAAATAGGCAGATGATGCTGTATTAGTATTATTAAAAAAATAGTTTTCACCTTGCAGAGTCCCTGAAAGTTCAGGGAAGCCCAGGAAAGACTGGACCACCTTTTGAACACAAGCACAGAGCCATATATAGAAAATATATTTCTTATTTCAGTTGTGTTGGGAGAAGTTTTGAAACCAGCACTTCTCTATTAAAGATACTGTAAAAACAGTCTAGAGGCTGCCTGAAGAATATCAAAGGTCTCCTACAATTATGTGAATATGAGTGTGTCATCTCTCCCACTAGACTGTGAGTTTCGCAGGGGTAATAGTTTTAATTTTGTGTCTACAGCATAAAGTTGATTTCCAGTAAATATTAAACAATCTTATTTTTCACCCTGTTGCAAAAATGAATTCAAGCTACTCAAAGCTCTATCTAGATTATGTTGCTTTTATGGCATTTGAATGGTCAGCAGATGGAAACTATAAAGTGTTACAGTACTTCTGAGAGACTATTACTCATAACAACAAAAAAGTATATATTTCTGCCAAATTCTTACATAACCTTCTTCCTCTCGCAAAAACAAAAAAAAAAAAAAAAGAAAAGAAAAAAAAAAGTCTGCATTCAGACAATCTAGGTCCAGTTTAAATGAAATGATCCTTGGGTGTTTTAGATCTAGTTTATAGCATTCCCTTTACTTCTACTTTAATCCTATGTAATCCCTCACCAACACCAAATTGTTTTATTTGTTTAGTCTGTTATATTAATGGACTAATATTGTGTGTCCACATTTCAGAAGAAAAATTAACATATTTTTATTGTCAAGGTATAGAATTGTATTGAATAGATAAATTATGAATGCAACTTAAAATTATTTATGAAATAAATAGTGGTGTCTAAAAGAGGTGTCTCTTGATCAGATGGGGGCCCCCAAATGTGGGGCATCAGTTGGAAGCCAATGGTATGGGAGGTGAAAGAATTCACCTCAGGCAGAATAAAGGAGAAAGAAGTTGAACGCTGTGAATTGTGTAAGAATGTTGAATCACAGATCTGTACCTCTGAAACAAATAATACATTATATGTTAAAAAAAGAAGAAGATAGCAGGAAGGGAAAAATGAAGGGGGGGAATCAGAGGGGGAGATGAACCATGAGAGACTATGGACTCTGAGAAACAAACTGAGGGTTCTGGGGGGGCGGGATGGGTTATCCTGGTGATGGGTATTAAAGAGGGCACGTTCTGCATGGAGCACTGGGTGTTATACTCAAACAATGAATCATGGAACACTACATCAAAAACTAATGATGTAATGTATGGTGATTAACATAACATAATAAAATAAAATTTAAAAAAGTTTTTAAAAAGTAAGCATTACAGTTTCAACTGTAGCCATCAGCTGGCGGAAGTAGACACAATTATAAGGAGCACATTTGAAATAGTTGTCTTTTTTTTTTAAGATTTTATTTATTTATTTAACAGAGAGAGACACAGCGAGAGAGGGAACACAAGCAGGGGGAGTGGGAGAGGGAGAAGCAGGCTCTCCGCTGAGCAGGGAGCCCGATGTGGGGCCCGACCCCAGGACCCCGGGACCACTACCTGAGCCGAAGGCAGACACTCAACGACTGAGCCACCCAGGCACCTCTTTTTTTTTTTTTTTTTGGCCTTCAACAGCATCTATTCAACAGAGGCTTCTGTTCTAGTATAAAAGTTAATCACTTGAATATATTGAATGTTCAAATATATCATTATCATTAGTCCTATGTGAAAGTTAAAGAAAGAATATAATTTGTCCTCTTAGAGTATTTATTCTACATAATACGAGGGGAGCAAAACATCTTTGTGATTTTTACAATATCACTGAAAATTCATGTCTTTTGAGGAGTCACGGTATGTGGTTACTTACTGCTGAAGTGCTCAGTGAGGCCACAAGTTAAATGAGGGTATTTCCAGATTATTGTAATATGTATCTCTTTAGAAGTCTCAGTGACTAAAGACATTAATCACCAGCAATGCAAATAAACTGATATACCAAATCAAAAAAAAAAGTTTATTTAATACACTTCAAGGGATCAGAGGGCAGGCAGGGGGTAGAGGAGAAGCTTTCTGCAAGGACAGAGGGTGGAGGCTGGGGGTTGTTTTTAAAGAGGGAAGGTGAGGAGGTATGATGACATATGGAATTCTCCCATTTTTTGGTAACTGCCAAGTTGTAGGTAGCGCACTAGTCAGTTAGGACCTACGGATATTTTGAAGGGCTGTCACCTGATGGGACTGTCTTTATTCAGCTGTGGGTTGGTGTCACTTTGGGCCCTTATGCCTTCCATTCATTGCTCAAGCCTGTTTGCCTAAAAGCATCCTCTACATAAAAGATCTATGTTCAGAGCACACAAAAAATTGCAGTTAGTACTCATCAATCCTAGTATGCTTCTAAGTCATTACAAAGAAGTTGCTTCAAGAAACCTATGATCAAATAAGTAAAATTCAAATATATATATTTATATATGTATCAAATATATATATTATATATATCAAATATATATATATTATATATAATTACAACAATTCTTTAAGATATTCTTTTCTGTTTTTACTTTCTGGACACAAGGCTAGTTTTTGTGCAGAACTGAAGCAACTATCATTATTATTTCAATTCTATTTAAATTAGTCCCAAATGTTCGTATTATCATAACAAAGTTAAGAAAAACTGAACTGACTAGACAAGACTGGGTTACAGTACGGTCTTCTTCATCTACTCTTACATTTGCCATTTTGTATTTTGGTGTTCCAGAATAAGTCAAGGGCTTTTATACTTCAGATAAGCATTTCCACGTGAAAAAAAACATCTCCTTTGGCCTCTTGCCTTTGAAGATCTCAGACTCATTTTTAAACAAATGATCAGTGGATCTGTGGTGACTCAGGGTCTTTGGTTAAGTGGGTTTGCTTTCTGAGATAAGTAGATTGCATAACGTTTCAGTCATTTATATGCATATTTTGCATATTCTTGGAATGATGAATGGGTTTTCACTTTGGTTTTAAACTAGGCTAAATGACAGTGGCTACTTGGATGCTGGCTGTTTAGGATTATAAGGCTGCAGGGTAAAGATATACTGGACCGATGTTTTGTATATTCAGACACTAGTTTACAACTTAGGAACACTCAGATATTATTAAACTAAGATGAAAATATCAGAGAAAACATCAGTAATATGATGTAGAAGTTGAAAAAAATGGAATAACGTGGTTGTGAAGAGAGTACACTTTATTTTTATTGAGACTGTCGTGGGAAATTTTAGATATCAGTAAATCTTAAATGTTTTGAATGTCATTTGATTTTCTTAGTAGTTTCATGAATTGCATAACAACTATATTTGATTAGAGTATTAACTGTATTTGTAATGGTCAGCATACCTTTTGTTGTTGGTGGTGTTTAAATTAATCATTTTTTCCAAAGTCAGCTAAATCGTAGCTTCTCTTCAAAAGGGGCTTTTTAAATATCCCCACCTCCTCCTCCAATAAGCACAGGACATAGTCTCTCTCCCCTGAAAACTTCTAAGACACTTGATACACATTCCTTTTAGGTTATTTTGGACATACTCTCTGTCATTGTGATTATTTACGTGCATATCACATACCCACTGGTGAGAAATAGGATTCTTGAATCTGATTCATCTCTGTATAGTGCCTTGTAGAGGAAGTTGCTTAAAAAAATGTTCAATAAGTATTGATTTGTTGAAGAAATCACTTTGTGAGAAAAATCCAAGTTACCAAAGACAGGGCCTTGACACAAAAGTAGTAGAAATATAAAGGACTCCTCAAAGCTGTACCTGAAAACCACCAAGAATGAACGTTAAAATAAGCTATAAACTTAAAGGGATTATGATGTGTCAGTGTTGGCTTAACCTTGGAAACAAGTGTCCCATTTTGGTGAGTGATGATAATGAGGGAGACGGTGTATTTTCAGGGCTGGGTATATTTGGGCAATCTCTGTACTGCCCTCTTAATTTTGTCATAAACCTAAAACTTCACTAAAAAAATTAAATCTAGAAAAAAAGAACCTGAATGTTTGGGAGGATGAACCAAATTTTCGCTTTCACTGGATGTTTGAGCATAGTGATTTGTGATTAACTCTGACCAACTTCCAGATTCATCATCATTTTTGGGGAGGGGAGAGAGAAGAAAGACAAAAGAAAAAAAAACAATTTGTAGAAAAGCCAAATGAGCAGGGGCAGGTGAGTTTTTGTTTTTAATCTTATTTGCATGACTATGCTTTCTGACTTATAAAATGCTTCTACAAAAACACACTAAAATACCTGCTGAGAACCCATAGCTGCATTTTATTTTAATGCTGAAGCAAACTTTACTTCTGTTTATAAAAGATTTCACTTTTAAGTCCAATTAAGAAAAAAAAACTTATTTGAGGCAAATTACACAGATACACAAAAGAACTGCTGTCTTGTTACAGTCTCGTTCTCTTTCAAATTACTTTGAATTTCTTTTAGAAAAAAATTCACTGTTTAATTCTTTTTCTTATTTCCTTCCCTTAGGCATAGTGTAGTATCTAATTTAGGGTCATGGAAAGATTTTAGAATTCAGTTTCCCTTTCATAAATGTGGAAAAACGTATAGCAATGACTTCGGTTGGGCTTTTTGCCTATATTTCATGTAAGCTGAGTCTCAAGCTGGCTCCTGATAGAATAAGATGACCACAATTTACATGCATAACTAGTATACCACATTTACCTCTACATGTGATGCAGACGCACCTTTTTCCTCCTCCATCTTTTGGGCTTCTAGACAATACAATCAATACAGTAGCAACCGAGACTGAAAAAAGCTGCGCCATCATCATATGGCGTGTGATGCAGTTACAATATCTTAAAATTATAAAATACTGAAAACGCAAAAGCATCAAATTACAACCATATGGTTTCGATGGTTCAAATTTTATATAATCATCAACATTATTAAGTCCTGAGTTTTGTATCTGTCTAAAAGGAGCAAGGATCGGACGCCTGCGTGGCTCAGATGGTTCAGCGTCTGCCTTCGGCTCAGGTCATGATCCCCGGGTCCTGAAATCGAGTCCCGCATCGGGCTCCCTGCTCCTTGGGAGCCTGCTTCTCCCTCTGCCTCTCTCTCTCTGTCTCTGTCTCTCATGAATAAATAAATCAAATCTTTAAAAAAAAATAAAAATAAATAAATAAATAAATAAATAAATAAATAAATAAAACAAGGAAATGCTGAAAAATTATTAAAATCTAGTTTAAATTCCACATTCTAATAATCATAAAAGTTATTGTAAACAAGTTGACTTTCTGGTTATTGCTACCTTTCCTAGTTATTGAAATACAAGAAACAGAAATTGGGTTCTATTGTTGTGCATAGTATCTCCTACACAGTGCTTCCTCTGGTGTCCCTTCTAGTGACTCTGACTCCCAACTTCCCACTCACTTTTTCTTTCTGGGTGAGCATGGCTACTCCAAAGGTATCATAACCTCATCTGATCGTAGCCAAACAGGACTCTCCTTTTTTAGGTTACTCTCTTAAGCACTGGGTCTATTCATTCCCTTATCTTCTCCTTGGGTATCTCCCAAGAAATTAAAATACAAATCCAAAACTGAAGTTGCAGTTTCTCCCACCAAATGTACTCTTCTTCCAAAGCCCCCTATATTGATGAATAACTTTACCATAAGCCTCATTTCTCAAGCCAGTCTGTATCTCTCCTTCATTATCACTGGCAATAATCTATGATTCTCTTTGTTTGGTTTTACCTACTTAATCACTCTTGAATCTTCTCCTCCTCTGTGACCAATTTAAGTTTGGCTCTCATGATTGCTTTGAGTAGGGCAACAATTAAGATTTTAGCCTTTTTCCATATCCATAATCCATTTTCCAGACTATAATCTATTGTCTGGACAAAAGTTTACATTTCATATTTGCCTCAGGAATTCCAAATAGATGTATTAGAGTTCCTAGAAGCCCTCCCATATGAGAGTTTAATTTTTCATAAATGTGAATTTTCAAAATGTATTTTTTTAAAATATTGTCCTTTTTTTTTAAATAATAGCCGCTAATATTTAAGGAAATACACTTGTATAAAAGTATCCGACGTGGTCTGACATAAGTCAGAGGTCCTGCAGATGAGAGGAGGAAAGATATATGACAGATATTTATGTGATAATACCAAAAAGATTAGAAAGCAAATTGGATATAAAAGATTTGGTATCAAAAATAACTCTTGAGATTTTTTTCAGTTGCTCTGAAATTTCCTGCGTAAGTTTCCTCATCTAGACAATAACAGTAGGACAGTATCAAGAATTATACGAGTTCATACGTGTAAAGAACTTATCTTCATTTGCAAGAATTAGATGAGTCCTGTAGGGACATTCATCTTTCCATTTAATAAATACTCTGTCCAAGGCACTGTGTTCTATACTGGACATACCAACTAAGTAAGGACAATCCTTGTCTCACCAGAGAGACCCGACCGTCCTGCGTAGGACAGGCCACCTCGGCCAGAGGGATCTGGAAGGGAGGGAGGGGTATGGAATTCAGCAGTGAAAGTGTAAGAAACCTGGAGTCATGGGAAGAGCTACTGGTGCTTCTGTGTTCTGCAGGAGTCTGGTGTGAACACGAGGTCCATGAGTTTTTTTTTTCCACTTTGGGAATATTGATTTAATTACGAATTTCCTCTTGGAAAGCCACAGGAACCTCAAATAAATCTTTTTCACTTTTTAATTGGCAGCAGCATATTGTTGAACTTGGACAGTTAGAAGCCTGCTTCTGTCTCTCCCACTCCCCCTGCTTGTGTTCTCTCTCTCGCTGTCTCTCTCTGTCAAATAAATAAATGAAATCTTAAAAAAAATAGATAAAACAAAATTCCCACCACTTGTAAACATCTGACAGCCTTAGGCTGCCATTTAGAAATATGTTAATCACTGCAAAAACTATGATTAGGACCAATAAAATACATAGACTATAGCAAAGGCCAAATCATGACCATGTATTTCAATCCATGCATAAATTTTATGCAACAGTCTATGAATATTTAATTTAATTAAATTGCATTTATTTGGTATAACAGTGAATGAAACAGAATTCATTGAATATGAATAGTTGGCAAATACTTAAGAAAAAGATAGAATTATATACTCCAAATGATACAGAGATACATAGACACCTTAGAGAAAGGCAAATATGTGTTTTCATGCTTCTTCTATAATTGATTAGAAATGACAAAAATAAGACCTTATGTGAAGTCTCAGAGTGAAATGAGTATGAACACATTGCATCATATGTATGCCAGATTACAACAATTTGTAGTTTGTAGCATGAGACGGGTAAAACATACATGTCAAATTTGATATTCATAAATGCACTTTTCCAGGCTTAATTTTCATATAAAGTATAGGATTTCAACAACATAATTAAAAAGAGTTTTTTTAAAATTCTTCTCTTATTTCTAAACACATCCATTAATTCACCATTTCCCAAGGGCCTACCAAATTTGAGAAGCTCTATTAAATGCTTGGATAAAAGGTGAGTGTCACCCCTGCCCCTTATTATCTAAAATTTGGCCATGGGAAACTGATATAAAGAAAATTTCCTTCCAATTGGCAGAAGTGGTAAGAAAAGCACTGACTGCCTCATGAGATAGCAGCAGAAAGAACCAAAAATCATTTGAGAAACTTATGATATATGCAGTGATTGTGAAGATTAATTATGCTGTCTGGTTTTCATTAATAGAAATATCTTCTTGTATCCTTCTATACTGGTAAATCAGTACCTAAGCTACTGACCACTGTTAACATGTCAGTGTTGGAAGACCTTGTTGGAGATTTGTTGGAGCACAAAATGAAAATAAATCAAACCAATGCTTTTACATGGAATACATCACTGAGTCCTGAGATTCAGGAGGTCCTTGGAAACTTTTACACTAATAGCAACCAAATGAAAGAAAAGGAAAGAAAGAGGGAAAAAAAGGGAAAATAAAAGAAAGAAAGTAAAAAAGAATCCTAACATGGTACACTAATGGAAGACTATTTCCAAATAGATTTTTTTTACCAAGTTCTTTCTTTTTAAATGACAAGCAATTGATGTTACAATTGTCAATATCTATTTAATGAACGTTTACTTACCACCTCCCAATATAAGATTTTTTAAATGGTATTTGTGCTGAAATTCAATATGTAGTGCTGGTAGAAAAATTAAACACTGTCCAAATAGTCAACTATAAAAACAATAAAAAAAAAAGAGTAAAAGCATTTTGAAGTAAACTGTTTTTAAAGATTTTATTTATTTTTTGACAGAGAGAGAGACACAGCGAGAGAGGGAACACAAGCAGGGGGAGTGGGAGAGGGAGAAGCAGGCTTCCCGCGGAGCAGGGAGCCAGATACAGGGCTCCATCCCATTACACTGGGATTATGACCTGAGCCGAAGGCAGACGCCCAACGACTGAGACACCTAGGCGCCCCTGAAGTAAACTGTTTTTAATATGTAACTTTTATGATATACACAGTTTTGACAAAACCTTGATTGGATTATCCTTCCATATCCTAATGGATAGGACATAAGAGATTAATAAACAGGAATTTCCCTTACTCTGCTTCACCTTGGCAGCTCAGAGTCAAAATAAAACCATGTATCAATATCAATGTTTTGTCAGAGTTCTCCCTTATTTTAGTAATAACATTAATAATAACATTTGTGAACACCCATTTATGGGTACTTATTACCTGAAATGTATCTTTATTACATTCATTCAAATAGTAAATGGCAATAACTTCAGTTCAATTTAGAGGTTTCATTATAGCAGAGTCAAATCCAGGTAAGTGACTGATTTGAGGCCTTCCTATTTCTCTGCAAAGAATAGAAGAACATAAATTTTAACTGAATCAGAATATATGCTTCTTTTTAAATTACTTATTATAAGATAGAAAAAATGTTGTTTTTTATTTTATATTAGCTTCTATAATAGTTTGCTTTTATGGTACCACCTACATTTGTGTTAATCTAATTAATCAAGTTTCTCATATCTGTACCTTATCTCTATAAGCACTGTTTTAACCAAATGATATTTTGCACATATTTCTAGAATAGAGTCAAAGTTGTCTTGCATTCTTTAAATAGACTAATCCACCATTAACTTTTCTTCAGTGGAGACTTTATATCATCTTTATAAACTTCAATCACCATAATGCTTTCAGGAAATATTGAGGTGAGCAGATCTTTTTGCCTGGCTACTAAAGGCCCCCAGGAGGATTTATAAATTATGTTCCATATGTCTCTGATTCTACTCCCTCTACCTGTTCAGTCCATTTCTTTCATTATCTGTTTCTTTCTTTGTACCATTTCAAATGAAGGGATTGAAAGTTGTCTGGGCTAATCTAATAACAAAACACGTTAATTCAGCAGGCATAATAGTATAATAATTCTGAGTAATAAACTCTAACCTGCAGGTAAATGGGTAATAGTTTTATAATTTTCTTACATGGGGCTTGTGATGGACATTTTTCCTTTCTGCTTTGATATAGTTTCTCTAGTAATTCTTGGTTTCTGTTTTTTTTCCAGATAACATATATTGCCAGAAATCTGATGAGTAAGTAATACCTGATGAGTAAATAAGTAAGACATTGCCACATAAAATTTAGTGAAGTACACTAGTACAAAAACTAGTGAATTCTACAATCTTAAGATAATATGTTACATAGAACAGAGCTGAGGAGTAACAGACATTTAAGCTTAAAAAAATCAACATATAGGTGTCTGTGCTGTTTTTTTCTTAATATCTTTATCTGAAGGTGACTCAAGATGAATCACATTTAGAAAACTAAACACTATACAACAAACATTGGCCAATAGGATTAAATAATCATTATTTTTGGTATATATAGTTATATACATATTTGTTAACATATCTATTCCTATAGGGCGCCTGGGTGGCTCAGTTGGTTAAGCGACTGCCTTCGGCTCAGGTCATGATCCTGGAGTCCCAGGATCGAGTCCCGCATCGGGCTCCCTGCTCGGCGGGGAGTCTGCTTCTCCCTCTGACCCTCTTCCCTCTTGTGCTCCTATCTCTCATTCTCCCTCTCTCTCAAATAAATAAATAAAATCTTAAAAAAAAAACATATCTATACCGATATGTAATCCTTACTGATTGAGTGGAAGGATGTGAGAAAGAATCCTGGTCCATTTAAAACGAAGCCTAAAGAAAATTCTGCTTGCAATGATCAGTAGCCTCCTCATTGATCACACTGCAAGTCATGTTTGGTTTCAGTGATCCTCGTAGCTCAGCACCTAGCATTGATAATACATTAAGTCAGCTCGGAGTCACCTCTACAAATTGTGGTTTGAACGTGAGCTTACAGATGAATCATTCTCTCACTTACTGCCTTTTCTTCTCTCTGTCACCCTGCAATAAATTACACAATAACTCTTTACAATTCACAAACATTAATAGCCAAATATAAATGGGCTACATTTGCAATGTTTTCTTTCTCTCATAAATCTAAGATGCAAACATTTTTTTTTAAGTGACACTTTCGTTCTAATTATAAGAAGTTAGGATTAATTCATTTGTTTAGAAAGTGGCAGTAAATAAAACAATACCATGTGATATGACATATCTTTAAATAATGCAATTTCTTTACTTTTTAAGATAAAATTGAGTAGATATAAAACGTGTATCTAAATATATCTAAAATGAAACAAAATTAGTGTTTATAATCAAGTATTTTTTTTGACAGCATCATACTTAATTACTAACTTTCTAGATGCAGAGAAGCAAACTGGGTCTTTTACTATGATCATGTTAAAGCTTATGTGTTTCAAACATATCTAGAATAAATTGATTCAATTTTTTAAAAAAATAGTCACTTTACTATTGATTAAATTTGCTGGGTTTTTTCCCTCTTGTCTAAGTTGTGATATTTGCATATGTCTGAACAAATACTATTTGCTTGTTTTCTTTACCTATGTTTTCAATTCCATGTATATCCTTGGCCTGCGCTTAGTAGGGTAGCTTAGTCAATGGAAACACTAGAATTTAAGTTCCTCACAGAAGTGACAATAACATTAATGGAAGCATACTAAGTTAGTTTATTACAGAATGTAATAGTCATAGGAATGGGAAACAAAAAGAAATTACATAGGAGTGTTACTTCTTGCCCCATCTATCGCAGGTTCCCTAAATTTTAGTCTTTATGCAACTTAATTTTCTCTTATAATTCAGTCCATATTCATAGATTATTATGTATTACACGTTTATTTTCTGAATCTTCTATTGGCATGAAAGGTCTTTTTTCTATTATACGTCTTGCATGATTTCTATTATAAGTCTTGCCTGTATTTATCAAATATATTCAATAAACATTAAATATACAACAACTGTTTACCGAAAACATTAAACAATCAATGGCTACGGTGTTGCTTTGTCTATACTTCTCTTTTTTCCCCCCAGCTTTATTGAGACATATTACAAAATGATTAGCACTATAGCATTAGCTAATACCTCTGTACCATCACATAGTTATGATTCCTTTTTTGAAATGAGAACATTAAAGATCTTTCACTCTCTTAGCAAATTTCAAATATATAATATAATATTATTAAGTATAATCATCAGGCTGCACATTAGATCCCTAGAACTTATTAATCTTATAACTGGAAGTTTGTAGCCTTTGACCAACATTTCCACATTTTTTTGCTTCTCCTTTGTGTGTGTGTATGTGTGTGTGTGTGTGTGTGTGTAATCTTTTAAAGTTAGAAATCTAATTTCAGTGCTGACTTTACAGTTAAAGGGTAGCATACTTGCATCATAAAAGCATGTGTCTAGATTACCTTGAGAGATACATTTGACTTTCACTTTTATAGTCCATAATTATGAAGTTATACATTTAAAGACATCAAGAATTCCAGGTAGTAATTTGGAATTGCAATTAATACATTCTTTGAAATTAATTGAAATTAATATTTTCTTTGCAATATTTAAAGCCATTGTTTTAGCTTAAAACACTGTAGGGGTAATACATTTACCTGCTTATGGTTAGGACACATTGTTAAGCAACTGAGGAAAAAACACCTTTATTCCCTTGAGCTCCATCATGCTTGTTTCTGCTTCTTCCAAAATTTCTGTTTCTATAATGGTGAAAGACAAACTAGAAAGCGTATACATCAAGGGAAAAGACTTGGATGGGGTAGAATCTGAGAACAACATTCTTTAAAGACAGCCTTAAGAAATTACTTTTGCCCACCTAAAAGTAGAAGGCACTGGAAGAACTAACCTGATAAGTGTGTTGCAACCCCTTGGCAAGTCCCATTGGCATTAACTATCAGAAAATGCAAGGGAGGGGCACCTGGGTGGCTCAGTCATTTAGCGTCTGCCTTAGGCTCAGGTCAGGGTCCTGGGATCAAGTCCCACATTGGGCTCCCTGTTCGGCAGGAAGCCTGCTTCTCCCTCTCCCACTCCCCCTGCTTGTGTTGCCTCTCTTGCTATGTCTCTCTCTGTCAAATAAATAAATAAAATCTTAAAAAAAGAAAAGAAAAAAGAAAATGCGAGGGAAAGTCAGCAGTAATTCAAGATTGTGGAACGAAGACTGTGACTTTAAAAGCATTTTCCATGTTAAGGTTCTGCCTTCCATGTGTTTACACAGATTCTCTGGGGTGTGGGATAAATCTGTGTGTATTTGTTAAATGACAGTCTCACTGGTGGCACCATATAGACAACATACACTCTTCCCCCTACGCCAAAGGGCAATAAAATGTTGCCCTTCTGAAAATGATTCTAGTGCATTGTGTATGCTTTAGTCGGGTATGATCTGTTTTTGATATTAGAAAGATCTTAAGGAGAATCACAGACCTGTACCTCTGAAACAAATAATACATTATATGTTAAAAAAAAAGAAGATAGTAGGAAGGGAGAAATGAAGGGTGGGGGGAATCAGAGTGGGAGACGAACCATGAGAGACTCTGGACTCCGAGAAACAAACTGAGGGTTCTAGAGGGTAGGGGGGGATGGGTGAGCCTGGTGATGGGTATTAAGGAAGGCACGTTCTGCATGGAGCACTGGGTGTTATATGCAAACAATGAATCATGGAACACTACATCAAAAACTAATGATATAATATATGGTGACTAACATAACATAATAAAAATTAAAAAAAATAAAATAAAATAAAAAAGAAAGATCTTAAGGAAAAGTGGGAATTGAGAAAAGGTCTAAAAAATATTAAAGTGCAATAGGTCATGCTTATAGTAAGGCAGTGTTACCACAGGCAAAAATAGTCATGAATGTTTTACTTTCAGAAGTAAGTTGTCATTACACCATTTTGTTATATTTAGTCACACAGCCCAATTGAATGCATTTAAAATTCAATTGATATTTGAATTAATATGCTTGTGATTTTGGTCACCAGAGAATAGAATAGATTGCCACTGATACCTTAAAGTCTGTGTGTATATAGATACATATTTAAATCAGTGTACATGTATATACTCTATATATTTAAATATAACAATAACAGAAAGATGGAAACATAACAGGTAAGAGAAATGGACAAGGAAAAGAAACTCTTTGAACTTCCTCCTACTACTTGTTTTTTTCTATGCAAGTGTTCAAATACCTTTATTTTATTTTATTAGTCATGTTAATCACCATACATTACATCATTAGTTTTTGATGTAGTGTTCCATGATTCATTATTTGCATATAACACCCAGTGCTCCATTCAATACCTCCCTCTTTAATACCCATCACCAGGCTAACCCATCCCCCCACCCCCCTCCCCTCTAGAACCCTCAGTTTGTTTCTCGGAGTCCATAGTCTCTCATAGTTTGTCTCCCCCTCCTACTATTTGTTATCATCTCTGACCAGGTTCCTGAGTTGGTTACTCTTCATAGAGAAAACAATTCTTTCTGTTTTTAAGAATGATTGACTAATGAAACACCATGCCCCCCATCAATATCAATTTATTTACATCTTAAAGCAATATTTGGAATTATTAACTCCATTGCTATTTGTTTTGAAATGAGAAATTGACTGAAATGGATTTGATAATCCTTGCTTGCTAAAACAGATGTTGAGAAAACATTTCCCAACTACCTGGATATTATATAGCTTCAAATTTAATATTAATGACTTTCTTGGACAGCGAAAGAAAGTGAGGAAATCCTCGCTTTTTAATATAGGTAGCTCTTGGCTCAGTATGTGTGGGTACCTCCCTGTGCCTGAATATAATAAACTCCGTAAGAGTAATAAGAGCAAAAACACCGCTTACTGCTTATATTTATGTGCTCAAATAACTTTGATCTATATAAACATTAAATTCCCTTCTGACTATGTAGTTCACTTAAGGCCATATACAAATACTTGAAATATAGTATATGTAGTATGCATAGTGAATATGGTTTATAAGGTTGTTAGCAGACTCGTAAATATTACTGATTAACTCTAGGGCTACTACTTTTATAATGAAAGTATAATCTAAACTGAGACTTGCAGACTAGTTAGCAGTTCATGAGGCAGCGTGTTTGGGAGGATAGATCAGAGAGAAAACAGATCTCATGGAAGGGAGTAGCGACATGGAAAATATATCAAGTTTCAGAATGGGTATGAGAGTGGCTGCCACTCAAGGTTCATAAAACAGAAGGAAAACAGGAATGGTGGTGTGGTAGAATTGAAAGAAAAAGACTTGAGTCTTATTTAGTCCCAGTGTTAAACCACTGTACAATTTCAAGAAGTTTATGCTTCGTGCGTCCAATAATAAGTACCTTTGGAATTGCGTAGAGGGGGTGGAATTGGGTGCTGTTGGGATTACTTAGATGACTTCCAGGGGGAGGTGTGTATTGTGGCATGTTCATACTGAATTGCAGACTACCCCTGAAAGCTGTACTGCACCTGAAGAGAAGACTCAAAGCCTCTCCAAAGCACTGAGATGGAGAGCCATGAAGCCAGCATAACTCTGATGGGATGAAAAACAGATCCTGAACAGCTAAAAGGAAATAAACTATCGATTTTTTGTTTTAATTGCTAAATAAATTTGTTTTGGGTTTTACTATTTTACAATGTGTTCTTTCACTTTATATTATATAAGGGAACAATGTAGATTATCTTTGTACCTTAAACTCTAATGTGTTTAAAGGAGTTACAAGGTAAAAATAATGCCTCAGAAAAATGTTTCCTAATATTCAGTGAAACTTGTTGTTTCAAGAAATCAATAGTAACAGCAGTTTCTATAGTAACCTTTCCAAAGAGAAATCGTGAAATTGCAATAAAAAAGAAACACACGTGCAAACACACACAGATTGTATCTGATGAATAAGTTATCTTGTCGGTTCAGAAGAGCTAATAAAATGAAGAATCAATTTTCTATAAAGCAAAGTCTACTTTTGAGCCAAGTTGCTCATTGGGAGTGGTACGTTAGAGTAAATTACAGAGTTTAAATACTTTTCAAATATGTCTTAATTTCTTAGGAATACTATTCATATATTTTATTTTTATTTTCTCATGCATTGTATGGACACATCTCTTCATTCTGTGGTGTTGCCCTTAATTGTGGGTTCATTTATCCTTTCTAGGTTGTTGAATATGATGAAGAGAAAAATATACCATAAACCACATTATAGTTTTACAATGTCAGGTAAAACAGGCAAGAAAATTGCTAAAGAGTATCAAGATGATAATTTCCAGTTGCTGGGAAAATGTAGTAATTTGTATCTATATCTATACCAATTGTCAGTCTTCTTTTGGAAGACTCTTACTATATCAGAACTTACATGTGGATATTTTATAAATTCTAAAGGTGACAAACAGGCACTATATATATGATATATATGTATTACTATGTATATGAGATATGTATATGTGTATATATATGAGAAGACACATTTTATTTTACATTATATAAAAGTCAGGAAAAAAGGCTGTTCTTTGCATTTGGAGACTGAATATTTCTGGAAGGTCAAAAATGGCATCATTATTTTTAACAACATATGTAAGTGGACAAAAACTAGGAAGGTGACTTAGGGTCAAAATATTGTTTTTATATTATTTCTACTATAAATTATAACGTTCAAAATTCAAAACCAATCTTTTGATTTTACTTGTAGCTGAATATTTGATGCATTACATTGATGAACTTTTGATCTTGGTTGCGCTTTAGATATATAAAGATTATTAAAGCTAGTATAATTTGATTCTTTCAAAAAAGATGGACTTTGTTCTATTTCTCCAATATATTACATTTTTTGACTCCATCCAGATGCTAGGAGGCTGGATGTGTCTTGAATTAGATTCCATGAACTTTGGCTTGCATATACATTGAGATAATTCAAATGATTGTGATTTCCAGTTCTTAGCTGCAAACTTCCCATAAGGTTTATAATATATGCTGCCAAGTTGCTTTTAATTTGTACAAATGTGTCTCTAATGAAACAACACCACAAAGAGGCAAGAAAAGAGTCCTAACTTCAGAAAAGGCAGATTTGGTCAGGAATTTTGGCATTTTCATCTGCCAGCTATGCAACAATGTGTTGTTACCTATTCCAAAGTGTTTTTCAAAATGGACAAAATATATTGGGTCCTAAGAAAAGAAAAGAGCTAACACATGCAAATTGAACACATTTAATTCAATTCAGCATTCATTCATTAACTATTTACTTTAAGGAAGATACTGTGTTGAATGGAAAGGATTCAATGATAAAAATCGCATGAGCACAGAACTTAAAATCTAGTAAGGAAAATAAGACAAGTATATAGGTATCTCAAGTATAATAGAATAAATTACGTAAGAGAAAAATAAGTCACAGTATTATGTGGTGATAATGGAGTTAGTCATTATTTTGCTGTTTTTCCTGTGTTGTTTTTTAAGGCACATATAATCTTTTTTTTTTTTTTTAAGGCACATATAATCTTAGTTTTGACCTCTAGACATAGAGATATATTGCTAAGTTGTCAATAAATGAGCGGGGCTTTTAGGGACCTTCCAAAGTGAGTAAGAATGTGCATGGCTTGGAACCACAAATGGGAATTCACAGTTTGAGTGACTAGTATGAAGATAAGTGATAACTTGGAGGTTAGTAGTCATCTCCCATTAATTACATTAGGATTACACTCCAAAACTTACATTACAGAACGTCTGCACTAAGAATCACATGTTTCACCTCAGGCTAGGCTAGCCTAGCTTTTTCATTACTTGACTCTCTGATTATGCCAGTTTTCTTCTCTTCACCTTGATAGATTTATAGAAGTTTCTGTTTTCCTGATGTCCCTTCATGTCCTAAACTTTGAAAGGCATCTAGCTAATTCATTTTAATATTTTTACTTCTTATTTTAATATTTTTTCTTATTTTCTTATTTTTATGATTTATTTATTTATTCCCGAGGTGGGGGGGTAGGTTGGGCAGAGGGAGAGTAGAGAGAATCTTTTTTTTTTTTTTATTATGGTCAGTTAGCCAGCATATAGTACATCATTAGTTTCTGATGTAGTGTTCAACAATTCATTAGTTGCGTATAACACGCAGTGCTCATCACAACACGTGCCCTCCTTAATACCCATCACCCGATTACCTGACCTGTTCATAGTAGCAATGTCCACAATAGCCAAACTTTAGAAGGAGCTGAGATGCCCTTCAACAGATGAGTGGATAAAGAAGATATGGTTAATATAAATAATGGAATATTACTCAGCCATCAGAAAGGATGAATACCCACCGTTCACATCGACGTGGATAAAACTGGAGGGGGTTATGCTGGATAGAGAGAATCTTGAGCACACTCTCCACTGAGCACAGAACTCTATTTGGGGCTCCATCTCACGACCCTGAGATCATGACCTGAGTGGAAATCAAGAGTCTAATGCTTAACTGAGTGGGCCACCCAGGTACCCTTACATATTGGGTTTTTGACAGAGTAGGTCCCCTAATGATTTTGCAAGGATGAATTATTTTATTTTGATACTCAATTATAAAATAATTCTGCAAGAACAGAGAGTAGACAGAATAATCATATTTTGCTTGATAATCTTTAATGCAAATACAATTACATCCTTTGATGGTGCATTTCTTTGAAATCTATAAATATATTTCACCTGTTATAATGTCCATTTATAGTTCCTCTTCATGAATTCCTTCAGTTCTGATCAGAACTTAAAAGTTCTATGGTAGGGGCACCTGGGTGGCTCAGTTGGTTAAGGGTCTGACTCTTGATTTTGGCTTGAGTTTTGATCTCATAGTTGTGGGATCCAGTCCCGAATTCTGCTTAGGGCTTGTCAGGGAGTCTGCTTGAGATTCTTTCTTTGCCCCTGCCCCCACTTGTGTGTGTGATTTCCCTCTCTCTAAAGTAAATAAATAAATCTATAAAAAAAGTTCTCATGGTACTGAGAAAAAAATACAGATTTTTTTTTCTCTAGACTCAAAAATTTCTTTTCAATTAAATTATACAGGTTGGATTCTCAGTGGTATCTTCCCACAGTCTCTGTTCTAATATTCTTTCCACGTCTTCAGTTATGTGAAGTCCCCTTGCAGATTCTTCATCTTTATCCCCTTCCTTATTATAACCTCTGATTCATATTTTAGTATCTTAGATTGCCAGAGGAATAAAAATCACACTCACTAAAAAAGAAGTCATCACCAGTATGAACACCATGCAGTTCATATGGTATGATCTCAGAGGAAAAGAGAAGGAAAATTTACCAGAGACTACTTCCTACTGGTGACTCATGGATGGCTAGGACTTCTTACCAAAGCATTCATATGGCTTAAGGGTTTATTTCTAAATTTTAAAAATAATATGTGATTTAGCTAATAATATTACACTATAATTATGTAATGTGATAAATACTGCTACATTGGCAGTTTTATTACAACTTACAAATGTATAAAAGTAACATGCTGTACACCTTACACTTATACGTCAAATTTATTTGATAAAAAATATGTGATTTATCTAACATCTAATTAAACCAACTTATTTTCATGAACAATACCTTGTTTTAGTCAAGTCACAGTAAAATTATTACTAAAAATACATGAAATGTATTTATATTGTATTTTGTTAGTGTAGTAACATATTAATGCCACAGTAACAATGACCATATAATTAATAATCAAACCTGTACTCTTTTGAGAAAGTGTGCCACAAAATTTAAATTATGTAATTTTTGAAATATTTATTGACTTGCAAATTGATTCAGTCATGTCAGTTGCCCTATGAAACAGTTTTCTTCAAAATATTTTACAAAATAAATATCTTCATGAAAATCAAAATAACATGCATCTGGAAGAAAATATTCACAGTTCGTGTATCTAAAAGGATTTGTATCTAGACAATAAATTAATATTAATTAATAAGTAAAATAACTCAAAGACTTGAATAGGCTTTACAGATGATGATATATAGAATGAATAATGAATTATGAAAATTACATTAATATCATTACTCATTAGATAAATACAAATTAATACTGCAATGAGAACAATATGCAACAACAACTACAATGCCTAAAATTAAGAGCACAACAGCAACAACAAAATCCTGAATGTTGGCAAGGATGTATAGCAACTGAAACTCTTATATATAATCTGAAGGAAACATGAATGAAGTATAAAATGGCACAACCACTTTCAGTAAATTTTTACGTATTAACAAATTTTAAAGTAGGTTCATGACCTTACAACTACCTATGATTTAGCAATTCTACTTCTAAGAATATATACAAGATAAATAGATGCATACATTAAGAAAGAAATGTTTATGACAGCTTCTTTCATAATGGTCCCAAACTGGAAGCAACCAAGTGTCTATCAACAAGAACATGGATTTAAAAATTATAATCTGTTCATACTAAAGTAGTATACATAGACTATTAATAAGCTATCTATCTACCTATTATCTATCATCTATCCATCTACCTGTCTCTAACATCATCTATTTATCTATCACCCATATCTATCTATCATCTATCTATCTATTTCAACATGAACGAATAGATCCCAAATTCTCAAATCTACCATATTGGGGGAGAGAAGCCAGACACCACAAATAAACCCAGTATATGATTCACTTAAATGAAAGTCAAGAACAGGCCCAACAATCTATAGTGATAGAAATCAGAAAATTGATTGCCTTGAGATGGGAAGGATTTTGAATGGAAAGCGGTATAACAGAACCGTCTAGGATGGTAAAAATACTCTTTCATGAAACCTCAGTGGTAATTACATGATGCATATATTTGTCAAATTAATCAAACAATATGTTAAGATTCTTCACATATATAAAAATTATATGTACATATATGTATATATGTATGTATATATAATATGCACATATATAGCATACATCACTGAAGTATTAAAAATTTATATACATAATATACAATAAAAAAACATTTTATATTAGTTATGTGAGTATTTCAAAAATAATTTGAATAGAATAATTATTCATGTATCATAATTAGTTTCTTGTTTGCATCTATCTCCGAAACTTTGCTACTGACATTTTACTAAAAAATATTTTTATATGTGGTCTTATTAGTTTTTATTTTTTCCTCAAAATGTTCTGTGATTTTTTTTACAGTTGCATCTTTATGTATAAATTTGAAATTGTCAACAATATTCCTTGACATTTCCCTATATACCAAAATTATTTTTATTGGGAAATGGTCTCAGGAGGTGCTAAGGAACCAGTACATTGAAAAAAAAAAAAAACAAACTTCTAAATGGAGGCAGTTTTCAATTCTAATGCTTTGTATCGAATAGTGTAAATATTTTAGCAAATGATATAATAACTTTCACACTTACAGTATTTTTGAGTCCTTGCAGATTACCTTTCTTTGAGGCGTTGACTCAAGTCCTCTGAGAAGCAGACACCAAAAGGGGATTAGGCATGTGAAAGATGTACTGAAGGAAACACTGTGAAGATGAAAGAGAGGCAGCTGGAGATGAGGTGAGCCACCAGATGATGCTGCAGACAAAGGGGAGAGGGAAAGAAGAAGCGTTGGATAGGCAGTTTCAGACCACAGTGCAGTTCTAAGAAGGTTCCAGTCAGACTGTTGGCATGTTCTTGAACCAAGGTTTCCCTTAAGAGAAATTCAAGCCTTGTCCACACTCAGTACCCCTGCTGTGCTCAGTCTGGTTATTCCTCTTCTTCTAAAAGTACACTCATATAAGTAAATGGGCTTCAGTCCTTTTGGAAAAGACTGAGAATCATCTCAATATATAAATTCCATCTTTCTTTCTATGAACTGAGCTAGGTCTTCAGTCAATGGAGTCTACATCTGAAAATTGCCTCACATGAGTGAGAGCTGGTGATTTTTGATTCTGACTCCTCCTGTGCAACCTCCTACCCTTGCCTCTAAACTTCAGGCTTCTGCTTCCTTAATTTTTGCTTTTTTGGGTAATATATGCTAAGCAGCGTCTTCTTTGGCTATCCATCCATTTTTCCTCTAAAGACAATATCCTCTGATGTCCTTGTTGGGATAGTAAATCCGTGTTCTATAAAAGTGCCTCCAAGTCAATCCAGTCTTATTGTCTGGCCCTCTTCATTGAGGATGTTCAAAATACAAAATACTGGTACATGTTAATTAATTATTACAGTTTCTTTCCTTCTTCCCCAGGCCCACATCCCCAGCCAAGTTACCTTCCTTTTATTTAACCACAGTTACTGTCCTGAAATCCAAGATCCTGAGGGTGGCACTCATCGCTTCGCAAAGGCAAGGATTCTGCAGCAGCTTCCATCAGAGCAAAGGGGCTAACCTGTGCTAGGGCAAGATAGACCACCCTGAATGTGAAAAGCTCAGGTGGATCAACAGAACCAGCATACTCAGGGACATGCATCCAGAATTCCTCATCACATGTATTAAAAGTTCTAAATTTTTCTTAATGTGGGTCCTTTAGCATAAAAGACTCATAACAATGCTTTGAGAGACCAGTGAGAAGTCTTTGGAATGCTGTGATTCTACCATATTTTCAGTTTACTGCTTTAGCTATATCTACTCTTCTTTAGGAGATAATGACCTTTTCATAAGGACCAAAGAGCCCTCTTGGCTCACAGTTAGCTGCTTGTTATTGTCTCTCATTATTCCTAAACATGGGGTCAACACAATTTAACAGAACCAGACAACTCACCTATTTTTACAGGCACTCTTCCTCAGCATTTTTCAATCTCTTGACTCATCATTCCTGAACTGTCAATTTTATAAATCGTTTATAAGGGAAAAAAACGTATTAAGGAAATTATCTTTGTTTATTATTATTTTAAACAATTTGCCATTTTATTTTTAATTTTTTTAATATTTATTTATTTATTTGAGAGACAGCGAGAGCGAAAGTGAAAATGAGAGAGTGAGAGAGACAAAGCACAAGCAGGGGGAGCAGCAGAGGGAAAAGTAGAAGCAGACTTCCCACTGAGCAGGGAGCCCAATGCGGGGTTTCATCCCAGGACCCTGGGATGATGACCTGAGATGTAGGCAGACACTTGATTGACTGAGCGACCCAGATGTCCCAGAACAATTTGCCATTTTAGATGCTCCATTAATATATGCTTATTTGACTCTGGCTCAAATTATAAAATTATCCAATTCAAACAGAAGCTGTCTCAAAATTTTCTTCTAACAATTTGAGAAATCTCAAGGCAAAATTATAAAATTTTAAAATTAAATTTCATGTTCTCATAATTTAATTTTCTCTACTCTGGCCTTAATTTTTAAGGAAAAATTTCAATATCTTCCTGTTTACACACTTTTATTTCGTTAATGTAATTCACTAAAAGCTTGCAAAGAAAAATATTTGGGGGGTACAGTGTTTGAATATTTTATGAAAAATTGCCAATAATTCTTGAACCCAAATTTTGAACATTAAACTTAAAATCTCATTACCATGGTATATCACTTAAATTTACAAAGCAGTTTTCAAAGGCTCCAACTTTTCTGAAATACCTTAAGTTCTAGAAGCCAAAACAGAAAGAACATTCTAATATGCTAATGCACCTTTTGTATTCAATATCAGCTTTGCCACAGAATTTTGTAATTTAGTGACTCAATACATGTGAGTTTGCAAATTTGACAATTATAGATAGCATCTATTTTTTTAATTAATTTTAATTAAATAGGCCCAAGGTGGGGCTTGAACTCATGACCCTAAGATCAATAATCACATGCTCCACTAACTGAGCCAGCCAGACACCCCTAAAGCAACTATTTTCTTATCAAACTTGTTTTGGATACACTTTCACAACATGGCTCAAATACTTTCCTGGTCTGTAGGTTTCTTATGAAGAAACTTGTATTGACCAGGATGCTGTGTTCTACTAAAATTTATATTTATCATAATCATACCATCTACAATAACAACAAAATAATGTTATTTATAGATATCAAACATTTTAACTGAATTTACAATTGCATTTACATCAGTGTCAGATGTTTATTAATGAACTTTCAAAGTTTTGTTTTGATTCTTCAAATCTGAGGTAAATTCAAACTAGATCTTTGCCTAGGTGTCTTCCCTTTCTAGAATTCATGTACACATATTTTAGACTGTTTTCTATTGTCCCAAATTTCTTAGATTTTGTTTTCACTCTTTTTTTCCTTTTAGTTATTTTAACTCATATCCATACTTGATTAATTTATTGATATTCTTTAATGAACTTTTATTTTTGTATTGTCTTGTAGAAAACTGGACAATTTATACATTAAAACAATTACAAATCTTCATGTTTCTTGTTTGTAAAAATCTAAACAACAGTGTATTGTTTTTTCAGTTTCATATCCACATCTTTTTTGCCTAAGGATATAAGAAAAGATTTTCTCATCAATCAATACACTATCAGTAAACAGAATTTGTGTTGTACTGAGTAAACAATCCTAAGTGTACTGTGATAACTTGTCAAAGGAAGAAATGATAGTGAATAAATGTCATAGCAATCTAATGTAGAGACTCAACACTTTGTAAAGAAACCCATAACCATTCCTTTAACTTGATTTCATCTGGACCTATGGCTCAGTGCCTTTTTAAACACAGTGAGCTGAAGCCTTTCTCTTTGATAACAACATTCTGGAAGATAGACCAGTGTGAGCTGGTCTAGGAAGAGTGAGTTCACCATTTCCGCTATTACAGGGTCCAGAGGTGGGGTTTCTGGACTTAGAAGCTTCAAAAGACAATAAGTAGAGAATTAAGAAAAACATCAAGTTAAAGTGCATATAGTACCAAGATTATTCTAAATTGTCCATTTTTGTAAGTAAATTAATATTTATATGAATATTTTTCTGAATATCACAATCATAAGCATTTTTAACTATGATAACTTTATTTTTGTCAAGACAACTCCTATTTGGAAAGAGATCAGTCAAGACCAAGAAGAGAGTACCCCTTTCTTCCACCTTCAGGATACCATTTGCATACGGGCTCCTGTGTGGCTTAGTCCGTTAAGCATCCAGCTCTTGATTTCAGCTCAGGTCATCATCTCAGGGTGCTGAATTGGGCTCTGCACCCAAGACAGAGTCTGCTTGTCCCTCCCCTTCCCCTCTGTCTCCCCCTCAAATAAATAAAATAATATATATATATATATAGCATTTGCATAAACCTCCCCTTACCCCAGCTAAGAAAAAAACACCAGCAGAAGGAATTCAGTTCCTGCATTAAAATGCCCCAAGGGCTGAGGAATCATGGAATGTGATTTACTCTATAATGAAGTGACTGTGTTTTCTTTATGCAACAAAAAGACTTATAGTCAAAAATGAATATTAAAAAAATAGTTATGTTTCGTTGTATAATTTTTGTAACTGAAAATCTATTCTCATTATAAGAGATCAACTCCTCTTAAATCTAAGGTATTATAGATTGCAAAATAATCTGTCAATTTAATCACAACTACATTAAGTGTAACATCGCCCATAATAGGCATCTCAATGTGAAAAGGGGAGGCTTAGAAGTGAGGAAACACGGCATTGCTCTGAATTCTAAAATATACCATAAGTCCCAGAGGAGGAAATTTATCTTAAAAAAATAAAACTATTATTATCATTATCATCTAAGTGAGGGGTAGTCATAGCAATATCCTCATTAAGCCTAACATTTTATAGTGAATATATTTAGCAAGTTTCCTATGTGTCAATTGCTTTATCTCAGGAACGATTGTTAGATGATAATGATAATAATAGTTTTATTAAATAATACATTATATGTTAAAAAAAAGAAGATAGCAGGAAGGGAAAAATGAAGGGGGGGAAATTGGAGGGGGAGAAGAACCATGAGAGACTATGGACCCTGAGAAACAAACTGAGGGTTCTAGAGGGGAGGGGGGTTGGGGGGATGGGTTAGCTTGGTGATGGGTATTAAAGAGGGCACATACTCATGGAGCACTGGGCGTTATACGCAAACAATGAATCATGGAACAATACATCAATAACTAATGATGTAATGTATGGTGATTAACATAACATAATAAAATAAAATAAAATAAAAAACCACATTAAAGAGCAGTAGAAGTTTTCCCCTTTATTTCCCTCATTACTCTAAGCACTGCTGAATTGGATTCAGTAACCCATCAATTCACTGATTCATTTTTTCATTAACTGAACATGATCGTGTGCTTAATGATTTGTATATGCTGTTGTTTCATTAATTCTTTCATTTATCTTAGTTCATAGATGAGGGAATGAGACAGCAGATTTAAGGATTTTATCCAAGGATCAGCAGATAGTGAATAACCTTTATTTATTATACTTAAAATCTATCCTGATTGTATTATACCACCATCTTTTGCTTTCATGTCTCTTTCTTTCTTAAGGGCAAAATTCAGATTATCAACAGGCAGCAAATCTCTACGCTGAAGTAGCCATGCTCACCTACTTTTATACCACCAGCGATTTTTGCTATATACAGAAGTTTGTAATACATCTGTGTATTGGAGACCATGTATTATGACATGGATACAGAATGAAAATAAAATTCTGTACCAGAGATTTGAAATGATATACATAAATGTTTAGCTTCTAAAAATTCGCTGATTAAAGTAATTATACTAAGCTACACTTTTTAATTTCACACAAATGTAAAGTGGAAGAAAAGATGAACTAGTGAAAGTATTTGAATTGAACCAAAAATGAATTGGCACTTCTAATTTAGTTTAAACGTAATTGATCAATTTGGTATCTCTCTATACTAACGCTGGAGTATTTGGAAGTCATAGAAATCAACATTACCAATTTTCTTTCCTGGAGCAATTTGTAATATACTTACACATGACTTCCTCCTTCCTGGCCCCCCTCCCCAGTAGCAAAATTCCTTACAGTGCACTTAGTTAAGGTTAATAGGCCCATCAAGCCACCCTATGCACTTACTCACTTATGAAGTTACATGATTACCTACGCCTTCCCAATGAAACTTTGAATCATTCTGTGTCAATAGATTTATCTCAGTTGCTTAGTATTGTTTCACTGAAAACTTCCACCTGCAATTTCCTTGACCGTTTTGTTTTACACACTCCTTTATTTAAATTACATCTATTAACCCCAAATAGATTTCCTTTTTAAAAAACTGCTCAAACTCACAGAATTGCTTTTTAATTGTTGCATGCCTCTCTCTTGCTACTAATTACTTCACATATTTCAATCCTCTAATTATCTTTAAATCCAGGTGTTCTTAAACTAAGGTCAATTTTTTGGTTTAAGGGGATTGTAAAATCCATGAATTCCCAGGGCACCTGGGGGACTCAGTCGTTAAGCATCTGCCTTCGACTCAGGTCATGATCCCAGGGTCCTGGGATTGAGCCCCGCATCGGGCTCCCTGCTTCATGGGAAGCCTGCTTCTCCTTCTCCCACTCTCCCTGCTTGTGTTCCTGCTCTCGCTGTCTCTCTCTCTCTGTCAAAATAAATAAATAAAATATTTTTAAAAAATCCATGAATTCCCTTACATAGTAATTTTTTTAATGTATGTATACCATACATTTACCAGTCCTGATTATGCCACGGAATACCAGGGGTCATCACCACACCATGCACCACCATTCATGAGGCTTTCATTGCTATCAAAATGGGGTATAATCCAGTTCCCAAATCCTGTACTGAAGGTCTGCTTTCCCGCACCTCTCTTTACACAAATTTTCTTAGCCTGGTTCTGGCAACTAGCAGAGTCAAAGCAGAGCAATAAGCTGTTGTTATTACATTAAGACTCACTGCAGAGAGCAAGCTTGAGAAACAAGGGGAGTGTAACCTCCATTATTTTATGTGAGTTCCATGTCAAAATAACTGTCTATTCTTACACACCAACCTCTTCATTTCCTGGCCTTTTTGCATCAGTAGACTTCTCTCCACTGTGGTGCAGTGATCTCTTTCCATATCTTTACCTTAGATCCCAGGATTGTTTCGGTGGAATCCAGAATTTATGTCAGACTTCCAAAGCTACTTTAAAACAAAACTTAGAAGAACTCCTTAGATCTTTGCTGTTCAATACAATAGCTACTAACCACATATAAATCTTCAAATTTTAATTAAAATTAAATAAAATTTAAAGTCAGTCCCTCTTCCTCAGTCATTGTAGATACATTTTAAGATCCTAGTAGCTACATATGGCTATTTCCATCATTGGGTAACATTCTATTGGGTAGCATTACTCTAGATTATGCAGCTATTTTAAATCCTAAAATTATAACCTTGAATGTTTTCTGCCCACAGTCTTTCGTCCTCTCTGATTTTCAGTTGTCTTAATACCATATTATATCTTATATTTTATCATGAATTCAGCTTCTGAACTCCTACTAATACTTTTAGTCTTCTACCCTTCGTCTGATTTCACATACTTCCCAACCTAGACTTGAGTTTGTGATCAGTAACTGTACCTTCAGTTGGTGTCATTTATTTATTGTCGCGTATGTTACAGACTTTGAATACTGAATTAATTTTTTAATTAATTCAACCCTTTCACCAATATTTACCAACAGCCTACTCTGGATTTAACAAAAACTCGAAGATTACCATGGCAGCAAGACAGATGAGATCCTCATTCTCATAGAGTTTACTAATAAGTGGAAATAGTAAGTATAGAAATAAATGAGTAAGTGAAATATGTCAGATAAGACCACATTATGATACCTGCAATAAAAAGACACAGTTGAATTTACTGCTTTTGAAGAAAGCTGTGCTAATCAGTCACAGTCTCCTTCAGCCTAACAGACTGATGATGTTAACGCAGTGTTAAGAAGAAATGTAAAATTCAGTGGTTAGAAGACTTTTTACCTGGGGCGCCTGGGTGGCTCAGTTGGTTAAGCGACTGCCTTCGGCTCAGGTCATGATCCTGGAGTCCCGGGATCGAGTCCCACATCGGGCTCCCTGCTCAGCAGGGAGTCTGCTTCTCCGTCTGACCCTCTTCCCTTCGTGCTCTCTGTCTCTCATTCTCTGTCTCTCTCAAATAAATAAATAAAATCTTTAAAAAAAAAAAAAAAGAAGAAGACTTTTTACCTGATGAGTCAACATTGTCCGTAGAAGCGTGGTTCCTCTGATGAGATGGTTGTTGTTTGGTTGCCACTCAGAGGTGAGATTATTACATATAATCCATTCTTGATTGGCTGGCTTTCCAGAAGCAAGGGACTGAGACTGACTGGTTAGCTTACCCAAGAATGATGACTGAGAGGAGTGGTTGGCCACAGATTCTGATGGGCCCTTGTCATAATGGATACAACCCGTCTTTCCCTAAAGTTGTGGGAACTCTTATATTCTCAGACAAAGGAAATAAGAGAGTGATAATGATTGTTGGGAGACAATTCTCTGTTGGTTTCTTACATTTTTGCACATCTGAGCACAGACATTGAAAGCTTTTGTTTCAGACTATCTTTTCAAAACTGCATAGCAAGCAGACGTGGGAAACAGAAAGAATGTCTTTCTCCAGGGCAGACGGCAGATTTGTTTGCTGCCCAAAATAGCAAAGATAATAACTCCCTCTAGGCCAAGGTTTGGGCAGATTTGAATGTGACCCGTTCAAAATATTGGGGTTTCTTATGATTGGATTTCTTCGGCTATTATGCGAACTTACTGCTTATGCAGAATCTACCTGGGCCACCTCACATTGCTCCCACGGAACGTGAGGGGCAAGGGAAATAAATGCAAACTTGAAGTTTATGCCTTTTGATGTGCAATAATAAAGTCCTTTGTTTCTCACCCAAGGGTTTCTTGTCTTCTGCTAACAACCAGGAAACCATGGTAGGCTTATTTATTAGCTTACCAGTATGGCAAAACCTCAGATCATTCCTAATTTTTGATAATAAGACTAATTGGTCCAGGAGAGGAGACTGTACCTTAGGTGTAGCTTGTAGATGAATGTGATATTTAAACTGAGGGAGTTACTTGAGGGACACCTGGGTGGCTCAGTTGGGTAAATGTCTGCCTTTGGCTCAGGTCATGATCACAGGGTCCTGGGATCAAGCCCCATGCCAGGCTCCCTGCTCAGAGGGGAGCCTATTTCTCTCTCTCACCCCTGCTTGTGTTCTCTCTCCCTATCTCTGTCTCTCTCACTCTCAAATAAATAAATAAAATCTTAAATAAATAAATAAACTGTTACTTGAATCTATCTTCCCCCTTATTCCTCACTTATGCATAAAAGTTACAATTAAAAAAAAAAAAAGACAACAATTCTGTTCATCAGCAAGCCAGGAATTTAAATCTAGGGATTACTTCCTTCTAGTCAGTTCCCTATCTCTTTTCCTGTTCAGTTTCCTAATCCAAACATGTGGTTTTCCAAGAGACCTTTAAGAAACTTAACCCTGGATAAAAAAGAACACAGTTTTTGGAGGAAGGACTTTGAAAT
Organism: Callorhinus ursinus; assembly: GCF_003265705.2. Lineage (NCBI taxonomy): Eukaryota > Metazoa > Chordata > Mammalia > Carnivora > Otariidae > Callorhinus > Callorhinus ursinus. The sequence goes on from NW_027397084.1 coordinate 21,019,089, forward strand.
TTGTACTATTTGGGGATTTTCTTTAAGAAAAATAATACAAAATTAGACAAAGTGCTTTGCAAGAAACTCATGGAAATGGAGCATTCTGAAGCTTAAATGCCATTAACTTCACTGTGAATCTGTGTATACTTGTATTAATAAGCTGGTGTCTAACTTTCTATCTCAGTGAAAAATAAAAATAGCTATTGTGGTACTACTGATGTTTAAAAAAAAAGAGGGTGCTTGTGGTTGTGTAAGTATTAATTATTTAATTGACTCTAGTAAAAGGTACATTAAATAAATATATTTCAAAACAATTGCTGTATTTTCCATGAGTAACTGTAAAGTAAAATATAGCAAATATATCTAGAAATACTTCATTATAAAGGAAATAAAATTTTGAAAGCAATAAACAACAAGTGTAGAATCAAATATAAGTTCAAGACAAAGACGGTAGAAAACCTGGACACAAATACTAGCAAATCACTTAAGCTATATCATCTTATTTAAATTAAAAACACTCTCATCCTCAATTTTTCTGTTTCTAAAATTGAGATGATAATAGTATTTATTTAATATATTAATGAGTTAAAGTATCCTGTACTGGGGCACCTGGGTGGCTCAGTGGGCTAAGCATCTGCCTTCAGCTCAGGTCATGATCCCAGGGTCCTGGGATCGAGTCCCACAACAGGATCCCTGCTCAGTGGGAAGCCTGCTTCTCCCTCTTCCTCTGCCCCTCCCCCCTGCTCATGCTCTCTCAAATAAATAAATAAAATCTTCAAAAAATTTAAAAAATAAAATATCCTGCACTAATAAAGTATCTGGCAGTAAATAGTCAAAATGTTAGCTCTTGACTAGTATCATTCAAAAATAAAAACTAATCATCAGGTAGTCTGTTAATAAGATTGTGTATGCTTAGTACTTCATAGGAAATACGTGTTTGTTTTTAGTTTGAGGAAGGCTGACAATGCCCAAATCAAAGTATAACTGTTTTTTGAGGAAACGAAATATCACATTTTTGTGGTATGAGTAGGGGGCTGTGAAAGTGTGAGAAAAGTCAAAGTGGAAGAGAGGGAGAGGAAACAGAGAGAGAGGAAGAGAGAGGGAAAGAAAGAGTGGAGGGGGAGGAAGAGAAACCAAGGTTAGCGCTTGTAGAATTTAGGTTCACTCTTAGAATCCGAAAGACTGCCTTAGTGCAGCGTGTGACATCTTTGAAAGGAAATCTTTGAAAAGACACCAAACGTTTTTAACTTTCCGTTTTCTCTTCTAGAGATATCCTGTTGTACGTTGCCTGCCGAGCCTCAGATGAAATAGTTATGAGAAAGTTCTTTGTAAGGGATAATATCTTATATATTTTAAACATTTAATAATCATTTAGTTAAAAGGCATAGAATAAAAAGGTTTTTTAGTGTGTGAATGTGTGTGTGTGAGAGAGAGAGAGAGAGACAGACAGACAGACAGACAGAGAACAAATATCTAAGAGGCTGCCCAGGAGAAGGTTCACCTTCAGTAGAGTTTTATAAAGATTATTCTTAGAAAGATACAATTTGTTTAGAATCCTACCTTGGGATATACATTTACAAATATCTAGTTTTTTTCCCTGATATATTCTGAGAGCATCAAAAATATTAGAGAATGTGCAAAAGTAAGTATACTGTGGGCATCTCATTGTATAGTCTTTTTAAGTGAGAAAAGAGAATGTATTTCCAGTGCAAGAAGTTTTTATGATTCCAGCTTCTTAATAGATACTTACATTGTCATGAATATTTTACAATGTCAGCGTCTCAATGTCATCTATATTACTATTTCTTTGACATAGCATATGCCATACCCCTGCTACTTGGAGCTTCTTTTTAAAATGTCTAATGAAATATTCATTCAGTTTCACATTTTAGAAAAGATCACAGTAGGTAACCTTAACATAAAATACATTGAGTTTTATAAAGTTTCTGTTGTACTTTGAGAATCTCCAATTAATTACGAGCTAGGTCTAAGTTGGGCCCAAGATCTGGGCAGCATGTAATATCCTTCAGGCACCCTACACTGACTCAAGCACATTAAAAAAAACTCTAATAGGGGGCACCTGGGTGGCTCAGTCGTTAAGCATCTGCCTTCGGCTCAGGTCGGGATCCCAGGGTTCTGGGATGGAGCCCCACATCGGGCTCCCTGCTTGGCGGAGAGCCTGTTTCTCCCTCTCCCACTCCCCCTGCTTGTGTTCCCTCTCTCGCTGTGTCTCTCTCTGTCAAATAAATAAATAAAATCTTTAAAAAATAATAAAAAATAAATAAAAAATAAAATAAAAAAGCCTCTAATAGAATAAGACCATTTATTGGTACATTACTACATCTTGAAGTCTGGATGGTGTAGTAAAAAAATATAGATTGAACATTAGATCATGTTAGACCTGTTACCAAATTTTGTCTCAACTTTTATAAACAGAATGGTCTTGAGAAATTAGCTCAACTGCTCAGAAACATCAAGTTTTTCACTGGGAAATGGGAATATGAACACTCTCTTTTCAAAGTTTTTGTGCAAATTTACTCATTCTTTTAAATAGCAATTATTGATTCAGTATCTTCTGTTTTCCTTGCACAAACAGCATGAAGACCCTGTCTTCACAATCCTTATATTCCAGTGGGGGAAATAGAAAATAAACCTATACATATATTATATTCTAGCAGCTATTGATAAGAGCCATGGATAAGAATTATCAAGGTAACAGGACACAGAGTAACAGGAGATGCTAATTCAGATTGAATAGTGAGTAAATAACTCTCAATGGGACAATGTGAATAAACTATCCAGTAGCTATCAGCTTTATCTAAGGGATAACATATTGTAGATTTTATAATGTACAATTAGAAAAAAATTCAGAGAAGCCAAATATTTTTAAACATGAGACTAGCTGAAAGTGATTGACTCAAATTACCTCTCTTTCTTTTCACCTAACTTATTCATGTTTAATGTCTCTTAACTTATTGTTAACCTATTGTTAAGAAACATTAAACATTAAATAAGAAACATTAAACAATAATAATGGTTAACAAAGGCAAGATTTTGTTCCATGCTTGTTACACCATTGCCAAGCACCATAACTTTTAATAGGTGGTCTATAAAATTTTTGTTTTGACAATTATATTTAACTTAGAGAACCAAGCAGTCTATAATAAAATAATTTAATAATAAATTGAAATAAAATAATGAATTTATTAAAATAAAATTAATTACTAAATTAAATTTAAATTATTATTTAAATTAGGAACCAAATTAAATAAGCACCAAAATGAAATAACCAAAATGTTGCTGTATAAAAATTACACAGACACTGTCTAGAAGATTTTCTAATTTACAATAAAGATGTAAAAAAAATAATAAAATCGTAAATATATTTTGCAGATCATTCAGCTAAGGGCCCACTGAATCATATTTTAACTCTTCTCTGATGTGCTTTTATAATGTGACCACTTTGAGATGAGGCAGTGTAAACCTATTAACATTAAATAAAACCCTATTAGTGTCTTGGTTCTTCTTTCCTTTCTTTGGGTTTTACTTCCAAAATAAACTTACATTCAAATAAATCCTTGCTAAGTCTCTATTTTGACTGTGGCAGTGGGGGAAACCACACAAAAACATATATACCACTACATAGCCAATTTAATGTAAAAAACATTACTATTCCAAAAGAAACAGTGTGTGCATACCTATGCCTCTCGTCTATGTAATTTTCTACTGTCAGGTTAATATAATATAAACTTTAAACTCGCTACTCATTTCAGAACTTGGTAATTGCGACCTAAACAAATATAAGTACATTATAATACAAATTAATAAAAGTGTAAGAAAATTTTATCTCTCATATATTGTTACTATTCCCTATCCTAGTTTATCACATATAAAGTGACAAGATTACGATTATAGAATCCTGATTGCAGTGGAAAAGCAACCAAGATGCAAATTACTAGTCAACAAATGTTTTAAATATTTTTAAAATTTAAATATTTAAATATTTTAAAAAATAACATACACAATCTTAAAATAATTTTATATTTCTATAGTTTAAGTACTGCTTGAGCTATAAGAAAATTAACATGTTCTGAAACTGAGTTCAGTCTAACTCTTAATATGATAGTTTAATTTGACAATATAATTTTCCAAATTCTTCGCAGTGATGAAAAGAAATCATACTTCTTCCTATTCTTACTTCATGAGTTGTCTTTCTTTCCATTTTTCTTAAAAACCATATTACAGAAACATCATTGTATAAGATTTATATGTTTATTTCTATTTTTTAAAGTCTCCTAAATTAGGGGCACCTGGCTGGCTCAGTTAGTAGAGTGTATCACTCTTGTTCTTGGGATTGTGAGTTCAAGCCCAACATTAGGTGTGGAGATTGCTTAAAAATAAAATCTTAAAAAAAAAAAGTCTCCTAATATAAAATTTTTCCAAGCTCTGTTATATCATGTTAATTAAGTTATTCCAATAAGCATTTTCCTAGTCTCTTCTCTTTTCCGTTTAGCTTTTATAGGTAACCATAATATGCTAATATACATTTGAATGCATGATTTTTTTTTTTTTTTATAAATACAAGTACTTTATTCTTTCATGATCGTAGCTGGTAAAAATCCATACTTTCATTTATTTTATTTTCTCTTTTTGTAATAACACATTTTTTACACTTTAAATTTTAGTGCTTTTTCAAAAGAGTCTTGTTATAACCAAACCTTGACAGGAAATTCACTCCCATTCAAACCAGCAGTATATTATGTTGCTGAAAGTGTGCTATTCAGTATCCCATGAATGTGGTTCTTTTTTTTTTTTTTCCCCATGAATGTGGTTCTTAAGGATTCTACATCTCAGGAAAAACTGGAGATCTTGCTTGTTCTTTTGGAATTCCCTGAAAGGCAGTAATTTTTTTTTTTTTCATGAAATACTCATCTATCATGGCTATTTACCTTCAGCATTCGTTTTTAAATCTCATTCATAATGAATATCATATTTTTACTAGTAAAATAACTATTGCCAAGAGATTATTATGATCAAAAAGAGCTATCGCTTTTGGTCATTTTATACAGTAGGTGGAAAAATAGTGCTTATTTCATTCAATCTTATAATATATTTAATAACTTTCCCTGCCTCAGGAAAGAAACCTCTGTGGAGATTATGAGTTATTTTATGGCAAGTTCTGTGCTTTATTTATCTTACCCCTTCACACAGATACCCAGAGCCATATATAGAGCTTTGCATATAATGAGGAATTGCTCCATATTTTTAGTTTTTTAAATTAATCCATGAATATGTGGGCAAATGATTTTTGTCATGAGTAAATAAATTAGGCAATTCCACTAATAAATATTATAATAAAAATTCTAGTGTCTTTCTCATTTCTTGCAGATTTCGAAAAGATATTTATACTTCATAATTCGTAGTTAGTATTTGGTCTACATGAAATATGTCAAACTGTGTTTGTTGGGGAGATATAATTAAAAACAAAACCTCCCCCCAACCCGGAAAAACCTGTCCACAAGGTAGTAGTGAAAGAAAACACTTTTATTATTGGATAAACAGTAAATCAGAATGTGATGCACGTTACAGACAATCTGCTAGGAGAGTAAAAAAATGGAAAAAATTTTCACCCCTCGGGGACGCCAAGCAGATACAACCATTACATACATGTTTTCAAAATGAGCAATGACTCGTCCTTAAGCAGAAGAACTTGATAGCACCATTTGTCACACATAATTCATCCTAGATTCATCGGGCAATTGTGATGACTGTGCTCACTAACTTGGCTTTATCCACAGAAGAAACAAACTTCTCCTATCTTTAGGACAGGAGGTAGTTCTGCAACTTGGAGCAAGGTGTCCACCAAAATTTCTAGACTCCTCCCATAGAAACTAGGGGACAGGGATGTTATGTCACTTGAGTTTACATTTCAGAGATGGCAACTTAGGATTTGAAAAAGACATTCCTGGATCATAAAGTTGCCAAAGGGCCTACCCAGTTTTCAAAAGGATTTATATTACTTTTTTTTTTTTTTTTCTGAAGCAAAAGGGAAAGGAGATATGTCAACTTTCTTATTTTCAACTGAGAGATTAAATCTCTTATTTTTAAATTTTTATTTGTTGTCACAATGTCAACACATAATGAATCACACATGGGAATACAACTGGTATCATAATATGATGAAATATAAAAGGAATAACTTATGTTTGAAAATTATTACAAGTTTTTGAAATTTTTACTAAGAATTTTTATAAGTCACAGATTCCTTATAATGAGTAGTTTTGAGCACAAATTTAGGGCAATTATCTTCAGCTGCCATCATCTGACAATAAAGAACCACATTCACACATTATTACTATTAATAATATTATTTTTACCAGTCAGCTGACAAAGTCTAAAATCTTAATTTAAAATTACCAACATTTTCTTTGCTTAAAGGAATCATATTGTAGTCCTCTTTACTTATAGATTCAGAGAAAAATTTTATTTGGCATTCATATAATAGATTTTAGCCAACCAAGAAATAAAATAAATTCTTTGGTGAAAAGAATAATAATGAATATTGAATCTACTAAATATAGATAATGAGTTAAAAATGTCAGTAGTCTAGAAATGGGGGAATATTATAAATATTGAGATTGTAAAATTTTAGTATAGTGTATGTGTGTTTGTGTCTGTGATGCACAGAAAATGTGAAGAATTAAAGATGTGGTAATTTTCTCATCTTTATTCATAGAGTCAAGATATTATATCTAAGTTGAATAAAACAAGACATGGTGGTATATGCATATTGCTCAAGTTATAAAGCTATTCTGGATAGGACATTTCTGGAGTTTTTAAATCAAGAAATCAAGGATGAACACAACTCATACATTTAAAAAATTGTTAAAGCACTTATAAAACATTATCTACCATTAACTGTTTTTAAATGTTTTTCAAATGCTTATAAGCCATCTCATTTATAAAAATCAAGGCAAACCATTTGCTCATATCTAATAAAGCAAAAAGTCAATTTTAAAAAGAAATATTATATAATCTTAAGAGTTGTAAAATAGGGGCACCTGGGTGGCTCAGTTGGTTAAGCAACTCCCTTCAGCTTGGGTCATGATCTCAGGGTCCTGAGATCAAGCCCTGCATCCGGCTCCCTGCTTGGCGGGAAGCCCGCTTCTCTCTTTCCCACTCCCCCTGCTTGTGTTCCCTCTCTCACTATATCTCTCTCTGTCGAATAAATAAATAAAATCTTAAAAAAAAAAGAGTTGTAAAATAAACACTGAACAAAATTTGATCGATATACATATACGGCATGCCCTTAACATGGTCACCTTTTACAAAGGTAAAAGAAGTATACACTTCAAAATCCTGAACAAAATATGGATGTCCACAATTATTTAATATATATGAAGAAATTTGCCAATAAAAGAGAAAATACAAATATCAAAAATAAGAAACAAAATTATTTTCAGATAATATATTTATACATCTGAACTGAAGATAATTGACTGAAGATGTATTAGAAACAATAAGAAAAGTTGTTTTTACCTAAGGTTCAAAAATATTTCTTACATCAATTTTTATCTTTGAAAATGTGCAAGCAGCCAGTGTCCTTCAATAGGTAACAAATAAAATAAATGATGGTACACTTAGATTAGGGAAAATTAATCTCAGTAATTATTATGCTACTGTTTATATTTGGAGGAGGATTTGAATTTTTTATTATGATTTGAGGAAAAACATTTTATCACCAGAATTTTTAATCTCACGTTTCCAACATAAACTTGAAAAAATGTCTATCCCCCTCTTGTATTTTTTTACCATATTTTGTCACTTTAAAATACATGGTTACTAGGGTGCTTGGGTGGCTCAGTTGGTTAAGCATCAGCTCAGGTCATGATCTCAGGGTCCTGGGATTGAGTCCACATCTAGCTCTTTGCTCAGCGGGGAGTCTGCTTCTCCTTCTGCCTGCCGCTCCCCTCGCTTGTGCACACACTCTCTCTCTCTCTCTGACAAATAAATGAAATATTTAAAAAATAATAATAAAAATATGATTACTTAAGAAAGCAATAACATATTTAAGTTATTTTATTTTCAGATGTGATCTATTTTTTTTCAGCAGTTTAAATGTACAACTAATGTATAAATCAGACTATGATTCCCGAATATCCAGTCATTTAAGATAAAATGGTAGTCTGGATTTTAAGTGATATGTCTGATTTTTAAAGACTGTAAACTTTGTAAATTTTAGAACAGTCACTAAACTGTTGTCTTCAGCAGTGCAACTTGTCCACACTTGTCAAGGGGCTGATATGGAAGTTCAGACCAGAGACTATGACTATGTTATGGTAAATTAGAAGTAATGAAGAGAATTTTCAGTTTTAAGATGTACAAATCATAGGAAACTAGTGGATGCATTTAAGAGTGTTAAAAGATAAAGTGAGGCACATTAAAACTTATTAGAGTTTATTTGAGCAAAAATCAGGTTGGTAGCATTCCGTCTAGCAGATAAAAAGGAGCTCCATGGAGCTGTACAAAACTAAAGACTTACAGGCAAAGGGAATAAGAACAAGGAAATTAGATTGCCAAAAATTCAGGTTGGTTTTTGCAAGCTTACATTTCTTTAGGGGATGGCAGGTGTCTATCAGGCAGATTACTCAACTAATGCTGATCAAACAATTCCCGATTGACTGGTTTAAGGTTCTATTTCTGGAAAAGCCTAAATTGTATTAAGTCAAGTCTCAGATTGGTCATGTAAGACTTAATATAAGCAACTCCATTTTGGGGGTTTTGTCTCATTTTTTAACAAGTGTAAGACAAAGATGGAATTTAAGAATATTACTCAAGTTTCTGCCCTAGGTAATTAAGTATGTGACAACACTACTAAATGAAATTTAAAATACTCCTTAGCATCAGGGAGAAACAGAAACGTGAATTAGAGGAAACAATTTGGATACCAATGGGATGTGAGTAGTCCATAGAACTGTGAGGGAAGATGAGTTCTTCAAGGAAGATTGGATAGCATGGTCACAGCAAGTCAGTGACTTGGGGACTGGGAAAACAGATGTCCAAGAGGACAGTAGAAGAGAAACTGCCATCAAGGTGAAAGTGAGCACCAGGAGAGTTTGTCCTTAGTGAAACAGGAGGTGTAGAACTTTAAAAATGCAACTAAGAGATTTGGTAAAATAAACCATTTGTAACCTTGTAAACTAGACTGTAGGTGTTGAGAGGTGAATGGGAAAGGGACAGATTCAGAATTAAATAAATGTCTTGGTTGTTTGTGTTTGATTTTGATTTAATTCGTTTTGCCTGATTCACTTTTGTATGTAAAGGTAGGGGAAGAAGCTGATGTAGGAAAGACGTTATCCATTCGAATGAAAAGATTGCTGACAATGAAGACATTTTCAAAAGAGGGAAAAAAAGTGAATGGAGTCAAAGTAAAGGTTGTTGTGTAACAGAATATGCCACCTCAAAATATGCCTCTTTTAGGTAAGGATTATTTTGAGCTGATTATTTTGAGAAACTGCAGACACAAGACATGCTCTAAAAGGAGAAGTGGGGCACCTGGCTGGCTCAATCAGTGGCACATGTGACTCTTGATCCCAGGGTCCTGAGTTTGAGCCCCACTAGGTGTTGAACTTAAAAAAAAAAAAGGTAGCAGTTACCCTTTTGTAAGAGAAATTTACATTTTTAAAAATTTTATTTATTTATTTGACAGAGAGAGAGAGACAGCGTGAGAGGGAACACAAGCAGGGGCAGTGGGAGACGGAGAAGCAGGCTTCTGGTGGAGCAGGGAGCCCAAAGAGGGGCTCAATCCCAGGACCCTGGGATCATGACCTGAGCCGAAGGCAACCGCCCAATGACTGACCCACCCGGGTGCCCTGAGCAATTTACATTTATAAAGGAAATTTACATTTGAAAGGAGTCCTAAGTTTTTTAATAGATAACTTTTTTTACTGAGAGATCTATCTGGAAGGTAGGGTAATTATTTGTTTACCAAACATTTCCTCCTCTCACCTTCCAATACATTACTAACAGCCTCCCAACCCCCAGAACACACAACTTTAGTCTTTGAGTTTAAGCTAGTATTTAAAGCAATGGCTTGGGTCATCTCAGAGAATTTATCCAATGTTTTCGGAGTATCTTTCACTCATACATAAAGAATGCTTGTATAATTAATTTGTTTTTCTCTTGTTAACCTGACTCTTATTATAGGGGGTCTCAGCCAAGAATTCAGAAAGGTAGGGAGAAAATGGTTTTTCCTCCCTTACAAGGTCAAGTTAAGGAATACCACATTCTGAGTTAAAAATCTGTCTAAATTTACACTGTACCTCTTAAAATGAGTTATCTATTAAAATTTAAACTCTTGCCAGTCAAAACCGACTTTACGAGTTAGGACCATATCCTTCAATCTCGGGGCATTTTTATTAGATTAAAAGAAAATAAGTAGGTGTCTCTTTTACTGTCTACACAACATAAAATAAAAAGGAGTTGTTTAGGAACTTCTAGATATTAATTTAGTCTATGAAAGCATATATTTTTGGCTACAAAACATATGTTTTGTAGGGGCCAAGGGCAAGCCACCTCAAAATCTTGACATGAAGATTATTCCCAGCTGAAGGCGGTTGAGACCCTAAGAGCTCAAGAGAAACTTCAGTCCCTCTCTTACTACATATAATAAGCTAAACTGGGGGGTCTTTCTCAGAATAAGGGTTATTAAGAGAGATAAATTTTATCTGAATGGCCCATCTTTATGGCAGGGCAAACATCTCATTGCCAAACATTTGCTCTTCTTATCAGCTTGTGAAGTGCATTCTTTTCCTCTGATGCTGGAGACCCCTACTCCCTTCTCCTTAGTTCAGAATGACGTATACACCTTATTTTGCCTGTCTTTCCATGTCTGTGTGGATTCCCCATACATACACTATTAAGTTTTATTTTCTTCCGTTAATCTGCTTCATGTCAATTTGATTCTTAGTCAAGCTAGAAGTGATGTAGGAAAATGCTGGGGTTCAGAGCCTACAGCCAAGAAAGAATTCTTGAGACATCTTCAGTGCAAAAAATGGTTTTATTAAAGCACGGGAACAGGACCCATGCGCAGAAAGAGCCGCACTGGAGTTGCGACAGGTGACTGACTATATACTTTCAAGTTGGGAGGGGGTTAAGGATAGCATAAGTCTCTAAGGAATTTGGAAGCAAGGTTTCCAGGACCCTGAGGGGGCTAGTTATGTTATGAAAAGGTCATTTATTACCATCTAATAAAACCTTAGTCATGAGACCCTTCAGATGCATATCAGTGGGTCTTATGCTTGGGGGGTGATTGCCAACATATATCTTAGGGGGTAGAGATAAAGGAAGTTTCTGAAGGAATTATTACATATTAAAGCAGACTCGCGGCCCAGGGGTGGGGGTGATGCGCAGTGCTAAGATTGCCTCTTGCCCTTAGCAAAGTACTAAGGGGCAGCTGAGCTCCTAGCGGAAGATCACTCTGCCTGTTTCAAGGACTTGTCAATGGGCTGTAAGTAATAAGAAAATTTAATTTTTCTTTTGCCTTTGTTTCCCATATCCTTAGGACATCTTGAAGGGGACAGTATTTCTTGCTCCCCAACAGTCCCAACTGTCTTAAATTATATTTCATTAATTAGAAAAATTTCAATATCCTTACTTTTATTCAGGCTTATTTTATTATTATTCTGAATGGAGTAATTATGAAGTTTTACCCAAATAAGAAAAGCTTCTATTTTCTCTCCCCACTCCTTTCCTTTTCTATTTCAATAATACTTTACCCTTGCAAAGAATTTAACATTCAACACTGATTCTTCTTATTTTTTCAATGAGAATGAGTACTATTTATGCCAAACCTGGAGCTTACAGTTCTCTATATTGAAATATGTCCTTGAACCTTTATTCTGAATTTGTTTTTTTATTCTTATTATTATCCTGTCAGTTTTATTCAGCTCAAAATAGTGACTGAAGTTGAAAACACGTGGTTTATGATCGTATTTTTGATATTTCATGTACATTTAAATTTCTCAGATTTTGAAGATAACAAGAATTCTTATTAAAACTCATTGAATGCATCTTAGAAAATGTTCTTGCTTTTTAAAAGAAATCACAAGTAGACACATGCTTGTCAAACAAATTTCTTTCTATGACAACATGATAGGCTTTGTCGATAGCAAGAAAGAGCAAATATGATTCATCTTGTCTCCAGGAAAGCAATTATTTCTCTTTCAAATGACACATTTTTTTTTTCATTGACAGCACTGAATGGTTTAGATAATGTTATTATTGTGTAGGTATTCTGCTGTCCAGGAACATAAACACAATGATTAACAATTCGTAATTCAGTATTGATTCAGAGGAGTTTACCAGTTCTGCCAATCTTCACTTGATATAATCTATAATATTTTTAGCAATAGCTTAGAAAATAGAATGTCAAATCTAAATGTACCTTAGTTGGCTAAAAATTGAGAAATTAGAAGACAGTATTGCAGTGAAAAATAATTTTGAGTTCTTTTAATAATCAATGCAGGCATCATCTCCCCTGAGAATCCATTCTGAACTACAATTTTAGATGAGGGGCCTCTCCTATTGTGTTCATATAAAACCCTGTGTTATCCTCTATCTCATTATTTTATACACTTACTAGCTGATTTGTCTGTGTTAAAAAACAAAATTCAACTGAGTAAATTTGAAGATCTAATTGGCTTTATTAAATGATTCATGAATTGGACAGCATCCCATCTAGCAAGTAGAGGGGAACTCCAAAAAGTTGGACAAAATGGAATGTTTTATCATGTAAGTGCACGTCCATCTTCCTTTGGGGAATGGAGGGGGCCTATGTGACAGATTACCTCATGGGTGCTTATCAGAAAATTCCTGACTAACTGGTTAAAACTACATTTGTGGGGGAGGTTGAAACTGCAATCCAGTTAGGTATTAAGTTCTTGGCCAAGGTGATGCCATTTGGGGCCTGTGCTTTTCTTTTTAACATCTGTCCCCTCCACTTGACTAATAGCTGCTAGACAGTGGATAATGCATTAGATGTATTTGAATCTCCAATAACTTATATGTTTGAACTTAATAAATTTATATTGAATTAATAAGATATGCTGATTTTTTTTAATATATATATAATGTTCACCCACAGGTAATTATTAGTTTCAATGGAGGAATTTAATGAAGTTTAGAGCTCAGACATCCATGATTTTTTTCAGGTCATTAGGAAATAAGGTTTCATAGAAAGGTAGAACAATAGGTATGTGCATTTGCATTTTCAGAGTTAGCAACCTCTAAAAAGTTAGGATGCATGATCCATTCATGTAGTTGACAAATATTTATTAGACACGTTTCTCTGCCAGGATCTATTCTAAACGTCAGGGAACAATGTTGCCCTAGTCTCACACCGCTTACATTTAAATTAGCACGAAAAACAACAACAATTTTAAAAAGCAAATGGATAGTATGCAAGAAAGTATTAGGAACTCCAGAAGAAACTCGTGTTTTTTTAGATTGAGTGAGGATGTCCTCTGCCTCAGTGACTCCTAAGAGGAGATATAAATCAAAGATCAAGGTATGCAACTATCTCAGGAGAACATTTAAAAAGAGGAAACAGCAAATGCAGGGGACCTGAGGTGGGAGTACGCTTCACATACTTAAAGAAGGGTAGGAAGACTGACTCAGCAAGCACATGTGACCTAAGAAAAAGTGGGAAGATACTGTTTTAAACATATCAGGCAGTGACATTTTATAGTTGTAGGAGGGGAAAAAGTTTTCCTCACCTCTCTTAAGGTCCCTGGTTGGGTCCAAAAACTAAACTCATGAAGACAGATTAGCAAGAGAAAAACATACGAATTTCATTGAATTTTTACATGTTTATGGGAGACTTCTCAAGAGAATAAAGGCCCAGAAAGTGATCAAGCAGGATGTTTTTATACCTGTTAGGCAAATGAACAATGAATTTGTGAGGAATTGACAAAACAAAGGGGCTTGGGCTAGGGATAGCAAATGATGAAGTATCTGGGAAGATAAAGGTTAGTTTAGCAAGGTTTGTTTGTACAGATTTTTCAGCCCCAAACTCTGATAAAAATATCTTCCTCCCTCCTGCATATAGGGAGGGCTCCTCTCACATGAGAATTTTATGACTTGTGTCAGGGGAAAAAAGAGTGAGGGAAAGGAAGTAAAGAGTGAGTTCCCTGCTTCTGCTATTTTCTCAAATTTCTTCAGCTTAAGATATTCAATATGTCAAGGTGTTATATTTTAGAGTGGTATGTCCTGAACCCCATCACAGACCATGTGAGCATTTGGATTCAAATCTAAGTGTGTCATGAAGTTTATTACTGAGATCTTTGAGCAAGACTTGACATGATCTGAATATGATTTTTTAAAAGTCTTCACTGTTTTGTGGAAAATAGACTTCCCCAAGAGAGGAAATTAGACAAATTAGACAAATTTGCCAGAGTCCAGGTAAAGCTGAACATGGATGGTAAAGGTGAAGATGATGAGAAGCAGACAGATTCCATATGTATTACATTGTTGGAGCTGAGTAAATGTGCTGATTGATTAGATAAGAATATAAACAAGTAAATCAGAGATGATTCCAGACATTTTAGCTGGAGAAACTGGATGAGTGTTGTTGACTTTTCCAGATTATTCTGCTGCTAATCTCTCAAAGAAAGTTATAAAGTTAGAACTGAAGACAAGATTAATTTTAAAAATGACAGAAAATATTTATTTTAATTTCTTACTAGGATTTTGAGCTCTAAAAAAATTGTGTTACTAACTTTCTGGGGAAAATATTAAGTGATGAGTCTGAATTCAAATTCTCGTCAATTTTTAACACTGACAATGATTTAAAGTTGCCCATCCAGTATTTTATAATGCAATAAACCCAACATTATTTATCTTTGAATTTTGTGATTTATAAAAAGAAATACATATTTTCTCTTTGTCCACTGTTCCTGGCACATAGCTCCTAAAACCATTGAAAATTTCCATGTAAGAGTCATAGGATCCTCTTTTGTTAGCATACTTAGTTTTGTTCCCAGTTTCTTGAAATTGCTCCAGAGCCTGAAGGTAAAATGAGTGTCTTTTGTCATTCATAGCAAGATCCTTTCTACTAGGCTGAGTTTATGTTAACGAGATGACCTTTGGACAGCCTCTAAAGCTGGAAACTGGTTGCCAAGGGAAACAACC
Organism: Callorhinus ursinus; assembly: GCF_003265705.2. Classification (NCBI taxonomy): domain Eukaryota; kingdom Metazoa; phylum Chordata; class Mammalia; order Carnivora; family Otariidae; genus Callorhinus; species Callorhinus ursinus. The sequence goes on from NW_027397084.1 coordinate 21,034,260, forward strand.
ATGTGATTAGAAGGTTGTAACTTTTAGCCCTAACCCCTGACCTCTTGGGGAGGGGAGAGGTACTGAAGATTGAGTTAGTCATCAATGGTCAATAATTTAATCAATCATGACTATGTAATGAAACCTCTACAAAATCCTTAAATGATGGGGTTCGGCGAGCTTCCAGGTTGATCTGCACAGAGGTTCTGGGAGTGTGGCGGACCCAGGAGAGGCCATGCCCCTTCCCGCACACCTTGCCCTATGCATTCCTTTTATCTTGATGTTCCTGAGTTATATGCATTTATAATTAAATTGGCAATCTAGCAAGTAAAATGTTTTCCTGAGTTTTGTGAGCTGTTCTAACAAATTAATCAAACCCAAAACAGGATTGTAGGAATCTCTGATTTATAGCCAGTCAGCTAGAAGCACAATGATTGTAGGACATCAAGCAGGTGTCACAGAATTGCTGGGTTGGGGGCAGTCCCCACATATCTAGTGTCAAAAGTGCCATGGAGTGTTCTAAGTGTGAGTGAAGTAGTGGAGAGTGAGTAAAGGAAAACAGGAGTGCTTTTTCTTTACAAGTTTATATCCAAGAAATTTTAATATAGCATTTATAATTTCTAACTTAAAACATCAACAAAAACGAGGAAGAAAATCAATTGTGGATTAAAGACTCAGATGTTTGCTGATAGTCGTGTTTATTACCTAATTTTAAGTCTATTGCTTGTATAACATTTGTCACAATTTTAAATATTGATAATTTTATTAAAATTTCCATTGTTTTTATCCAACATGTACTATTCTGAAAGATGAAAATTTAGTTAATTCTATAGAATTGAAGACTATCTCAGTTTGCCAAAAAAAATCCATAAATCAAGTTTATAAAAAACATAATGTATCTAAACAGAATAGCCAAACTAATTTAGAAGAGCAAAGCTGGATATTACTAGATATTAAGACTGATGATATGGTGACATGAATTAAGACAAGGTGGTATTGGCACAAGGAAATATACAGAGACCAAAAGAAAGAAAAAGAAGAAAAAAAAAACAGAGGAAGAGCCTAGGTGATAAAGTTAGTTAGCTATGAGCAGGGAGCAAATGCTTTTGGACTGATAAAAGGGCAGAAACCAAGGTCCAAGCATCTGGGACAGACACGATGCATTCTTCCCTATAACCACTGTCTTAAGGTAAACTAAAGCTTCATTATAATACATTTGCATTGTGGTTTTTAACCTCCAACCCTGGGAGGGAAAGCTGCCATGACAGTTCTGACAAGGACTATATAAGGTCAAAAAGTCCCCCTCCTGATAGGTAGGAGGGGCCCCTTAGATGACTGGCTGCAAACTTAGTCAGGAACCGCCCTACCAAAGACCCATAACCTACTCAAACATAAAAAGAAAAGACAACCCCACGCCCTGGTGCAGCTGCCACCCCTGGGCTTGTCCTCCCTGCCATCCTGGGAGTGTGCTTTCCCTCAAACTACTATTAAATGCTTGCTTAAGAGTTTGGCTCTGAAGTCCTTCTTGGCTGAATGCAAGAACCAAGTCTGAGGAGTGGGACTCACCACTGACATAAGGACAGACCCAACATTTACCATTACCTAATTTATGTATGATTTATGCGATTCACTGGGAGCAAAATAATCTGCTCATAAATAGTGTTGTGTCAATTGGATATCCACAAGGAAGAGAGTGAATCTTTACTTCTAACTTACAATACACAAAAATTAGTTTAAGAAATATGAAAAGGTGAGGGAGAAAAAATAACTTTTCCTTTATCTTTCTAGGTTCTTGGCTAAGAATCCCCACCATAATAAAAGACAGACAAATAGGAGAAAAATAAAAATAGAAGTTTAATAACATGTTTACCTCCTGTATACATAAAAAAGACCCAGGAAAACTAAGTTTTTTTTTCAATTTTCAATTTTTTTTAATTTAAAAGAACGTGTCAAAAATGTACTAAATGCAAAAATAACAAAGAAAAACAAAAATCACTTTAATCCCACTACCCAGACACAGCTACTGATAACAGAAAACTGGGTAACTCTTGAAGACAAAGTCTATCTTATCAGTTCAGATGAAAGAATGAACACTAAGAGGTCCTACTGTCCCTAGGCTTGGCTGTATGGGCCAAGGAACACACGGGTCTAGGTTCAAGAGATGGGAGTGCTTGCTTAATATTCAAAGGCACATGTAGGAATGCAACTTCACTAGCTTAAAAGTAATCATGCTAAACAAAATCTCTAACATTAAGAATAAAGATATTTTTCATATTCCAATTCTCTTGAGAGGGTAAAGACCTCCAAGGGACCAGATGAAGTAGCATCAGAGCACCTGCTAGCATGACCTCCACTCACTGGTCTCCAGCTTCTCAGGAGACCCCTACTCCAAAATATCCCCCTTAAAATCTCTCACTTGCGAGCCATTGGGAACTTTGGAACTTTGGAACATTAGGTCCCTGTTCTCCTGGGTGATGTCACACTGATAAACTGCCTATCTAGCAAAAGCCGTATGTCAGTTTTTATTGGCTTCCAGCTTTACTGGTAGACAGATTCCCTTTGGTTTGGTTAGTCTCCAAAACAGCCCAAGCCACCACCTTAAATACTATCTCTAGCTAAAGACCAAAGAAGATGTTAGGGAAATGAAGTTACCAGGCAAAGTGCAATAATCAAAGATATGGTTGTTTTATAGATTTAAGTCCTTACCTTCTCCACTGATAAGAATTTCTGAAGATTTAGACATCCTCTTCTTCCTGGTACAGAGGAGGAGATACCCTTGTAAATGGAGATTTCCTGGTACAGAGAAGGAGATACCCTTGTAAATGGAGATCTCCCTTTAAATGTAAATGTTTCTTTATAAAAGGATAATTTCTATTCAGTTTCAGAGCTTTTCCTATGTCCCCTATTTCTTAAAAATAATCAGTCTGAAATAATTCTCATGTCAAACAGGCACATTTTGGGTGGTATATTTTGCTCCCCTTCAAAACTAAAACCACACAGCTTTTAGAAGAAAACATAAGAGAACATCTTTCTGACCATGGAGTAGGCAAAGACTTCTTAAAAAGAGAAATACAAAAATATTAATTACAAAGGAAATAATTGATTATATGGACATCATTAAATTGAACTTCACTTTTTTAAAATTTTTATTGTTATGTTAATCACCATATATTACATCATTAGTTTTTGATTGGACATCATTAAAATTAAAATTAGGAACATCCGTTCATCAAAAGACACCATTAAGGTGAGGCACAGAAAGGGAAATGTTCAGATTAAACACATTTTACAAATATGTTCAAAATTCCTACAAATCAATAAGAAAAATAAAAACCAACCCAGTACAAAAATGGACTAAAAATTTGAATGAGCACTTCACGTTGAAGGATAGTCAGTGGCCTATAAATAATTAAATCTTGCCTATTTTATTGGCAGTCAGAAAAATGTAAATTAAATTCCTATGTTACATTAATGTATAGACCCACCAGAGTAGCTAAAAAGAAAAAGACAAAGAACATGTATTATTGGTGAGGACGTGGAGCGATCAGAACTCTCAGACACCATTAGTAGGAGTATAATGTGGTATGATCATTTTGGAAAATTGTCAGTATCTTAAGATTAGCAATTCTATGCCTAGTAATAAACCCCAAAGATAGGAGTGCTTATGAAACCAAAAATATGTACAAGAATTTCATAAACTGGTAATAACCTAAATGTAAATAAATATACCATAGCATATTATACTGTAATGAGAGTAAATAAAATATGCTACATGCAATAAAATGAATGAATCACAGAAACAAAATACCAAGCAAAACAACCCAAAATGGACAATATGAACTTACAGTGTTAGAAATTGGAAGCATGGTCACTTTTGTGGGGAGGTAGGTTCTTCTGGTGATCACTCTGGAGGCTGACAGTGCTCTATTTTTTTTTGTTTTGGGCTTCTGGTCACTCTGGGGGAATGTGTTCATTTTGTGAGTATGCATCAACCTATATAATCATAATTTGTTTATTTTTTTAGATGTATACTTACCATGTCCAGCATTGTTACCATAGTCTGTGCCACCATGCTCCTTACCTATACTTCCACAAAACTACCAGTTCCTTGTTTCCCTTTCTGTTCAGATCCCGTATAATATGGGCTCCGCATAGCCAGAGAGATCATTTCAAACAATAAATTCCTCCAGTGTTTACCAATATAAGTATGAATCCAATTCCTTACCATGGTTCCTAATCACCTCTCCAGTCTCAGTTACCGATGGTCTCCTTTGCAGTCTTTGTCCTTCAGACACTTTTGCCTTTTTACTGTTCTTTGAATGCACCACACACAGTCGTGCTCAGGGACCTTGCACATGCTGCTCCCTCTGATTGAAACATGTCTGCTTTTTCTCATTTCAATAAAATCTCTTCTTCAATCTCATCTTCCCAAAGAGGTCATTCCTGACCTCCTCATCTAAGAGAGCACCAACACAATCTTATCATTTACTTCCCTTTATTTTTCTTCATAGTATTTATGAGCACAATGTGTATTTGTAATTGGTTACTCTCTCTCTCATTTCTACTGGAATAAAAAAAGAAACATTAGGCTGGAGTCTATTTTGTTTTGTTTGCTGTTGTGTCCAGCTTTCCGTAAAGAGTACCTATCATATATGTCTATCTTATGTTCTTAAGAAATATATGGACTGGATTAAGGAGTCTAAAATACTATATAGAAAATTAACAATATACTATTTAGAGAGTTTGATATGTCCAGAAAAACTGACAGTCATTTACTATATAAATGTGTGTGGTATGTGTGTGTACGCATGCAATCATGAGTATGTGTGCATGCACATGTATACATCTATCTATCTATCTACCATCATCTAACTATTTGTTGTTCATTATGCATAAGGGAGATATTTATAAACTTTTCTAGAAATGAATGCTTTCTACTTAGTAGCCACAATCAATATCTGTTTGAGCAAAGAAGGGATGAGAAAAGGACAGAGGCAGGAAAGGAATACAGGAAGACAGACAAGAAGGAAAATCTTCCAGAAAACATTTCTTGAATGTATATATCATTCAGATATAAAGAAACTGGTTTATTGGTATAATAAATTTGAACTTCAATTGATATTGTAAATTGAGCATACATGTACACACATATACACACACATACATGCACTCACACATGCATACACTAATTCATATACTTCCTAAGTAGTCACATTGCTTAAAGCAAATATTAAGGCTATGTAATTAGTCCTAGGATCTTCAACTCTGGTCAAAAGGGCCACCGTTTGGGTTCCTATTCCTGAATGAAAACAAGGGGAAAGTACCAATGAGTTTGTAGCTCTTTATTTTTGGAGAGAATCTTATTTTTAACACCTAAGGTTCTTTCCTGCTATTTAAGTCAAGATATGAAAAGACTGAAATATTTGGACATCTGAAGGAAGCAATCAGTTTTAATGAAAAATTTTGATATTAAATTACTCTAGCTTGCTTCATAATTTCGGAATTACCATTCTAAAACTTAAATAATAATACTGTATGTCTCTGACTCCATGGAGTTTTTTTATTTTCCCAAGTTAATAAGAGTCTGCCTACAGTTTCATCCCCTAGCATTCTATTCTTATTGCTATCATTGTTCTTATCCATTTTTATCTGGATGTGAGTGCTGGACTGAATGTGTCCCTCCAAAGTTCATATGTTGAAGCCCAATCCCCAATGTTTGGAGGTAGGGTCTTTGGAAATTAATTAGGTAATGAGGGTGGAGTCCTCATGAATGAGATTAGTAGCCTTAAAAGAAGAAACAGGAGAGACCTTGCCTCTTCTTTCTCTCTTTCTTTCACATACAGCAAGAAGGAAGTCATCCGTGACCAGGAAGCTGGTTCTCACCATACAACAGATCTTCCAGAACCTTGATCTTAGACTTCCCAGGCTTCAGAACTGTGAGAAATAACTGCCTGTTGTTTAAACCTCCCAGTTTATGGGGATTTTTTATAAAATGGGTCGCCTGGGTGGCACAGTTGGTTAAGAGTTCGACTCTTTGTTTCAGCTCAGGTCAGGTCATGATCTCAGGATTGTAATCTCAGGGTGGTGAGATGGAGCCCTGTGATGGGCTCCACACTCAGTGGGAGTCTGCTTAAGTTTCTCTCTCCCAGGGCGCCAGGGTGGCTCAGTCATGAAGCGTCTGCCTTCGGCCCAGGTCAGGATCCCAGGGTCCTGGGATCCAGCCTCTCACTGGGCTCCCTGCTCAGCCGGAAGCCTGCTGCTCCCTCTCCCAATCCCCCGGCTTGTGTTCCCTCTTTTGCTGTCTCTCTCTCCATCAAATAAATAAATAAAATCTTAAAAAAAAAAAGTTTCTCTCTCCCTCTGTCCCCCCATCCTCACTCTCTCTCTTTCTCTCTCTCAAATAAATAAATAAGTAAATCTTTTTTAAAAGAAAGAAATAAAAGCCCAGAATAAGACCATGTCTTTTAGCACATATTATCACATTATATTAAGAGATTCTTTAAGTTTTAGTAATGCAATATAATATATTCTAATGCAACATAATTCCATCTTGACTTTCCTTATTGTCTAGCAGTGAACAGGGAAGGTGTTTAGGGGATATTTATTGAAGTGCTGGATAATATATTTGCAAATATTAATTTGTATTGTATCATGGTCAAATTTCTTGTGAGGTCAATTACTTGTATTTTAAATACTTTAATTTGTATTAAGTTCATCTGTTTAACTGACTGTGACTTATATATCCTTATACTATATTTCATCTTTTCTACTTTTTACTCATTTATTTTAATTAAACCATTATAGTGCCATTAGTCATGGTGGTTTCATTAAATCTGATGACCCATATACATCATAGTAATATTAAGGGCTGTTAATACATGGAAATTTTACTTCATAGTTGAAGAGGAAAAATAGATTTAAAGTCATAAGTCAATAACTACACATCACTATATTAATGATTGGGTAAAACAAAATATTGGAGTGCTCGGTACACTGGTTAAAGTGACTACTCAAATAGGAAGAAATAAACATCCTTGTCTTCTATCACTGCAAAAAGAATGTATTTAATAGGTAGAGTAAGAGTAAAGGAAGAAATTACCTTTCCTGATATTGTCCTCAAGGAGTTCTGTTATTATCAGTCATTTTTGTATAAAATAAGTGTTCTTCATAAACTTAATTTTTAAAAAATCAAAATGAACTTTACTAACTTGTAATGATCAATTAAATTGCTAACTCAATATAATTCTTAATATTTAAAGTGAAGGTTAAATGTAGTACTTAATTTTTAACAAGGTACCAGAGGGAAACCAACTTTTTCTTTCTAAAACTCAAAGGTGAAAGTGAAGTCTGCTCTATAGATATCAAACAGTTGTTGGAAATGAAACATATTTTATATATTTTTTAAGATATTATATATATATTTATTTATTTTAGAGAGAGAGAGGGTGCACGTGCAAGGGAAGGGAGGGACAGAGGGAGACGGAGAGAAAGAATCTCAATCAGACTCCCACTACGCAGGGAGCCCGATGTGGAACTTGATCTCATGACCCCGAAATCAGAACCTGAGCTGAAATCAAGAGTTTTGCGCTCAACCCACTGAGCCACCCAGGCACCCCAGAAATAAAATATATTTTCAAAGAAGCTCAGATATTTGGAAAATGAGGTTGTAGTATAATTATAATTAACATGCATTTTTAATGTTGCTTTCATATATTAGGTTTTTGTTTAAGGCATGTTCTAAAGGTTTCCAAAATATTACTAAGATACGTAAAAATCATTTATCATCAAATTCTGAGTAGATTTTAAATAAATCAGGACTACTGATGATATTGCTACCAGTATCTTGCTCTCTTATAATGAAAGTGGATATGTGGTTAAATAAGAAAGACATTTTCCTGCTCAAATTCTGATACTATATTCAGAAAACAATGAAACTTAACCCAGTCATTAAGATATGATATTGGTTTACCAGAGTCCAGTTCTATTTTTTCTAAATTATCAGTTACTAAATACTTAAAAAATAAACTATTTCCTATAAATAATTTACCTGCCAAAATTCATTCCAAATGATTAATATAGTAGCTTCTTGAAGGTACAACTCACATAACATTGCATTGTTCTAAATTTCAGGCTGATTTTTTATACTTATTTGTATTTTTATCAATATTTCTAAGCTTCTTTGCTCACCAAGTGATAAAATTAGGCTCATTTCTATCAATTTTGTGTATGTATGAGTGTGTGTGTGTGTGTGTGGACTTTCTGCTTCCTTACTTTTCTATTCTTCTTCTCTATAATTACATACTATTTTGGGGAGCCAAATGTTGCCTACAATCCCCCCTCCCCAGATTTAGTAAACTTTGAATCAAGGAGCTTTTAATGCAAAAAAAATTACCTATGGTATCTTAAGGTATCTATAGAACTTTTGTATTTAAGCATATTGATTTTAGTTGTAGAAGATACACACATGTCCTCATGCACATATGTATTTACACACAAACATGCACACACATGTACCTACCATATGCATTCACACACACACACACACACACACACACACAAATTCAGTGAGGCCAGAAAGTCACATAAAGCTTTTACTATTTAACTGAAAATTATCTAATTTGTACTTTAACCATATAACTTAAATATTTATATATTATGTGTATTATATATATGTGTATATAAAACAGAAAATAAATGTAGCTTTTATGAAGCATTTTTTAAATCAAAGTATTCACTCATCTTGAGTTCTCTTTGTAACACCAGACAGTCACATTTGTCAGAAGTTGGGGTACTTGTTTAATAAAGAAAAGATTGTGCAGAATGTTTCAAAGATTTTACTTTGAGTAAGACACTTTCCTGAGGGGGTACTGTATCTAAGTTATATATATTGCCACCTTTATTAGGTTGGTCTTCCTTAAGGAGGATTAAGGAATCATTTCTGTGCAAATAGCAAGGATTTCCCTCTAGGTGTATGCTTTCATCAGTGTATAGGCAGGGTTGATTCCCTAAATTAATATACTGCTAATGTATACCTGAAACCCTAGAGAAGGGAAAGTGTCTATTACAACACAGAAATGGTATTCAAAACAGGACCTTACCTGACTGATAACAAGTCTAGATTTCTGCCTTGCCTGCCAGAAAGTTCAGAATTCAATTAAATGCTGAAATGTAATAACAAATTCAAGCAGATGTGTTGTACATCTAGTTTTTCTCTTTGTTCATGAACTTTGGATCTCTATATTTTTCTTTTGCTTTTTTTTAATTTTCTGATTTCAATAATTTTAATATTAAAGAATTCCTCAAACTGAAAATCTGTAGAATATAGATTATATTTTAATAACCTAGAGAGCTAGCTTTTTAATTATAAACATATTATTTTACTTCCAAATACAAAGGTCTTTCAGGATCTTCTAGTCTTGTCTTATTAAAAACCAAATGAGCAATATTTCGGCCTGTTGATTCCTTTGTGTTGATTCAATTGGAGGCTAATACTTGTGCATTGTTTAATAGAAAAGAAAAACATTAGTATTCCAAAAGACTAATGAAGTCTCAGGTTTCCATTTCATGATATATAGAACTATAAGTAGTAGCATCTCTCCACCATTACAACAGAAAAGAGCTTGACTAATGTCAAATTCATGCCTTTTTTTCCGAATACACTGGAGCATTTTGGTCATAGAACAAGTAATGACCCTAAAATTTAAGGAGAGAAAGTGTTTCCAGGGAGAGTGGAACCAAGTCATGTGTTTTCCTGGGAATATGAAACCGGATATCGATAGGAACCATTTGGCTAGAATAGCTCCCAATCTGGTGAAGGCTGAGTGTGGACTATAGGGACAGTGTGAAAACTGGAGGCGTCTATACCATCTTGGCAGGCTCTTTCTCCAGAAATCCGACCAGACACTCACAGAAAGGATCTCAGAAAAACCTAAGAAGTATCACTTACAGTACAGACCTGAGGAAGAGAACAACACTGCCTAAATACTTCTCTGCTATCTCCACTTCGGAATAAAAGCTTTCTTCTATCATGAGACATGCAGTAGCACTAGTGACTGTAAACACTGGTAAACATCTACTGCAATAAGTGGAAGGAAACAGGAAGGGTATAAAAATCTAATCTGGGGGCACCTGGGTGGCTCATCAGTTAAGCATCTGCCTTCAGCTCAGGTCATGATCTCAGGGTCTGGGATGGAGACCTGCACCCGGCTCGCTGCTCAGCGGGGAGTCTGCTTCTCCCTCTCCCCTGCCTCCTCCCCCTGCTCATGTTCTGTCTCTGTCTGTCTCTCTCTCTTTCAAATAAATAAAAACTTTTAAAAAATTAAAAAAAATAAGAATCTATTCTTGAAAGAGGAGCAGTAGTGTACACTGAGCCCCTGACTGTAACTAAGGGAGGGGCTGATGAACTGAGGAGGCCACACCTTCAAGTCCCAGAGACAGGGCACAAATCTGTGACTGAACGGGAATAACAGATTGCACATATTCACCGCCTACTTCTCCTCCACCCTCCACTGCCAAACTAAGTCTCTAATCACAAGTAACAGCAGAATACTAATGAGAGAGGGCTAGGAGAGAACAAGCGTGTATAGAGACTGATTCTGGGGCACAGAAAACGGAAGGACCTAAAACTCAGAATTCAACAGAAAGTGATCTGGTAGACCTCACTCCACCTTAGACACAAAATATCTCTATGGGAACTTGAAAACTTTGATGCACTGTGCATAACCATAGCAACAACAAATATTAAACTTAGTCCATCTCTTACCCAGATTAACACTAACCCCACACTGAAGATCCAGCCAAAGGAAAAGTGGGCTCATTTCCAGACTTAAAACCTATTCACCTCAGTGTCTACTGTTCTACACAATATGTCCAAACTTGAAGAAAATATTAAGGGACGTATAAAAAGGAAAGAAATATCACCACAATCTCAAGAGAAAAAGCAATCATCAGTACAGATTCAGATATGCCACAGAAGTTGGAGTTACTGACAGGGAATTTAAAACAAATAATGTGAAGAATGATGTCAACAAGATGGTAGAATAAGAGTTTCCAGCATCCATCCTCTTGCAGAAAAATCAATTTTAACAACTATCCAATGTGAAAATACCTTCACAAGAGCTAAGGAACCTAGGTAAGAGATTACAGAACAAAAATAAGATGAATTGAAGAGGGTAGGAAAAAGTTTCATATTACTAAAGTATTCTCCCCCAAGCTTGGGCAGTGTAGCACCAAGAAAAATACCCTCTACTTGAAGGAAGGAGATTGAAATGAGCACCCAACTTTGCTATCGATGCCAGTACCAGGCCTACTCCAGTGAACTCCAGTGCTAGGCCTACCAGGTCTACTTCAGTGAACCCCAATGCTAGGCCCACCAGGTCTACTCCAGTGAACTGCAGTGCTAGGCCAGATCAAGTGACTTCTCAGGGACCCAAGCTCCAGGCCCACCCCAGCGCCAGGCCCATCGGACAGCCCCAGACATTAGGCCCGCCCCTGCAGATGCAGGTTACAGGCCAGCACTCACAGACCCAGCCTCTAGGCTGGCCCTCCTGGTCCCGGGTTCTGGTCCAACATCCATAGAGTCTGCCTTTTGGGTGGCCCCTGAAACACAGGCTTCAGGCCTGCCCCATTGGCAAGCCTACCCACAAGACTCAAGTACCAAACCAACCTATTGAGGATTCTTGCAGCAATCCACCAGTTGACTCACCCAAAATTTCTGGATGGGTTAACTAGTGAAGAACATTCTCTGCCAAAACCAGTCAGTAGAGACTAGAAGAGGTACCTACTTCTTCAAAGTGTCTACTTCATTTGTAGACATCAACACAAGCCCATAAGGATCACCAATATTCCTAGAAATACGGCACCACCAAACAAAAATACCAAAACTAAACTCCCGAAATGGGGATCAATAAACAGTTTGATAAACAAAACCAATCTCCCAACAATCTCTAAATTCCAATGCAGGGTGTCCGTGGCATGGGATTATGGTGTTGAAGGGAAAGTACTGGAGTCAGATACAAGGGATGTGTGGTTGGTGAAGAGAAACGCATGGTCTACCTAGAGAAAGCAGGGGATCAGCAAAAGTCATGATTGAGGATTCCCATGTAAGCACTCTGAAGTGGAAGTCCAGGAGAATAGACAAAGGCAAGCAATCTAAATGGAGTTATTTCTAAGCAGGAGAGCTGTCTGGTTCTGATTGCACATTCTGGCCTGCCACAGTGGGGAAATATGATGTAATGCTGCCTTGTAGTTGGCAGGGGATATACTCACAGTTTAACGGCACCTTGGGATAGGGTAGGGTCAGCAGAAAAACAAAAGGCAAATTCAAGAAAATACTATTCCCATGGATTTCCTAAATTAACCAAGGCAGTACCTTTAGTCTGTTATTCTGGGAAAATCTCAATCCAAGTTGTGATGTCTTGCTGAGTTCTTGGTGAACTGGGAATTGAGGCCACCCTGGTGATCAATGACATCTCTTTCTGGTGATACATCCCTGGGGTGTTATCTCTGGTCTAGGGGTATAGTTATCTCCAGTGACAGATTCTTGGACTGGGGCAATGTTGTCTGGGGCAATGTCCTTTCCAGTGATAAATTCATCACAGGGGTGAGGTCCTCTGGAGTGGTGGCCATCCACTGGCCACCCAGGAAGCTAGTGACCCTCCCATGTGCCTCTCCAGTTGGGGAGTTAATCATGAGATTGGGGTGGGATAGCCTTACATAACTTGAAGGTTTCTTGGAAAGCTGAGCTGCCTATCTGGTGTCTGCAGCTAGTGGACCAAATTTTCACCACTCCCTCTGGTGGTGAGGGACACACTTAGCAAAGGAATAGGCAGTTGCCCTTTCACTCTCAGGGGAGCTACATGTATATTCCAAGCTAAGGGAGATCTTTTTAATGCTATTTAGGCATTTCTGAGACTGACCTGTAAGGGTGATGGACAAATCATGGAAGCATGGGTTTTATGTATGAGCAGTCATAGGGCCAGTCAGTTTGCAGTGATATTTGATGTAAAGAAATCGGGGTGGGGCTAGGAGCAAGTGTCCTTTAGACATAGCCTCCAGACGGACCACTGCTGTGAAGGAATTCAGTCCCTCTGCCACCCAGACTCAGTGGCACGCTAGACTCAGCTCTTCCAACAGGGCTCTCCATCATTCCCCACTTTTCTACCCTGTGATACAATTTCACTCTGTCTTAAGTACTGGCCAAATGGGGCTATTGAAAGGAGAAATTTTAGGCTGAACGACTCCTGTCTCAAGCATATGTTTAATGACAGGGTATAGACCTTCAGTGCTCTGCTTAAGTCAGTATTAGTATTGGGGGATGTCAGAGAGGGAAGACTCACTGGTATCCATTTGGCAGGAAGGCCGAGAACTTGGGCTTGTTCTGTGTTGCATGCATATGCATCCATGCCTATATAATAGAGCAAGAGTCAAGTGGGCCATCACCAGAGGAAGCCATTTGAAGTGAATAGTCCCAGTAGTTACTTCAGAGTGGATCTGTACAGAGTCTATGTACTGGGGGAAAAAAGAATCAAGAATTTTGCATTCAAACAGAACTTTGAATTCTAGCTTTGCCACTTACTACTTTTTTGACCTTAGGATTATTAAATATCCTCTATTGAAGAATGGCATCTGTGGTACAATTTTGATAATTTACAACCTATTTCAATTCTTCTTACCCCTCCAAAGTAGTTTAACAAAGTAAGAAGTTTTAAACATCAGGCACTTAAAAAGGAAAAGATGACTATTAATCAGGGTAATAGACTCAAAAGAAAAAAAAAAATTGAAATGACCAGATTCTCCAGAGCCTTTTATTATGCCACTATTGTAGTTCCAGGTTAGAAGTGGAAATAGAAGTATAGACCTAATCTTTTTGGGATGGGTAGCTCTTAAAACAGGTGTTTGGGTTTTTTTTTGTTTTTTTCTTTAAATTTTTATTGTTATATTAATCACCATACATTACATTATTAGTTTTTGATGTAGTGTTCCATGATTCATTGTTTGTGTATAACACCCAGTGCTACACGCAGAACGTGCCCTCTTTAATACCCATGACCAAGCTAACCCATTCCCCCACCCCCCAAAACAGATGTTTGTTAATGATTGCTCCTAGATTGAATTTATTTGCTCGGATTTGCACCATTTGATTCATGACAAATAGTACTATCAAAAATCATGTAAAATTATGTACAGCATTACTCACGTGCAACTGAAAATGTCTTTCACCATTCCCTCATATATAAGTTTCAATTCCCTCATATATAAGAAAGGAGACCATCATATCTTCTTTCCAGAGCTTGTGTGAGAAGAAATATTATGGGAGAAGTGAGGCTTTTATAGTCTTCTGGGCTTTTGCTTATTTTGAATCATTATCTCTAATGTGGTCTGGGGAATCCTATGTCTTAGCTTCTAAGGTTTTGCTAATATATATCCACATTTGGAAAGGGTCATTATACAGAAAACATGTGTGCTTCATAGTTACATGAAGCTTCACTTTCCTAGATGATTTTATAATGATAAATAAATGTGTGTGTAACTCCTCTTTAGCCCTTCTTTAAATTCACTTCAAAATTCTTTTGTTTCTCTTTGTGAGCCTACCATATACAAGATGAAGGAATACTGCAATTCATGGGTATATGCTCTCTTCTATTTCAAACCACAAGTTGCATAAGAAAAATAATGTATTTTTTAATATTCTGTAGCAACTTTTATATTATGTGCAAAGGCATGTTTAGTTAATGGTGCACTATGTAATAATGCAGCGGATATGCTAAAGACCTTTCTAGAAACCTTAAATAAGTGTCTCGTGCTTACTTAAATTTTCTATTGATATGTCAGTGCAACCCTTAGGGCAAGTTGAGAAATTAGTGTCATTTAGTTTATAATTGTTGGTAAACCTGGGATAGAAAAACACATACCCAGTCATTTATATTTCAGTAAACATAATATTATGTAAGACACTGAAAATCTGATTTCAATGTGTTTTTGTATCATATTTCATATGTAATCATAAACACTTTATATTTACTAATATTAGTTTGCAGTCATCACTATTTCAGTTATATTTTAATAGTTTACATGATTTTTGCATGGCTATGGAATGTATAACTAACATAATGTACTGTTAAAAAAAAAGCACTATTCTGTGTGTGTGTGTGTGTGTGCATGTTTGTATACACACTCACAGAGATCCTTTTGTAACTGCACAGGAATTCTCTGATATGTTTTTGATAAATGCCCATATATACATGAGACAATTGACTATAATCTATGTTAAAAGTTGAGTATGAACTATAATTTATTTTTTAACTAAAGGGGAATATAATAACTTATAAAAGCAGCCCCTGAGAGAACTGTTCACATGTGTGGTTCACTACTTGGGAGGTGATCCTAGAAAGCATGGTAAGGAAACAGAGGAATGAGAAAAGAACAAAAAACTCTCCAAAAAGTCCGTGTTAAGAAATTAATTATTGCTGTAGGCAACTGGGGCTCCACCTCATTGGGGACTGTGTATAAGGCTGTGTAGAATATACTCAGAATTTTTCCACTGAGGATTAAAGAACATGGGACAATGATCCACCAACTGTAGAACCTGACTGGTTGAATGTTGCTTCTGGAGTATTAAATCCCTGCACTTTGATTGCATCTTCACTGGGTGGACTGGAAATGCTCCTGCAGCAGGGAATGTTCACCAGGCTGATAGACACTGATGTGGGCCAAAGGAAAATGTGAGACATTGATGGTATCTGCTCAAGAAATCACCCCTTGCACCACTCAGCTCCACTTGCACCCCATATTAAATCAACAATATCCTTTCACTGATTCTACAAGTTGGTGCCTAGTCATTATTTCTAATAAAAGTAATTATAACAAGATAAGTGGGGAAAATGACATTCCTTGCTCAGTTAGTGTCCCGCTCAAATTTGTCAGCTATCATTTCTCTTTGCTACTACTCATTCTAGATCATCACTACCATAGCCAGCATGTCTGCTTATTTGAGTTGCTCATTTGTTGGGATTAATAATACCTTTTAGCTATAGAGTGTCTGAGACTTCTGGAAACCATGACCTTGCCATGCTGTGGCTGTTGCACCAGGCATGCAAGCACCAAGAAGTGTTCTAGTGAAACCTTTGAGTCACAGGCATACTTTTTATTGCCTCCATTATGTAACAGCAGTACTGACTCTTAATGATAACCAGGATTGATTACTCCTACCAAGGGCAGAATTACTTTCTTTTCCTGCTGATTTCAACATGAGGAGCCAAAATGTTCAATTATCAATCCTAGATCTAGATCCAGGTTCTGTGGAAACCTCCTTGTGTCCCCCGGAGGAAGCATTACATCATTAGTTACCTAACCTCCTAAAACTGTAGAGACTAATTTGAAAAGGAAGCATACATTTCCAAATAAGTCAGTAGGGTTTTGGTGAGTCTAGTCAATTTTATTTTCACTGCCTGGTTCCTGAAAACAGACAGGAAACCAATTAAGCACCAGATAAGACTATTAGTTTCATATAGACATCGCATTTTGGGCCACATTACTCTAATATTTCGAGATTCATCCTCAAATTGGAATTTTAACAGTCTTTAAAAGGTCATTTCAATGATTTATCATGAATGTAGCTTCTGAATGATACAAAATAGGAAAAGTGAATCCTATGTTCCAGTGTGCATTTTTCTATTGCCTTCATGACAGTGTCAACCCCTTGGTCTGAGGTGTTGTTCTACAGGATCCCATTTTAGTTAATAAGACATCCTGTAATCTTTCTAAAAGAGGTGCTAGTAGAGCAAATATTGTCAAGGAAAGAGAAATCCATAACTAAATATATACTAATTCCAGTCAAGACAAATCATTAACATCTCAAGTTGGAAATGGTCTTACAGAATCACTTTCCACCACGCCCTGTTTGATCTCTTCAAGGGATGCTATGTTAGTGATGGTTCAGCACTGGTCTGTGCTGCAGGTGAGTCAGACACTGAGCACCAATAGTAGCTAAATCATCTCTAATAAGAGAGAGACAACGTTGTGAAGCCCATGCATAGTCTCCATCTCTGCAGTTATGACTACTTCATTCATGGACCCATCATGCAAGCACTGAAGTGACTAAAGACTGACTTTCACTGGAAAAGTTATTTTGTGCACCTGATGATTAAGTGCCTCCCATGTGGTGGTTGCTACAGAGTATTCAGAGGAGACTCAAAAGTCTTCATATTTTTGTCTCCTCCACCCCCCATAGGTCTATCCACATGTCATTTCCTCTATTCATTTTGTTTCTGATCTTTCCATTTTTTTCTCTCTTTAAGGTTTTGATGATTGAGCCAAACTAGTAACCCCTTCTCCCCCCAAAAATAGATAATGTTCAAATGTATGCTTACTGCAAATATGTGAGCCTTCATCACTACCTCTCAGAACCACCGCTTGTTGGAGCTATATAGTATATAGTAGTGATTCTTTTTCATCCTACATCAAAATGTTGATATGACCCTTCTAGGATTCTTTTCCTTCCCTAACAGCAGGTCATAAAGGATGGTCTGTGAGGTCATAAGTATATGTTGAAAGAGATGCATCAGTGCAAAATCTTGTCCTGGGTCCTTAAAATTCATAGTTTTCTAATTCACCTGATAAATCAACTAGAACAATAATCCTAAGAGGCTAAATGTCTCCAAAATGCTTAAAGTTATACTAAGGATATAGCCACTTTCTTGGTAGTAGATTGTTCTTTATTTTTGGAGAATAGCTTCCTGAATATCCCAGGCAATCAAACCAATGGCAGAATGCTGAACCTAGTGCTGGGCAAGGCAGTAAATCTTTACTGCTGAAAATCCCAGTTGAATGTTAATAGCTTTTGCTCTTTTTTACTGATGGGAAATGAAAATTGCATTCTCACTATGGATAGGCACGTGCCAAGATTTAGAGGCTGTGCTGATCTTTTCTGGTAAAGACAGAACGTCTGAGATAGAGGCTGCAATTGGGGTTAACAGTTGATTAGTTTTATAGTGGTCCACCACCATCTTCCATGGCCTATAAAGGAAACTGTAAGGTTTTTGGAAGGTCCATTTCTGTGAATAAAATGGGTTGTTGACAGAGACATTCTTTATGCATCCTTTAATAAGTGTTTGAGGTTGGTAAATAGCATTGCTTCTGATCTAGTATTATGCACTGAGGAAAGAGACCAATGGTTTTGTCTGAACATTATGGTTATTACTCCACAGACAGTGAACAAATGTGAGGATTTTCTACAGCTCACAAGAACACAATCTCACATTAATTATATAAACCATACTAATTTCTTATTGTAACACCATTTATTTTGCCAGTAGAAGCACCTTGCTCTATCAACCACCACCCATATCCAGCCACCACACAGCTAGGGAAATAAGATGTTTTAACAGTGATTAGAGACCTACATTTACCCCTTCCCCATTATATTCCTCTACCTCATCTCCACAAGAACCATTATACTGAATTTTGTAGTAGTTTTACTCTTGATGGTCTTTATTTTACTCTGTTCCTAGAAAACATGTTACAAAGCTTTCCCTTTTTTTATATAGATACAATCATAGTGTATGCATCTTTCTATGACTTGATCACTACTTGTTTTTATTGAGATTCAATGATACCATATTGATATTTGTTTAAGATTCATTATGTCATAAAATATAGCATAAATGACTTCCCTTACCTATGGACTATCTGCTTTGTTCTAAGTCTCCATTTTTCTTTTCTTTTTTTTTTTTTTAAAGATTTTATTTATTTATTTATTTGAGAGAAAGAATGAGAGAGAGAGAGAGCATGAGAGGAGGGAGGGTCTGAGGGAGAAGCAGACTCCCCATGGATGCGGGACTCGAACCTGGAACTCCAGGATCACGACCTGAGCCGAAGGCAGTCGCTTAACCAACTGAGCCACCCAGGTGCCCCTAAGTCTCCATTTTTCTTAAGTAGAGTTGTACAGTATTTTTTGACATCTAATAGCAAATATCCTCTCACCTCGTTCTTTTTCGTGCTTGTAGTTTATTCTTGGCTATCTGTTATTCTGTATAAAATGGACAATGACCATTTCAAGTTCAAAAAAAATTATTACAATATTAATTAGGATGCATGGAATCTGTAAGAACAATTAGAGGGAATTATATAGACAGTATTCAGTCCCCCAATGTGTGAATATGTGTGTTTGCATGTACTTATGTGTGTGTGTATACCATGTATGGTCTTTTAATTAATTAATTAATTAATTAATAAAAACTATCAATTGTCATATCTTATTTTTGTTTTATAATGTAACTTATAGTATAAAACAAATTATAAAACTGATATTATTAAAGATATTGATATCATAATTTATTACAGTTAATAAAATTAATTGCATGGAATAATAAATTTATATATGATATTACTGTAACATTTTAAATAAATTTGTAAAATCTATTTAAAAATCATGTGATAGATTCATTTGTGTGGGGTTCTTTTTGTAAGTATAAATACAAATTTTTTAATGCTAATGTAAAAGTCATATAGTCTGAATAATTTTTTCTGGTAAATAAAAATACAATGGACTTGCATAACATTTAGTATCCATCGAGATTACTAAATTTCCTTAATTTCTAATAATTTAGAAATTCTAATAATTTATCTGTAGCTTTTTTGCACATTTCTTAACATATAATGATATAATATACAATTAATTAATTTATTCACTTGAGGGAAAGTGGTCATGTTGAACACCCTAGATTTCTTCCTAATTTTAAAGGAAACATTTTTAACATTTCTTATGTTAACACAACTTTACATTATTGGGATAAACCCAGTCTTCCATTGAAAATATAACATCTCTAAAATATATATATATATATATATATATATATATCTCATCTTAAATGAATTTTTCCCCACCAACATAACATATTTGTAAACAAAAAATGGTACTGTGAATGGTGATATATGAGGATAATTTTATTAAATGTTAATTTTATTCATGGGATTGGCAGTATTTACTTACTCTTCTATGTCTTTCTCTGATAACTAGAAAAATGTTGGACTACATATAAAGGAAGTTTTTTCCTTCTGTAGGTTCTTCTAGTGGTTCTCTTCATGCAATTATCCTTCAGCTTATGTTTATTTACTAATTAAATAAAATATATTATGGTAATAAAAGCAGGTGAGCTAGAATGAGAGGTTTTTTAATTTGACTAGTAGGTTTTTTCTGGAAATTTAAAAAACATTCTTCCCATGTGTTTCAGTTGCTTTAAACTATTTCACTATTTTCCTCAGTTTTATTGAGTATCATTGACAATTAAAAAATTGTATATATTTAAGGTGCAGAACTTCATGATTTGATATGCATATGCTTTGTGAAATAAACACAACATATGAGTTACCATTTTTTCTTTCCTTTCTTTCTTCCTTCTTCTTTTTCTTTCTTCTTTCTTTCTTTCTTTCTTTCTTTCTTTCTTTCTTTCTTTCTTTCTTTCTTTCTTTCTTCCTTCCTTCCTTCCTTCCTTCCTTCCTTCCTTTCTTTCTTCCTTTCTTCCTTTCTTCTTTCCTTCCTTCCTTTCTTCCTTTCTTTCTTCTCTTTCTGTGTGTGGTGAGAACACTTAATATCTACCCTTTACCACATTTTAAATATACAATACAATATTGCTACCTATAGTCACAATTTTGTATATTTGATCTCTACATTTTAGCTGTATTTTATAATTGAAAATGTGTACTCCTTGATGAAAATCTTCCCACGCCCCCTTTACCCCAGCTCCTGGTGACTACCACTGAACTCTGCTTCTGAGTTTGACTGTTTTAGATTCTACATATAAGTGAGATCTGTAGTACTTGGTTTGCAATGTCTTGTCCTTTTTGTGTGTAACCTTAGTGAACAAGGTCCTTAAATTCCTTTAAAGATAGTATTTATTATATTTTAAAGTATTTGTAAAAATCTATATAATAATTAATGTATCTATGTATTTATTTTATACCTGGTCAAAATAAATGCATAGCTTTCTATATATAAGCATACATTTATATAAAAGCTTATTATATTCATATCTGTTTAAGTAATTAGCCATATGCATGAATGTGCATACATCACTTTAAAAGTGTTCTATTAACAGAAGAGAACATTCAGCACAATATCCATTAGGTATCATATTCTCTTTTAAAATTGAGGTTAATCATTTGTGACAAGACATGTGATGCTCAACAAATGTTTATAGAATGAAGCAATTAATATTCTATATGCATTAAAGTGTTTTTTGCCACATGGTAAAATATAATTGTTAGAAACAAATTAAAAATAAACTGTAAATATACTATTATAAATTTAGATATTTTCAATTTTATGATTTAGATTTCATGTTATTAAGTATTTTTCATGATGACAATACTTGCTGAGGTGTGATTTTCATGTGATAATATTTTAAAAATCATTGGTGTAATAAACTAATTTTAACATAACATTTACATTGTAAATGAAATATGAAATTTCATATATGTAGTTCACAGATGACTGAATAGGTTATGTAGAAAAACACGTGGAGTCTACAAAAATACTAGAAATAATGCATAAATTTAACAAAACCAGAAACTAGTTAAATAAACAAAACTATATTTCTATATTCTAGCTATAAATTATTGGAAAATAAAATTACCAAAACAATTCAATTCAAAATAACATAAAACTATTTGGACACCTACAAAGAAAAGAGGCAGTTGTGGTCTATTGTGGAATATTAGAGTCTGATCAGTGTAAGAAGGATTTCTCACTGTGGAGAGAAAGAGCCCAAGTAGGATAAGAAGAATGTCTATATGGTATGGAACAGATTGTAGAGAAATAGAACCAAATATATACCATCAAAATCACTGGTCATTCAATGCAAAACATAAAATTCAACCCCTCTCTCAGTTGAAACACACACAAAATTGAAGCGGATCATAGATATAAGCCAAAAACAGTAAACCACAAGTTTTCTAAAGAAAATATGAATACTTTTGCAACTTTGGGGAAGGCAAAATTTCCATGGATGCAACAACAAATTATAAACCATAAAGGAAACAAATTATATATAGG
Organism: Callorhinus ursinus; assembly: GCF_003265705.2. Classification (NCBI taxonomy): domain Eukaryota; kingdom Metazoa; phylum Chordata; class Mammalia; order Carnivora; family Otariidae; genus Callorhinus; species Callorhinus ursinus. The sequence goes on from NW_027397084.1 coordinate 21,056,290, forward strand.
ACTTCATTATAAGTAAATATTTTTTATTAAATATACAATATAGGTAATGGATAAGAAAGCCACAGACTATGGAGAAATATATTTTCACTGCATATATCAGACAAATGAATTTATATGGAATTCTACAATCAAAAACAATTGAAAAGCAGGGAAAAAAACAGAATGAGCAACACACATCACACAATAGCATACAGAAGAATGGCCAAAACATGCATGAAAATATGCTCTACTTAATTAGCTTTAAGGGAAATGCAAATTAAAACCATATTTCACAACTACTAGGATGGTTAGAAACAAAATGGCTAACAATATCAAGGGTAAAAAGCATTGAAATACTCACATATTGCTAGTGAGAGTATAGAATAGAGCGATCATTTGATGAACTGTTTGGCAGTTTTTTGTAAAGTTAAATGTGTGTCTACTCTATGACCCATTATATTTATCCAGGAGAAATGGAAACAAATATTCACACATAAAAACATTTGTTCAATATTTATAACTTAAAATGACCCAATGTCCAAAGGATAAGAATGGATAAACAACTATGTGGTATAATTGTACAATGCAGTACTACTCAGTGATGACATTGAGTGAACTTCTGATACACAGAATAATATATGGACTAATCCGGAAAACATTATATTGAGTGAGAAAAAGCCAAAAACAAAAGAATAGACATTACATAATTACATTTATAAAACTTTCAAGAGCATAAAAAAAATAATCTCTGGGAAAAAAAAAATCAGAATAGTATTTAGGGCTTTGGTGCTTACTAAACAGAGATGGTCCTGAGTGAAATAACAAGGTACAGGAGGAGATCATTGGGAAGAGGTGATTGTCAGTTGACCTGTGATCTGGATTTCAGCAACTGGAGGTTCCTTACCCTCTTCCCTGTCCTCGGAATGTGGGGTGTGCTTGCCCATCCCCAGAGTCTGCCCCAAGGACACAGCCTTGAGATAGGGATGTGGTACTGAGACCATTTGGATGGCACACATGACCGAAGCCAGGTAAGGCTTCCATATGAACTTTTGAGATTTGGCGGAAGTGGGCAGAGATTTACTCATCTTGTGGCGGCCCCGGACAAGCTCCATCTGTAAGTTCCCTTTGCTTACTAAACCTGCTACCTTTGAACTTGGAGTGGCCTGCCTCTTCTTTGGTCTCTCCCTGTCCTCTGCATATGAGGTCAGTTTTAGGTTTCTCCTCTGAAGCTCCCAAGCTGGTTACAAACCAACCATTGGCAAGCCAGCCAGGAGACAGAAAAAATGGGCCTTGGGTTAGAGGTATCTGTGGGGGAAATCCCATGTTGGTTATGGACCACTATGTGGGGAGAGTGGTCCGTATGTTGGATGCTTTTGGGCTGCCACATAGTACAGGGACACTGGCTTTTTTAAGGGGTTGGTTTGAGGACATGTGCATAGCACACTGCAGCAAAGAAGTCAAATGCATGGCTGGGCAGGGGCCTGACCTCTGCTGTGGGCAGTTCCACTGGACACTGATGCCCAGCTAGAAGCTGAAGCTCAAATTGAAAGTTGGAAGAGCTGAAATTAGAGAAGGACATGTAATTGTCTACTCCTCTTCCAGGGCTGGCCAACAAAGTGGAAGAGCACAATTGGAGAATTTAGAGTGCCATTTTACAAAGCTCTTAGAGGGAGGGCACAAAATGCCTGGGATTAAGACCTGGGCACTTGTGACAAAGTCTAATTAGGATGCTAAGAGGTGAAATCTCTGAGAAAGTGACAAAAATGAAGAAGAGAATATTGCAGTAATTGAAATGCCCCATGACTTCTGACACCTAGTACTAAGGGAAAATTTAGATAACAATTACCCCAAACTCCTAGGAGAAAACTTGGATTCTTTACGCATCTGTTGAGGTTGTAAATCTTAGCACCTCTTTGAGATGTAAACACCCCAGGAGATAACCAAAACATTGCCCTCAGAGACAGAAGGGAAAAAAAAGAGGGGGAAAAGCAGCTTTTTAAAATACAGACTGCTGGGCGCCTGGGTGGCTCAGTTGGTTAAGCGACTGCCTTTGGCTCAGGTCATGATCCTGGAGTCCCGGGATCGAGTCCCGCATTGGGCTCCCCGCTCAGTGGGGAGTCTGCTTTTCCCTCTGACCCTCTTCCCTCTCGTGCTCTCTATCTCTCATTCTCTCTCTCTCAAATAAATAAACAAAATTAAAAAAAAATAAAATAAAATAAAATACAGACTGCTGTAGAAGTTTCTTTGCCAAAACTGATCGGTAAAAGAAAAGTTCTTTTTCCAACTATGTAACTTTTTGCATATGTTAAATTCCATGGGAACCATTGTTAAGAAAGAAGTGATGCTATATCTTTAGGGTGTATATGACAAAAATTCCTTAAATATGATATAGTCTGGTATAATGTTATCAGTCATTATTTTAAAATCTATGTCACAGAAATAACTGAATTCCTTTATCAGTTACATTAGAATGAACTCTTATCAGATCTTCAACCATAGCCATTTTTAAATCTTTTGTCATTTGCAGACAGTTATTGTTTTAGTCTGATGCTTTGGCAAAAAAAAAAAAAAAAAAAAAAAAAAAAAGACTGTCCATGCAAACGTGCTTCTTCTTCAAGGAGATGCTTTGGAAAGGCTTTGACAGGTTTCTGATAACTAAGATCAATTTGCTTTCATGTGGGAGGGACAATAATGAACATTTCAAGTGCTTCTCTAAGGCTACCTGCAGAGTATGCCCGTGTGTCATAAGGTGGTAGCCTGAGATCTGTCCCTGTTCTCTACATCAGTAAAATGGGCCTATTACATTGAGGATATAATGTTGACATGTAAAGACTTGTCTCTGTCTCAGGACACCCTGAGGATATCCGCAAAGGAGAGGATTGCCAGTGAACCCATAGAAAATTTAAAGCCCCGGCACCACCATAAGATTTTAGAAGTCATCTGGTTGCGTATGATGCATATTATTCTACAAGTTGTGATTGATCAGGTGTCATCTTATCCAACCACTAAGAATGTGAAAGAGGTGCAAGCCTTTGTAGGGATTTTGGGGTTGGGAGGGCTTTTATTTTTCACCTGGCACAGGGCTCGCATCTTTTATACCACCTGATAAAGGGCACGTGTGGGACTGGGGATCAGAACAACAAGCCACCTTTGAGAGGCAAAAATACTAGTAAAGCAGATTAAAGCTTCGGGCATCTCCAAAGCAGGGCTACAATTTGAGTGAGATGTGTTTGGGACCCTGAAGTTATGGGTCAGATGCTGTGGTGGAGGCAACAGAAGGGGAGAATATGACTAGGATTTGTGGCCCAGTTCTGGAAGGGGGCAGAAATCTGGGATTACCCCCCCTCCCCCAGCACAATAGCATCTAGCAGCATACACAGTACTCCTCAGGATAGAGCCTCTCACACAGCAGCTAGCTCAGCGGCCACTGGGCCAAGCTCAGAGCGGTTCAGCTGGTGGTCACTCAGGAGCCCTAGCACTTAACTCTTTGCACTGACAGGTGGGCCATTCTAATGGGGATTAATCCTATCGTTACCCTTAAAATTAAAACTGCCATTATTTTATGAGCAAAAAAAAAAAAAAAAATGTGTTTATTTGGGACCAGCAGAGGACTGCAATCCAGGACAAGCAATCTATGGCCAAATCATAGCCAAATTTTCAGAAGAAAGGAAAAGATTACCCTTTCATAGAGGAAAGGGGTGGCTGGAAAGGGTGTTACAAACAAAAAGTCGAGTTGAGTAAACTGGGAGTTCCAAGTATAGAGCCTTCTCATTGGCTACGTTGTGACAGTCTCTCATTGACTTGCTTGCTGGGTGAGAAAGGAAAGCCTTTCTTCCTCCTGCTGGGGTAGTAAAGTTGGAGACCAAGTAGTATCAGCTTGGAAGGCATATTTCATCCTGTTGGGTCTGCAACTGACAAGGAATGGTAGGGAACGAGAGCACTTCTTGCTGGCATCCAGATGCCATTTTAAATGAGGTTTCCTTTTATTAATTTTCACAACCCTATGGTCTGGACAATGGGAAGGTGGAGGGTGGATGATCATGAGTAAGCCCTTGTGGGCTCAGGATATGTGGAAGGACATTGGGTTCACCTGCAAGAGCCTGAGGCAGTTCTCACCGTCTGCCATGTCCCAGCTCATAAGGCAATGATACCGTTTGGCATTTAAGAAGCTGATGCCCTCGCTAGTGTATAAGCCCTAGCAACTGACCTTTTAGTAGATAAAGCAGATTGGTTACATGGATTGAAAGGCCACCACAGTGCCTTTCCTTGCCGAGGATGCCAGATTGCCTTCGAAGTACAATGACTTGGTTAATGCAGTAACAGCACATTCTGTATGTTTTAAATAAATGTCCAAGGCAACTGCCAAAGGAGTCTGTGGCCATCCACTGGAGGTCCCAACTGGTAAGGGATTTGTGAACTGATTTTATTAGCTCCCTCCCTCCTAGTAAGGTATTATATATGCCTTGGTTTATGGGGACACTATGTCTGGCCTAATCCAAGCTTTTCCTGTCACTATGCAAACCAGGCTGCCACCATGATGGGATTAAAGAAGCTAAGTACCATGTATAGATTCCCTCATGGACTAGACAGTGATCAAGAATAACATTTCAAAGGTCATGATATGCAAGACTGGGCAAGAGAACATGTCATTAAATGGAGGCTCCATCTCCCCTACAACCTATGAACAATAGGATTGGTAAAAAAGAAAAATGGAATATTAAAGCAGCAGTTTAAATTATTAACAGGTAAAACAATTTTCACCTGGTGGACTAAAGTACTGTCCCAGGCTTTAAGACATTTGAATGATTAATCAGAAGGGCCTGTGGTCCCTTGGGAGACTGGGAGCCAGACTGGGAGCCCTTGCCAAGGTACCCTATATCATAAAGGTATAGAAATTGTGGAAAACAACCATTGCCTTGACTCTCACCATCGATTAAGTCTCTATGTGCTGAGAGCACCAAACCCCATCACACCTGGGAAAGGAATTATCTGCTGGAATTTGCAGTGTGGCATCTTTACAGGATGGGTGACTTACTTCACATCCGTGGGTGAGGGGAAACCCCACAATTCCCACTGGGATCCCATTGCCCTGCTATGAGCTGGACCTGTTGAAATGCACTATGACTGGAATGGAACACACAGCACTGAAGGAGGGGAGAGGGTGGGGGTTCTGTTCTGTAATATCCTTCCCCCAGTTTATCTCTTCACTCCTAAAAGTGCTGCTGCCCCTGGCCAACATGTATGGTATGCACAACCAGTTCAAGTTACTAAAGCTGCCAATCTCTTTCTTAAGGCCAGGTGTACATGTTCTGTTTTCCACTCTTATTATTTGTCTGCTGTCCTTGTTTCCTCCAGTGGCCTGGAGGAAGTTATAGCACACATAGAAGCCCTCACTAAATTCACCCAGCAAGCCTTGCATGATAGCAACACAGCCTATACTCACTTATCCTAAAATGTCTCTAATGAAAAGAGGTGCTCTTCAAAATAGAATAGCCTTGGACATTATTACTGCCTATTGCCTCACAAGGAGTCACCTGTGCCATTATCCAAACAAAATGATCTATGTTCATACCTGATGAGTCTGTTAATATATATCAACTTTATCAAATCACACAAGGATACAAGTCAACACGCTGACTGGTCCAACCCCCAGCATAGGGGACTTGATAAATCAAGAGTTCAGAACATGGTACTCTTGGTGGAAAATGTTGTCACTGACTTTGGGAATCATTGTTTAATCTGTGTTTTCTCTTACTTGTGCCTGAACTGCTGCTGTGACATCTGCTTCCAATGCAGCCAGATAGCTGTCAAGGGAGCCTTTAGTCAGTGAAGCCCCTTGTTGACAGCTCCAGGCCCATTGCAGAAGAGGGGGGCATGTATGACTATAAGAGCTGTCACTGGGGGAGGGGGATGGAGTATTGGGAGACATGAGAAGACGTGACTGTCAGTTGACCCATGAGCTGGACCCCAGCAATCAGAGGCTTATCATCTTCTACCCTGTCCTTGGAATGTGGCTTTCACTTGCCTTCCCCACTCATAGAGACTGCCCAGAGGACAGAGCCTTGATATAGTGGGGCACTGAGATCTTATGGAAGGTACACAGGATGACTGAACCCCTAAGGCTTCCATATAACATTTTAGGATTTGGTGGGCAGGTGTGGAGATCTACCTGTCTTAAAGCTGCCCGGTACAAGCCTTATAAGTAAGTTTTCTTGTTTATGAAATCTTTCACCTATGAATGTGCAGTGGCCTGACCCGGTCTCTCCCTTCCCTCCACATGAGGGCTAGTTTCAGATTACACCCTGAAAGCTCCTGAGAAGGTTAGGAACTCACACAGGGGTGGTGGAAATTCTTTTATCCATATTTTTTTCTTTTAAAGTTAATGCTATTAGGTCCTACCTGACATATTGTTGCCTTCCTCGAGGCTTCAAAGATTTTCTCTTTCTTCTAGATGCCTTACAGTTTTAGCTTTCATATTTTTTAAATTAATTTTTGAGTGGTTATGAGGTTGAGTCATTATTTTTTTTTAAGAAAAATATCCAGCTGCTCCAGCAGAGTTTAAAGAAAATGGCTCTTTTGTCTATGGAATTGTTTACTGTCTTTTTTGGAAATTAGGTGTGAGTCTGTTTCTATACCCTCCATTCTATTCCAACACTACTATTTCAATGCTTCTATCTCAATTTTTAAACTGTTATACTAAGTCTTAGAATGTGGCAGTATAAATCCTCTTTTATCAAGATTATCTTACTCTACCTAGATCTTTTGTGTTTCCAAATACATTTCAGTACCATTTTGTCATTTAATATAAATGGCTTTTGAGATTTTGATTGGGATGACATTAAACATGTTAACTTGGTAAGAATTTAAATCTTAAAAATATTGTCTTTCAGTTCACATATATTTATTTAGGGCTTCCTTATTTTATTCAAGTGTCCATAATTCTTCTGTACTATGGTTCCTTCTATCTAATCTCTGCCTCAAGCTTTCTATTGCTTCATAGATTTGATTTACTTACTGTTTTTAGTTTTTTTGTGTGTTTACTATTTAGTTTCCTACTAATGCTGTACACGAACTGCAATCATAGTGGCTTAAAAACAGCACAAATGTATTATCATCTTACAGTTCTGGAAGTCACAAGTTCAAAATTAACCTCTCTTTCTCTTCCTATCTCCTTTGTTGTTATTATATGTTCCTTCCTCGCTCTGACCCTCCTTATGATTATATTGGGTCTACCCGGATAATCCAGGATAATCTCCCTATCTCAAGACCCTTCATTTAATCACATCTACAAAGTCCCTTTACTGTCTGAAGTAGCAGATCCACAGCTTTTGGGGAATCAGGATGTAAAAATCTTTGGTGAGGCATTTTTCTGTCTACCTTACTGTTTTCTGGCTGTAGCAGGAAATGGAGCTGAAATAATAAAAATGATCCATAAAATACAGGAGCCTTATAAATACTATTAGGAACTTTTGAACTCAAAAAATGATGAGTCACAATTTAAAGTTTTAATAAGGAGAATGACATATCCATCCATAAATTTTAGAAAGATCACCTTGTTCCAACTTGGCAAGTGGACTGGTGAGAGGAAGATTACAGGCAAAAGAACAGTTAGGAGAGGATTGCAAGAGATATTGTTTTATTTTACAATAGTTACAATGCTATCAGAAAGAAGTGGACAGAATTAAGAGGTATTCAGGAGGCTGAATGAGAAGTCTTCGTTAAATCTAATACTCTGGTCTGTTAAGCATTCATTTAAATTGAGAACAACCCTTTATTCTTACTGCTTGATTTTCTGAGATTATGAATCAAAGAGGAAAAAAACCCAAACACTTATAATTCTCAATATGTATGAATTTTTCAGTGTCACTCTTATCTTCTCACTCCTATTCTATAATAGCATGGCATCAGCTACTCCTGAATTCTAGCATCTACTTTACACAAGGAATTCCTAAAAATGGGCATGTGGTTTCAGCTAAGCCAGATGAATAAGCTCTAGAGAGCTACTGTACCTCTAGTCAACAATAATATATTGCACACTTAAAAATTGTTGGGGCTCTTTGGTGGCTCAGTCAGTTCGGCATCTGCCTTCAGCTCGGGTCATGATCCCAGCATCCTGGGATCAGCCCCGCATCAGGATCCATGATCAGCGGGGAGCCTGCTTCTCCCCTTCTCCCTCTCTCTCTGCCTGCCTGTCTGCCTACTTGTGATCTCTACTCTGTCAAATAAATAAATAAAATCTTTTTAGAAATTGTTAATAAGATAGATCTCATGGTAGTGTTCTTACCACAATAAAATGAAGTAAAATATAAATGTATTTAAAAATGGGAAAAGAGTTTTCTATGCATGGCGAATATTAAATGGAAAAACAGATAATGAAATTATGAGATAGTAAGTAGACATTAGAGCAAAAAGTAAGGGCTTCCTGTTTATATTTTTTCTTCTTTAAGATAGCAGATTTAATTGTTTTTTAGTAACTAAGCACTTTAAATTTCTATCAGCTTTGTAGATACTGGCGAGTCAACCACTAATATTAGCAGTAAGTTCACTTTCAGTTCTCATTTTCTTTGTTTTTCAGTGTTTTTGTTTGTTTCTCTCCCTACGTATGTGTGCATGTGCATGTTCCCATAGATATTTTAGTGTGAATTTGAGAAGAGGTGCATCAGGGCTAGATGTTATTTTAAAATAGAAATGCTTATTCGTTTTATGGCAAGTAGAACATTATACAATCTTTCAAATATGTATTCATTTATATCAAAGATTCATTAGAGACACAATTCTTTGTAACACTTATTGTGTCACAATTCTTATTGGAAGACCAAAATTTTTCCTACCAGTGTCTTCAGAAAAGAGATCTGTCATTTTTTTCTTGACTGAGGTTGAATGTTTATGCTCTCCAGGCTTACAAATTAAGGCTTAATAACTCCCTTTTGGCAGCAATTAAATGAGAGATTCTAAGGTGCTTACCAGAAATCTCAAATTGTTCATCATGTATCCAAATCCACAATAAGGCAAAATGCCACCTTTTTGCAAATTAAGTCCTAGCAATTTTCCTAAGTAGCTCATGAATTCCCATCCAACTTTGCATATTGTAGTCCCCTGGTTATCATAGCCAAAGGAGGAGGTGAGTCAAGAACTGGGTGCACAAGTTAATGAGTACAATAAAGAGACAATTTTGTGGTTTTGTTTTTCTACTTATGAATTTTGTTCCTTCACACTCCTTTCATCATGAATTTATTATTAAAAAATGGAAAGGAAAGCATTCTCCATGAGCTAATTTCAGTGTACAAACATCTTTCAAATGTCAATGTCTATGTAAATGGCTATACCATGAGTTATAGAAGAACATTCTGTTTTTGCTTTCAATTAGAATAAATTCACTTTATTTAGTTAAAGATTAAGAAAATAGCATCATTGCACAACACTGATGAAACAATGTCAAATATCTGGTCTACATTCTCATGGAGCATAATGCAATCTGATTTATGGAAATTCTTTTTTTTTTTAAGATGTTATTTATTTATTTGACAGAGAGAGAGAAAGAGAGCCAGAGAGCACAAGCAGGGGAAACAGCAGAAGGAGAGGGAGAAGTAGGCTCCCCACTGGGTTCGATCCCAGGACCCTGGGACTGTGACCTGAGCTGAGGGCAGATGATTAACCGACTGAGCCACCCAGGCGCACCTGACTTATGGAAATTCTTAGTAAACTGCTACACTGTTGTATTGGTGCTTTAGTCATCCCAATTAATGAACTTGACAAAAGTGAATGCTATCAGCAAAATAGATCATTTTGTTAATGAGGAACTTTCCTTCAACAGAAGTACAGGCTCTCTTGGAACTTGAAAACTATTAAATCATTTGTTGGTTGATAAATTATTTGATTGATTTCTTCATTTATTCTTATTTAAAAGTAGCTACTGTTTAAAACACATTTGCTTATTGCCATGGGTCATTTGACTAATCTGGTATTTGTATTATCTAAAAATCTGTTATTAAGAAAAAGTATTAATGAGTATTCCTGCATTTTATTTTTGGTCAATTATCAACATTTGATAAATCATTTAATCATTCTTGAGAAAAGTCTGCTCATCTGTTAGATGAGAAGGGTATATACAGTAAATGACCTCTAAGTTATTTTTTAGTTTTATCATGCAATTATGTTTGTTTTGTTATTTTTTAAGTTTATCATGCAATTATGTTTGTTTTGTTATTTTTTAGTTTTATCATGCAATTATGTTAGTTTTGACTTTGCAAAAGCCATTGTCTTAATTAACTACAATGACCACTGAGGACATTACACATACAAACTTCACGTGTCACTAAGATATAGGGATTTTCATATACCTCAGAAATTAATTCAATAACTGTTATGATAATAAGAGAAATACTTATCTTTTACTGGGCACCCATTACCTTTCCATTACTGGAAGAGATTGACATATATTAAACAATTTAAATCTCAACACATTTAACTTTTCCTTTTTATTATTTAAGAAAATAACATCTAAAATGATTGTACTATTTTCCTTTGGTAAGAGACAGACTAAAAAATTGACATTTTATATATCCAAAATCCTTAACTGCTATTCCACACTGTTTCCCAAAATTGAGGAAGGGAAACAGATGTGTTTGTTCACTGGTACAACATAAAAGGTTAATAGATAAAGTTCTTCCTGAACAAATTTCTGGCCTTAGGTTTTTTAAAGGATCGGAGATTTTCTTATAAAGAGTGTAATATTCTAAAATTAGTTTCCCTAAATTTTGAATTATCAGTGATAAGTGTGACTTGCTAAAATTTCTTATGTGAAATTCAAATGGATCTATGAGAATTGTAAGAATGACTGTGAAAAAATATCACTTATTGCTGAATAGTTCTATGATCCAATCTAATTAGATTTAATAGATGTAGGATGTTTGAGTCAGAAAAAAAAATTGATGAAATAGTCCTGAAACATCATTATCAATGCCAGAGGCAAATATAAAATTTATTTACTTGTGAAATCTTACTTCTTCTAAGAGATAACTTTTTTAATAGAAGAAAAAAATAAAACAATTATTTTTAGGGCACATTCAATTTTTTATTTATTTTCCAGAAAGTTGTTTTAAAGTCTCCTTGTCTGAATTATTCAGATAATAATAGTCTGTATTTGCTATTATAGTTTGAAATGAAGTAGTTTATAGTTAACTTATAATTACTTTATGATTGATAAGGATTTTTTTAATAATTTATTATCCATCACCAGTGATTGAGAAGTATGAAAGATAATAAGATTTTGCATAAAATGTTTACATATACTGATTACTCTTTAATTGACAAGCAATATAAATTTGAGTAATTTTTAAACTGAAGTTAACAAGAACACATTGACATTTATAACTAACATAACTTCAGTATACTTGATTACTGTTAAAAGTTAAATTCTGTTTTTTAAGGAATCAGTCATGAATTGTTGATAAGCATTCTAATGAGGAATTTCTGTCAATTTCCATGAACTTGAAATGCTCTGTGAAAACTATAAAACATGATATATAAGACTCTGAAAATAATAACATTGATCATATTTAAAGACTTTATAAACCTTAGTGTCAGTTATCATTAACAATAAAGTCATTCCAACTTAATAAATATGAAAATACCAGACAGTAGATTTGCATTTCCTAAAAATTATTAGGCATAATTAGTAAATGTAATATTGTGTCTTTATTATGTATGGTTCCATTAACAAATTGTGTTTGGATTTAAAGTGCAAAAATATCATTTTTGGGGCGCCTGGGTGGCTCAGTTGGTTAAGCGACTGACTTCGGCTCAGGTCATGATCCTGGAGTAATTTCTTAGGAGTTAGTACTCAAATAACTTGATATGTTTTTTTCTTTGAAATTGCTCTGCATAAGATTTAAACTCTATTAACTTCAGATTTTATAACAATTTTTCCTAGGACTTAATCTGAATCATCTATTTTAGCAAATGTTTTACGTGGAGTTTAGTGATGATATTTTTAAAAAAATTTATTTCTTATTTCTTAGTTCTTATTTACTATTTGTTCTTTCTACCTTTTGATTCTCTCTTTTGTTGAGGTTTTTTCAAGGAATTAACATTTCATTTATTATTTATAATTCATTTATTCACTTACTATTTCTACTATTTTGTTTCTCCCTTTTTAAAAAAACAATTATATATAGTATTTGCTTCCTTCTGCTTCCCTTATGGTTTACTTTGATGCTGATTCCAGGTTTTTGATTAGGGGCTTGTGTTATTGATTTATGTTATTTTATTTTTATTGATGTGGTTGTTTAAGGTAATGAATTCTCCTTGTATTGTTGTTTTGAATATATGCCACAGACAAATTATGTTTTTCTTTTTCTATTCCGAGAAATGTTGACCTTTCTGCTTGTATTCTCTTTTTTGCCAAGAGAGAAGATATTTTTAATTTTAGTGTGGAAGGACATTTTGCTATTTATATTTTGTAGAATTGTAATGTTATTTGAGTGTTTAATTTTTCCTATATGGAATTATTTATACTTAATACACAACAAAATGTATGGTCAATTTTAGTAAATGTTCTATTTACACTTAAGAACATATTCATAATATCCATTGATATTCTTAAGTTTTTCTAAATCCTGACCAATTTTTTTGTCTGCTTGAACTGTCTTAAATTGACTTCAGTGTGCTAAATAATCTTATTATTAGTGTATTTAGTAGATTGGTAGAAAAATAATGGATGTGATTTTCTCCCCAATCCTGTGGCCCTTTATGATGTGAATTTGCAACTCGTACCATCAAGAGTTCAGTCCTTCTTCCATGCTTCTTAAATGTAGACTGGCTTTGTGACTCAATTTGGCCAACAGAATATGACAGAAATGAATGTATGCTTGGTCCAAGCCTAGACCCCCAGAGATCTTGTGTGTTTCTACCCTCTCTTAGACCCTGTCTTCACCATGAAATTAAGCCCAAGCTGGCAAGCTGGAAGGAAATCTACCTGACTACCAGCCAACCTATAAAAGCAGTGCCTCCTAGATAATCTCCAGCTCACTACAAATATAAAAAGAGAGCCATAAAAGGATAGGAAGAACATCCAGTTGATCCTAGCCTAAATTGTTGGCAAAATATTGTGGGCTAAATAAATGATGGATGTCTTAAGTTGCCTGTAGTTCAAAATGTTACTCATACAGATATTGGTACCTAGATGTGGGGCATTGTCCTATCAAATCCTAACTATGTGATCTTAGCTTTAGGACTAGGTGGCAAGCAAAGGTTGGAAAAGTGATAGTCTGTGCTATACAATCTTAAAATATTTGACTGAATTATTTCTCACAATAATGTGGAAGCTAGAAAAATAAAACTTTCTCAAGTTCAACCTCCCATTGTACAAACATTTTAACTATAAAATATAGTCTGGAATAGTAGTTTCAATTTGAGGTTGTGGCTATAAACCCATATGATAAGACCTCCAAAAGAATGAAGGCAGTACCATGTAAACCCTACCACTTAGACCACAAGGTTTATAGAAGGATACACTCCGCAAGAAGTCTATTACTAAAGAAGAAGTAAGTAGTTTAAGAGACTCTATTATCTATTATCCTTGTATCTCTCTATCTACCTCTCCATCCATCCATCTATTATCTACCTATTTTTAGGCAATTGGGAAAATGAATCTAGACACAGATCTCACAACCTACACAGAAACTAAATCACAATGGATCACAAATCAAAATGTAAAGTACAAAACTAGAAAACTTCTGAAAAAAAAACAAACAAGAAAACTTCTGGAAAATAACAAAGGAGAAAAATCTAGATGATCTTTGGTTTGCTGGTGGTACAAAATCAAAAGCATGATCCAGGAAAGAAAGAACTGATAAACTGGACCTCATTGAAATTGAAATTTTCTGCTCTGCAAAAGACATTGTTCAGAGAATAAGAGGGCAACCACAGAGTAGGAGGAAATATTTGTAAAATACATATGTAATAAATGACTATTATCTAAAATATGCATAAAAACTCTCAAAACTCAGCAATAAAAAACAATCTAATTTAAAAATTAGCCAAAAACCTTAACAGATACCTCACTAAAGAATATGTAGAGATGGAAAGTAAGTACACGAAAAGATGTTCCACATCATATGTCACCAGGGGAATGCATATTAAAACAATTATGTGATATTATTATACCCCTATTGGAATGGTCAAAATCTGGAACACTGCCAACATCAAAGGCTGGAAAGCATGTGGACCAAGGGAAACTCTCATTTGTTGCTGGTGAAAAAGTAAATGGTACAGCAACTTCAGAAGACAGCTAGATGGTTTCTTACAAAACTAAACATATTCTTGCCTTATGATCCAGCAACTTCACTTCTTGGTTTTTACCCAAAGGAATTGAAAACTTATGCCCACAAAAAAAAACCCTGCACATGGATGTTTATAGCAGCTTTATTCATAATTGTCAAAACTTGGAAACAGCCATGATGTCCTTCAGTAGGTAAATGGATAAATAACTGTGGTAGATCTAGACATTAGAATGTCATTCGGCAATTTAAAAAATGTAAGTTGTGAAGGGCGCCTAGGTGGCTCAGTCGTTAAGCGTCTGCCTTCAGCTCAGGTCATGATCCCAGGGTCCTGGGATCGAGTCGCTCAGCGGGAGGCCTGCTTCTCCCTCTCCCACTCCCCCTGCTTGTGTTCCCTCTCTCGCTGTGTCTCTTTCTGTCAAATAAATAAATAAAATCTTTAAAAAAATAAAAAAAATAAAAAATGTAAGTTGTGAAGCCAAGAAAAGACACAGAGGAAATTTAAGTGCATATAGTGAATGCAAGAAACCAATCTGAGAAGACTACAGCCAGTCTACTTCTAACTTTATGACATTCTAGAAAAGCCAAAATAGTGTAGACAGCAAAAAGTTCAGTGCTTGCCAGAGCTGATGAGGGATGAAGGGATGAATAGGCAGAGCACAGAAGATTTTTAGGGTAGTGAAACTGTTTTTCATGATCGTGTATTGATGGATATATGTCATTATATATTTGTCCAAAGCCCTAAGAGTATAATACCAAGAGTGAACCCTAATGACTATTGACTTTAGGTGATAATGATGTATCAATGTGGTTCATCAGTTGTAACCATAGACCACTATGATGGGGAATATTGGTAATGGTAGACGTTGTGCATATATGGGTGCTGGGGGTGTATGGGAAATCTCTGTACTTTCTGCTTAATTTTCCTCTGAACCTAAAAAAAATGCTTGAAAAAAAGCTTAC